>NC_086194.1:82099909-82423858 GCF_035770615.1 Melospiza melodia melodia
ATGAATGTGAGGATTGTACGTCTGAATCATCCTGTTAATTCCCTAAATCCCACACCATGTGGAGTTCAGATAATGTTTTCAGCTAGGAAACTTTTTAAAAAAATAATTTAAATTTATTTTTCTAAAAGGAAGAAAAAAAAAAAAAAAAAAAAAAAGAAAGAAGTGGTTTAGAGCTCCTCCCTTCCTAAATCACAGTTGGACCCAGAAAGACCAGTTTTGTTTTTAAACAAAGTCAGCAAATTGCCCCTAAGCTGGTCGGTTCCAGTAATTGGCATCAGGGTAATAACAGTCACTCATTTGGTTTCCCCTTTGCCAGACCAAAAATAACCATTCAGCCAAATTCTTCCCAAAAGTGTTTATTTCAGCTGAAGGAAGTACAGTTAGGTTGCAGCCACATCTTTCCCACAGCTGGAAAATGAACACCTCTATACATTGTGTAAATGTTTTCCCACCCCTATCTATGTACTCAGAGTTACAACTAGACATATTAGATATTCAAAACAACTAAAAGCACCTTCTCCCTTTCTTGTTGGAATAGCAGCAACAGAATTACTTTTATCAGATACTGCCTGTAAAATATAGCCTTTGTGTTGTTTACAGCATGTTGGTAATGCACTAGATGAAAAATATCCATTTGCCCTACAATAATTGGAAACTTATGGCGATTGCAGGGACTAATAAATCAATATAAAAGCACCTTTCATATTTATTTGAGGCAGGTACATAGTTTCATCCACCTAAAAAGTATAAAATCATCAACATCACAGGAAGTTTTCTGGAAGTTAAGTTGAAGCACTTCCAGGTAACCGGCCTGGGCATGCCAAGTAGCCACAACATTATTCAGTGTACTCACAGCACAGAGAGCCTCAAGTGCAGAGGGAGTGTGAAGCTTGATCTGCACAGTCCTTCCAAGACACCCCACCACAAGGACACTGAGGATGTTGCTGAGAACAGGGACTGTACAGCAGTATTGGCCTTGACAGCTGGTAAAGAGTGATCCATGTGAATCTCCTAAGAAATAGAGACATCACATAAAAGAGATTTGAACAATAATAATTTAGAACTGTTAAAAACAGGCATTTCACACCACTATGGCTACTTATGTCCCCTCTCAGTCCTTCCAGAACAGGAGAATCACACCTGAGTTTCATCCCAATACATATAAACCAGCATTTTTCCCAGAGCTTGGAAAGGAAATGAGTGCCAAGGTTGGGCATAGGAGAATAACATGGAGTTCACAGAGAGAACTGTTTCATAACTTTTGAAAAATTTAGCTGAGTGAGTCTACTGCAACAAGAACATTAACTAAAAGAAGCAGCTGAAAACATTTTTTCTGCCTGTGGTCACTCAGCATGAGACAGTGGAAGGAAATAACAGTGAGTCAGTTTGACATAGGATGGAGCAAAATCTGAAGCAATACTGGATAGAAACCCCAAGAGATAATGGCCAGAGTAAGCTACTGATGAATCTTGATGAAGTCACATCCAAAAGAAATTGATCTCTAAACTCTGGTCTCCAAACTACAATACATTTCTTGAATTACATAGCTTTAAGTTAGCTTTAAAAATGTAGTAGGAAATGAAACATTTTCACTTGTTACATTTCTCTTCTAAAAATGGATAACATGCCCATAGAGTTTCAATGCAAATGAGACAATATGGTAGCTGTTGTTGCATCTACAGAACTGCATTTGTGTAGATTCATATATATGTGTATGCACACAGTATAAACCAATTTTATCTCCACACAAACTATATAAGGCTTGTTTCAGACCTGAGAAACTGGGATTCCAACAGATATTTTTCTGCAACAGGTCATGTAATAGAAGACATTTCTTCACTGATCCACATGGTATTAGACACGACATTTCCATTGTAATAGTATTTGTAAACACGCAACACATGCTTATTCCCCCTCCTTCTTTTCAATTATCTGACATACGTCAGTTGACTGAAAATAATTACTTATTATCAACTCATAAAAAAAGCCATTCTCAACACATTAAAAAAAAAAAAGTAAGGTGTTCTTCTTAATAACCTTCTTGTCTTCCTAAACAGCACTTAAAAAAATATGTATTTAATTTCCCTGAAAACAAAACAGTAGTATTTATGTTCTGTACATAAGCAAAGGATAAAACCTTCACAATGCAACTCTTTAAAGCCCCATAATTTACACTTTGGTGTCATAAACCAGCAATAAAATATTTTAGAGATAGCCATAAAATTGTGATCCAAGTTCTTCCTTTTCAAAATCTCTGCTTCAACTCAGCCGTTAGAGTCTGAGCAGAATTATTTACATTTGATCAGTGGCAAAGTTCCCATATAGTCTGAACTGTTCCAAAGTTTGCCCACTTTCTGATGGAGCCTCCCAGCACAGGTTCAGCCCCATTCCTGGAAGGGGCTGGACATTTTGCTGCAAATGCTTTCACCAAAAGAAGCATCTATCACTGAACCCTAACTGCTACATCTGAAATAACATGGAAGTTTAGGGCAAGGAAAAGAAAGGCAGGGCTGTCACTGAACATCAGATTTCTGGTGGGCTGTGGTGGATGTGGAATTTGAGGGCTGGTCTTGTAGAAGAGTTTGCCTCAGTTCTGAATTTCACTGTTTCCAGAGCCTGCATCTCTGAGGTGATCAAGCACTGCACCAACTAAAGCCAAAATTTCCCCCACTTATCTGAAACATGATAATCTGTGAAATCTTTGAGTCTTACCCATGAACAGATCCAGTGAATCTGAGAGTGGAAACCAGAGGCAGACCCCCTAGGATCTGACTGGTGCCTTATATTTTGGGCTGCCAGAAGCCATTATCCCCATCCCCAGAGGTGTCCAGGGCAGCTAGAACCAGCTCCATGGGCATGGATGATATATCTCAAGGGTGCTGTGCCTGCCTTACAGGCTGTGATCCAATTCCAGCTATTTCTAGACAGTCTCTGTACAGGAGATGTGTTTGTTTTGGCTCTCTCATGTAAAGTTTCGGGTCCAAATATTAAATTAAAAGCAAAATAATACTCCAACCCAAATCAGACTGAGAACAAAAGTTGGAAACATACAAGTAAGGTGTCACACACACACACCAGAAAGTTTATTTCAACTTGTTCTCAAACAGGACAAAGTAAATAAGAGGAAGTATGGAACAATCCACATCCATAGGATGCTTCACCAGAAATCACAAGTTCTTTAAAAATTATTTGAGGTTTCAATCTATACTCATTGCAGTCAGCTGGAATTTTTGCACTTTATTAGTGAAGATACAAGAAGATGAGATATTGCAGAAGATGAAGCAGTGAGCTCTGACAATCCAACACACTATTATAGAAAATACCAAGTCCAGGTCTCATAGTAAGCTGTTTAGATCTGATCCAGAAGCAGCAGAGTGGTTATGTTAATAAATAACTCACAATCAGCGAGAGATTATCTTTGATTCTGCTGTTGACCCATTGAACTAGAGCAAAGACATTTGCCTATTACTGCAGTGAGTTATCAGTAGGACATTACAAGAGCTGAGCAGATGTCATACAATAGAAAATAACCATGGGAAAGTGGTAGACATTGCTACATAAAATGCTAAGGCAAAAGTTTGAATTTTGGTCTTCCTAATACTCACTCCTTTACTTGACCACAGGAAGCAGACTACAAAATACAACCCTGTCCAGTGAGAAATATTACAGTCAGGAAGTGCATAGCAATTCAATTACTCTCATTGCTTCTTTCTTCAAATAATAAATTCATTTTACCAAATATATTTTTTTTCACCATTTCCAGATGACAAGGTTGTGTCATTTCTTTAATTTATTTTAGGGTTTCAAAAATGTAAACAGTCTGCTAGCATTTCCTTGGCAAGACAAGTATCAATGATGACCAGATATAGATTTTAAAAGCTTTTCCTGCATGCCTCACAGTCACATGTTGTGATTTTGCTTTTCAGTTGTAGGTTTTACTCAACTTGGAAATCATCATAGTCAGTATTTCAGGATATTCAAGATTCCTGGAAACCTCTAAGAACCATAACATGTCAGGCCCTGATTTGGGAATGTGCCTACCTGTTTAACCTCAAGCACAAGACCTCACATCTTCATTACACAAAACCTTATTCAAGCATTTAACTTTGAACATATATCGAAGTGCTTTGCTGAATCAGGAAGGATCTGGACCTTTTTAAAGAGCAGCATTGTTAATTGACTGCAAAGATGTTATATCCTGCAACTAGGCTCTTAATGAGCCGTGCCTGCTGGCAAGCAGCTCTGATAGCAGCCAGCAGCCAGCTGGTCCTCAGCAGCAGGGCACGTGGATTGCTGCATTACTCATGGCCTAATGAGTACAGGCTCCCCTCTCTCAAATAACTGCAGGACAGGTTGCTGCTTGCTCCAAATATGCTGGTTTTTGTGCATACCTGGCCACTAGTCACTGTAATTGAAAAAAAAAAAAAAAAAAAATCTCCTTTTTGCAGTCATCTATAATACAACACTGAAGTGATTTACTTGAATGGTGGAAGGATACATAAGGCAATAAAACATCTTTTACAGCTGGCTAAGCACTAAAACAAAGCTGAGACATTTGATAACTGCAGGAGGGTTACTGGTGAGGATATTCTAATGCAGTGAACACACAAAATAAAAGGAGATAAAAAAATAGAATCTCATGCTTGTTTCCTTCATGTTTTTTCATCTTTTGGAGCTGCACAGAACTGCAGCTGCCGCTTCCCTCAGACTTTCTGCAGAAGCTGGTAACAAGGGCATGCAGTTTGGGCACAAACTGAGCAAAGAAAGGTTTTGAAAAGTGTAAATATGTTTGAGGACATGTAAATAAATAATTGATCAAAGCCACATCCTTGGTGAAAAAGGAATTCTATGATTAGGAAGCATGTTTCCAAAATACTTGCTTCAGTATCTTCAGCAATCTAACTTTGGAAAGCTGAGGCAATCACACTCTGCCATGACACAGGCATGTGCAAATCATTTGAGTGCAAAGAAGTTAAACCCACTGCTGCAGCTCTAAATTCATCCTAAGGGTGGAATTACCCATTTTGTGCATGTAAAGGTTACCGTCCATCATTACAGGAATTATTTTGAAAAGCTGAATTGCCTGCTTAGGGAAAGTGTTCCATGGTGTCAATAAAAACTTTGGTTCGTCAAGGGAACATTTGCTGTTTCTAGGCTGTGATTCTTCTCTTGTAATAGACTACCATATTACAGAGCCTGAAAGTAAAAGCATGTTGAAATAATTCAGCTCCTTTAAGCTAGACCAGATTAAAATCAAGCTTCTCACACCCTTCTCAAATAAAAAGCAAAATTAGAGGAATTTAAGCAAAACTTCATTTACTTTTATTTTAATTGTAACAGGATCCACTTAACACCTTTATTCCTTCTCCTTTTTCCCACAACTCTTTATACAAATTTCTCAGGTCAAATAATTACTGTGTGTACTCTTTGTGTTCTCTCCACACACTGTGCACTGGTTTTGTATTGAATCAAACCACATAGGCCCTCACTTTCAGATGGAACTCTGTGCTGGTTTGACCAGGAAGAAGTGGGAATTCTGGGATGCTGTGGTCAAACCAATGGGTGCTCGGATTTTGATATTAGCACCTGGTGTGGCCAGTGGGGTTTGGACACACCTCCGAGAACACACAGGGGTTAAAAACCAGAGCTTCGGCCCTGGGAGGCTTTCTTGGGACTTCGGTGGGAAAGAGGTGGGATCTCCCTTCCCCCGTCCAGCTGCTGCTGCTGGGCGGGGGAGGCGCAGCCATGTGGTAGGCCCGGGGCTGGACAGAGATGGGGGTGAGGAGGCCCTTGAGGATGGAAGGGTGGAAGAGCACCAAAAGACATCAGGCAGACACCCCCCTCCCCAGGAGAGAGAGAGGGAGAGCCGGCGACAGAATGTGATAGCAGCCGGCCCAGGAGGAGAAGGGGGGAGTGCGGCGAGAAGGTGCCCGGCCGGAGCAGCAGCAAGTGGTGGGAGTGCCGGAGCTCTGGGGCAGGCAGAGACTGAAATTTTTAACCCTTTTCTTGCATGACTGAAACCTTGAAAAATGCTGATCTTCCTGGAGCTGAATAAGAGGAGAGATAAGAGATGAGATGAGATGAGATGAGATGAGATGAGATGAGATGAGATGAGATGAGATGAGATGAGATGAGATGAGATGAGATGAGATGAGATGAGATGAGATAACAAGGACTGGGCCTGAGGGAAGTGGAGAAGACTGCTGAGTAGGGGGAGAGATGACGGAGTGGCCTTTTGGCTGGACTTTTCTTGTTGGCCATAGACTGAACCAGTTTTATTCCTGTGAGAGAGACTGCATTTAGGGGGAGGCAGTGCCTCAGAACCAGGAGGGTTCAGTGTGGGTACCCCTCGGCCCCAGGGGGTGAAAAAGTGGGGGGGACAGATGTCCTGAAGGAGGGACTGTGCCTTTTTTGGAGTGAGACAAGGCATCCTTAAAAGACAACCCTAAAAGCAGCTCTGGTCCATGCACAGTGGTGAGAGCACTGGGCATAGAAGGAAGATGTCACAAATGGCAAAAGGACTTTCCGGGCGGTGCTGAGTGACATGGAAGCACACGAGGTTTCAACGTGTTTCCAGGGGAAGCCTATGGGGCAAGAAGGACTCCTCTCCTCTTCATGAACTGAAGATTGAGTATTCTAAAGGGTGGTGCCAGACTGAGAATTGGTGATTTGGAGGAATGTATTGCATTAAGAAATTTGGGGGGGGGGAGGAGGAAGGTGCTTTTGTAAGGTTTTAATTTTTTTTTTTCCTCCTCTTCTTTTCTTGTAGTTTAGTTAATAAAGTTTTTATTTCTAAGCTGGAGCCTGCTTTGCTTATTCCTGGTCACATCTCACAGCAGACACCAGGGAGAGGGTATTCTCATGGGGGCACTGGCTCTGTGCCAGGCCTAAACCGTGACAAACTCTTATAAAGCATTGTCATTCAAATGAAAAAAAATTCTAGCAGCTTAATCTGGTTTTCATTTCTTCTCCTCCAGCTAACTTTGCTGCTTACTTTGGATGGGCAGCTGGTCTGTAGTCTCTAGTTACAAACTTTTACATAACTTAAATAAAGTGCAGAGGTTAATTAAAAAAAATTTGGGCACATACTGTGTGAAAATACTTTTCTAAACTTCTCTGAAAACCATGGGCCAAATAGTGGAGCTGCTCTTACAAACAATTTCTAATATACCTCTGATGAACAAGGTTATCTTCAACCTTTTCCGCTGCTGGAGTATAGTTAGATTTCAGCACAAACTGTATCACTTTGACATGCTTCTGTTACCTTATTTGTGGCATCTTGAGTAAGACCATTTTATAATAATTAATTTTGTATTTGAAGAATCCTTGTAGAAATCCACAACTAATGGAACACATCGGAAGACTATCAGATTTGGCATGATTTTCTTTTTTCCCCCTTGTAGATGGAGTTGCTTTGGATACAGTGTCAGAATCTCTTAAGTAACATGTGACAAGAAAGCATATGTTCTCTTAATGTCACTTTATTCAGAACTACAAATCAAGTGGTTTTTTCTTCTTCTTTATGATTTTCAGCAGTAGTTTACACCATTGAAAAGTAGTGTAGCTTTCTGGTTCTTCCACCATCTCCCGTGTCCTGTAAATGGTATCCGAAGGATGGAAAGAGTGTCCGCTCTTCTATCACCACAATATTTGGATTCCTAGTCATACATTCATACAAATTCAGAGAGATTTAATTTAAACCAAGCCTGAGCGCTTGTGGTTTTCTTAGACCACAACCAACTTCCAGGACTTTCAGTTTGCAAAAGTCATCGGAACATTAATAATTCTTCTCCCTTGAATCGCAGATACTGCATTCCCATTTATTCATCTTCCTGTAAGCACATCTTTTACTTCAATAGAAATCAGGTACATCCTACACATCTAATCAGCACAATCACAGTACTTCAAACCCAACTTTAATCAAAGCTATAGTGTCCAGACTATTTTTATACACAGCTACCACAAGTGCCTATTTTAGTTGTAGCGGGGAACTCTGCATTTTTCACACATCCCTCTCTACTTATCAATGAATAATATATCTCTGTGTAATTGATCTTCATATTTACTTAATACTCAGGACTTAGAAATGACACAGATGAGGCATGATGGAAGTAGGTCATTCTGGCAGTGTTTACATCGTGCCTCCATTTAAAACTGATCCCTAGGTTTACCAACCTGTCCCCCTTCCTCTGCCCAGGAGGATTCAAATCTGGAGTAGAATGTCCAATTCCAGTGTGTCTAAAAACCATCTGCTCTTTTCTGCATTTGCTTATTTTAGGCTACCAATAAATTCCCCCTAACTTGGTGCTTTCCCTGTCCTTCTCTACTCCCACTACCTCCTTTCCTGCAGATTGTTTTTCCCTCACTGAGATTCCAGTGAGTCTTGTGCACAGAACTGTAGACATACATTGATTTAAACACAGAAGTACAGAAGTACTTGGGAGAGGAGGAAGTGTTACAAAGAGAGGATTGTAAAGCTATCAGTATACCAAGTAAGGCTTTTTTTTTTCTTTAATTCCATCCTCCACCACAGTGGACCCTGGAAAACAAGTGTCCCTTTTCTCTCTCATCCAGCCTGATTCTGGGCTGCTCTCTCTCTTGACATTACTGCAAGTCTCATGACTCAAAGACGCAGTTCCCAAAGAGGAATGCTCAAATGAGAATGTCATGACCAGTTGACCACAAATGCTACCATTATTCATCGTTAGGCTGAATTATTCCTGCCCACCATGGATCACATCATTATGCAAAAGCATGAGCTAAGAGTATGGGAAAAGACTGGCAAAAGGCCTCTTTAAGAAGCATGCCAAATTTCACCAATTCATTTAAAGAACAAAGCATATCTATCAAGGTAATCTTTATATATTCTGAATACTTTCATGTTAAAAGAAGTCCAGGTATTTATTTCTGAACTTCCATGCGCACATTTCCCTGACTTATGTTTTCAAAAGAGAGGACTAGATATTATAACAGCATCAGCATATAAAAAGATTCAGCTGTTTTTTCCATAGCTTCATACACTACTGCGGTCATTTCTCTTGGCAGAAACATTTTAAAATCTGCAAGAAAAGACCAGAATCAAACTTGAATTATTATGACAGATTTAATTTTTTTTACCTCTTTTCTTCTTTAAATTTGAATATTGTCAGACTCAGGTTTAGCAGGAATTTTTAGAGTTCTGTCAGTCCATTTCTTTTTTCTAAGCTCTGTACAGAGAAGTAAGTTTATAATTCAAAAATCATCCATTAACAAAATAAATGAAGAAAAACCTCCCTCAAGGGAAGACTTCTTTTAAATTAGAGAGGAGACTAATCAAAGAGAAAATGGCATCAGCCCATTTTCAGGGCACCACCCCATAAAGACCCAGTCAGCAATTACACACATACATCACAATAAACCACACACAGCTTGAATATGCTGGAGCTGGACCCACACAGTATTGCAACTCAATAATTTCATTTCTCTGCTGCCTGGGATCATAGGGAATGGACAACTGTGGGAGGCTTTGGCACACGTGCACAATCAGGAATGCTGCAGAACTGTCATCACCCTCACATTGTCATTAGGGGCACAACTGAGGGCAAGCAGAGGAGATATGAAGGGGTACAGCAAAGAGACTACAGCTCGAGATGTGCACATGACGCTCCCCTATGAGCAGCATCAGGTGATGCTGAGATACAGGAGTTACAAGCATTTTGTTTATTAAAGGAATGCAGGACCTGAAATGAAGCCACCAAGGTTCCCAGTCTGTGAGCACAAACACATAATTCCTGACTTCCAACTGGCCAAGCAAAAAGCCTCCTGAGGAGCAGCACTAGCAGCACAAGCTTCCCTTCTTCCCTTTCTGCCTCCATGCACTGTGCCCTTGGTGTGTTCCCCACAGGAAGAGACATGGAGCAGAGTTGGTGCAGGAAAAGCACAGGAGGGAAGCAGCAGCCACAACGCAGCTCCCCAGCCAGCTCAAAGCTTCACCTTGCACTGGCACTCCATTTCTCCCTGACAAGTTGTTAAACAATCACCTGACTACAGCCAGTCCCTCTCAGGGGCCAAGTCTGTGTGTTATTGCACATTTATGCAAGGCAGGTTTTCGGATTTGAAAGAATTTTTATGTAACAAAACATAAAAATAAATTTACCACACTTGGAGATTAAGAGCATATATTCTCAGATAAACACCAACACCCAAAGGAATGGCTTAATGCTTAAAATATTTTGGCAGAATGGCATGTAGTCCACAGGCCCCACAGGTTGCTTGGAAAGCAGGAGTAGAAACAAATGTGTAGCAAAGATTTTGTTAATATGTTCATCTTAACTATACCAGCCAGTTTGGGCTGATTAACAACCCCAGGAAAAAAAGAGCAGAAGGCATAGAGAGGGAGAAGAACCTTTAAAGCTGCACTTATCCAAGGTTTGTATCATGCTCAGGTTTCTAACCCTTTAGCCATGCTCTAACCTTTTGCCAGTAAAACACACTCAGCAGTGTCCACAACAAAGAAATCAGACCTCTTTACAGCAGCTAAAAATGTGATTTGCCTCCTTCATCTGCAAGCAGTATTAAAGGGCTGGAGAGGCTCTTCCAGCTGTGCTGCATCCTCAGCACACACAGGGGCTCTGGGAAGGGAAAGAGGGGAGGAAGAGGGGTCAGAAAGCAGTAGCTGCTCTCCCTAACGTGAGCACAGAAGCCATGAAAAACTGTGCACATTGTGAAGGCAAGCAGCCTACACAGCATGCCTGGAAAGTGATGTTTTAGGATAACAAAAAGCTACTCTGTGATGAGGTTGTTTAAAAGCAACCCACAGGTCTAACAAATATAGTGGACTTAAGGAGTGATGGAAGACTCCAAAGGAAAGGAAAAATGTCTTGAAGAAAACAAAGAAAACCCAAATCACCTCTCCTCCCATCCCATCTTTTCCCTTTTGTAATGTTGAAAAGAAAAAGCCTCACATTTGGTAATCCTGCCATAACATTCCTCTAGCAGGTAGGGAAAGACAAATATAGGGGAATTCCATTTACCTCAAAGGTTGGATTTGGTTTTATTTCAGTTCACTTTAGCTTTTTTTTTTTTGCTTTTTTTTTTTTTTTTTTTACCTCAGGCTTTGAACTTTTCTTTTCTTTGATGTTTCAGGAAACCTTTCAGAAATCATGTCCAGGTTTAATCCCTGTGCCAAGTCCTCCACCTCTGTGCTCCACACGCTGCTCCTCCAGTGCACTCTCCCAGAGCTCCTCTGTGCCACCCTGCTGAGACCCAGGCTGAGGGAATAAGAAATGCCTCAAGCACCTCCCACTAATGTTACAGCACTTATTCATTCCCACTGCTGTTCTGAATGAAAACAAACCCCAAAATTAACAAACTACAGCAAGAGAGTACGATATGAGAGCAGGACGAAATGGTTGATTTTTCTCACCTCATTGGCCATTTTTGTTTCCTGCACTATTTTTGTCCTCTTCCCTTCTGCAAGACATCATCCCACTCCCCACGACCTCCCTGTGAGGAGGGCTTGCAAAAGACCCCAGGGCAGCAGAGTGCAGATGCCAGGGCCGCCCTCCATCCGTCCGTAGGCCTGACCTCCATCCCTCCCAGCCAGGCTGGATGTGTGAATGAGGTTTGGTGCCAGTTTCCATGGCAATGACACCACACACTGCTGCCCATAGGGCTGGCTTTCTCACAGAGGTAGGCAGAGAAACAATGGACTGAGCTTAGCCCACACAGCTGAGCTTAAGGCATGGATGGAGGAGCCACCACCATCATGAGAAGGCAGAGCCTTCCCTTCCTCTGAATGTTTTCTCATGACTGCCTCTTTTTTTTTCCAATCTGTCCAATTTTTTTCCAATTTTTTTTTTAGCAATCTGTCCTAAGCAGACATTGAGGAGCACCAGTTTCAGCAGCTCACACATAGATGTGGCTGCATGTAAGTCATACATGCTTGCAGACAGGAGAGACCATGCCATCTATATATGGTCAAACAGTGCTTCCAGTGACCCCTCTTTACCCTCTTATGTCTGAGAGAGTTTCTTAAGGGCTTTCCTCAGAACCACAAAGCCGGAGCTTTAATTCCTGACCTATTTCCAAAGCTCAGCAAAAGCCAGCACAGATGTATGTTCACCACAGAAACATCCTGTGATTTTGTAAAGCAATTTAAAAAAAAAAAATAAATCTGAAGTTGCAAGGCTAAGCACTCTGAAAGCTCTTGGATCAAAAAAGTCATTAGGGCAAAAAATAGTTATTGTTTGGTTTAATGTTTTCCATTTTAAATGAAAGTTATTTTCATTAGATGAAAGAGTTTAATGGTTTGAACAAAAATCTAAGGGTTTCAAACCTCCAGCATGGGTGTAGCATTTGATAACTAAATATTTCCTAAGCTCATGGAGGGGTAGAAAACCCACATTGCACAGGACATCCCTCAGCTCCACCACCTTCCTATCTCCCTCCTGACAAGGGCCTTGAGACACACCTTGGAGACAAGCACATGTTCCTAAATTCAGGGCACATCAAGTTGCTATTCTTAAAGGCCTATTTTTTGGCTGGCCACTCCTGGGTCAATCATTTCCCAGGATTAGGAAATGAATTAATCCATTTTCTCGAGTCATAAAAATATTTTCCTGCCTTGACAATATTGGACTGTAAAGACCTTTTTCCAGAGCTGAATATCTTAGTCAACCCTGCCAAGTAACAAGCATACTTTTCAAGGCTTTTTAGCTCTCTCGTATAACTGTCTTCCACAAATGCCAGACATCAAAGATTAATGTTGCCTGACGAGCCATAATTGACACAATGACAACCAAGTATCTCATATCATCATATAATCTTTTTTTAAGAAGCGTGGCAACCTTTTCAGCTATCCACATTTCCTTTAAACATTTCACTTTAAACTCAGTGAAATGAATTTTAAAATTGGCAGTTTAGTATAATGAAGCATTTGTGAGAGCTGTAATGTCTTTTTCTCATTTTGCTCCTAATCGGCTCCCATAATTTGCACTTAATTCAGATTATCAACATACCACTGCTATAAAGGGGAGAAAACTGCACAGTTTGGTTGTAAAAGATTAAAAATACTGCTGAAAACCCAGCAGGTAAAATGTGAATGCACAAAACAATCAGAAAGTTCTCACATCTGACGTGAGAAAGTGGACATGAATATATTGAAAGTTCCCAAAAATCTTGGTCTCCTTCTTTCACTTATATAGAAGAGCATGCCAAACCCTAGAGAAACATTCCCACTTCAGGGGGGAGGAAGTAAACCACATGCCTTCCATAAATAGCACTCTCCTCCCTTAAGTAAACCCTGTGCACTCAGCCTGTGACTATGCTGCAGTTTAAATATTTTGCTAACCTTATGCTATATTTTCAGCCCAGCAAAAACCAACACCGCAAAACATCTGCCCCCTAGTTATAAGTGGGAGTGCTTAAGAGGCAGCTTTTCTTCTGTTTAGGGGCAGGGGTGCCCTCGCTAGGAATGCAGCCCAATTCATCCTAGGTCATGTGGAATGGCTCGGCTCAAAGGCCCCGCTATTTACCCACAGCTGAGAAATTGCCCAGCTACGCTGCCTTTAGAATGAAGCTGCCTTACCCTGCACAAGGGAAAGAGAGAGAATAGCATCAAAAGAATCAGTCTTACTGGGACTTTTAAATGAGAAATCAGCTGAGCAAGCCACTATCCAAGGAAAGAGGAGGAGGCTCCCTTGCACACATTATACGATTTAATTAATTAAGGCACATACCAGCAGCTATTTGAGCGCAAAGACAGCGCGACTGAAATGACAGGCTGGCCCAGAGCCCCTCAGCAGACTCAGTTGGGCTGCACCTGGGAAGACACAGGCATCAGGAAAGGCCACATTCAGTCTGCTAGGGAAAAGGCAGACATCTTCTCCCTTTAAACTTAGCGCTGCCTCACGACACCCTCATCCATGGAGTGGAGCAAAGACCAAAGGAAGCTGACAAGAAATCAGCACCCACTCATTCCTCTGCTAGCTCTGACCCACTGAGTGAACAAATTCACACTTTGCATCTTTGGACAGCCCACTCTGGAGGCTGTATATCATATCTCCTTTTCCACTCTCTCATCAGCAAAACATCGCTCTTGCTTTTAAAACCTCAACGATGAGGAGATTAAAAGCAGGGAAACAGGGAGATTACAATGGCAAATACACTGAGCCTGACCTTTCAGTATAGGAATTCTGGGTTGCAAAAAGCAGGCTCTGGGCAATGCAGTGTAAAGAGGAAGAAGCAGAGATAATCAGATACGTCAACAAAAAAAAAAAAAAAAAAACAAAAAAAAACAGGTGGGGGGGGAACCCCAACCACATCTCTGAATAACTAAATTAAAAGAGTGAAAATTGTCTTCTTTTGATCTGTCTGTATCACAGACACAGCTATCAACAATCAAGCTTGCTTAAAAATTGTGGTGTTTAAAATAATTCTCTCAACTCCTTATTTGCACTGGAAGAGGATTCAGCAATATAATACACACAGATTCTTCTTTCAGTATTTGGCTTCACAGAAAATTAGTACCAAGAAAATAAAGGATGAGTCATAGCTGATCATATCATAACTGAAAGATAGCTTGAAATTTAAAAATAAATTAGGAAAACAACTGTAAAATAATCCCAAACAAACAAAAGAACAACAAAACAAACACACAGAAAACCCAAACCAAAACCAAACACACCACATAAGTAAAGCCTCCTGCAAATACTGCTGGCAAATTATCATTTACAAGTTGGCTACCTCCGATTTCTAAACCCCAGCAGCCTACCTGGGCTCCCACAACATTTGGCTTCATGGGTTACACAGAACAACTTTCCCTTTACCCTATTAATGTTTCAGTTAAGGTCACAAAGAATGTAATTTCCCTCTAGCTTCTTGACCAATTTTCTCAGAAAGGAGGGAAAGAAAATTTAAAGCATAAAATAGCTATTTGGAGGAATGTGAGGACTTTGCTAGTGCGGACCGTGCTCTGAACTCATTCTTTGCATTTCCTACCACAGGTGGCTGCCATGGCTGCACAAATCTTTGCCAGGGTAGAAGGCATTCCTGGGTTCCTCATTCAGTGGCTCTGCTTACCCTCTGTGAAATGACCTGAGTCTTTCTTTAAAAAAATAAAAATCAATAATCAATGTTTCAGTGTTTTAGGTACATGCTGCTACGGTAGACCCCACAACAGATCCAGAAGGGCACAACACAAGTCAAATTCTTTATACATTTTAATTACAGTTTACACAAAGTGAAAGGCAGGTTAATAAGCTCAGTTCATTAAAAAAAAAATTATTAAGAAATGGCATTCTTGTATGGAAGAACAGGGGACCTAGCCTTCAGAGGGCTGATCAGAAAATATATATTACATCCAAGAGTCACCCATGGTCCTCAGCTAAGAGGAGGGAATAAAGGGGGCAGGGAATGGAGAAAGGAACAAGGGACCTTATTTAATCAAATCCTTTTAAAGAGAAGTGTTTCTCATTAAACTGGTCCCTCTATACCAGAGCAGCAGATTCAAAAGGTTTTCTCCCATGTGAGGTTTCTCAAGACCATTGAACACACGCAAATCTGCTGACAGAGGAAGCAGAAGAAAAGCATTTCAAGCAGCAGAGCTCCGAGAGCAGACAATAGGTGCCACCTCCAGATAGCAAGGCAGCGCTTCCCCGAGAGAGCCGTGGCCACCCGTATTCAATGTGGGTAACTGAGAACATGCTCCCTTCTGGCCAACGTGAGAGCCACCACCACAGCTGCTCACTCAAAGCACTGGGTGGCCCTGAATGCTTTTAAATGGGAAACATGAATGCAGAGATCTGGGTGGTGCTCTGTGTGCAGTGGCCTGAGCAGGAGGGGGAGGCCAGCCTGTCCCCTGCCAAGCCCTGAGGCACAGCCCCGTGCCAGGGAATCCCATGCAGAGCCCCATGTGCTGAGGTGCTGGGCTGAGCAGCAAGGAAACACCACCCCAGACCTCCTGGATAGACCACCAGATTACCCAGCTGTGACACATCCTTTCTTATGTCATGTTTTGGCTACCCCAAGTGTGACACTGGTGTTTTGGGTAAGCAGAGAGCGTGAGAAAGGCGCTGTGAGCCCATCTTACTCTACGCCCTTGTCCTCACCCCATCCTCACAGCTCCATATCCAGGGTTACTCATCACAGGTCCCCACCTGTCCCTTGGAGGTTGCTGTGCCTGCAGTTCTTCATACTAAATTTACCTCTGAATGTGCAGTGGGGAGTATTAACACATGGTCTGGTCTATGATTAAAAAGGGATTACTTTTTTCCCACCAAACAGGGTGAAAGGGAAATTATAAAGTTGCATCCAGAACGATATCATTTCCAAGTTAGACACCTTCAGTTTTAGAAAACCCTATGAGGTTTTAATTTATTAATGAATAGCTGCTGTCTTTGTAATTTTGTCATACTTATTCCATTACTGTCTGACACTTCCTATTGTCACTGCTTGAATTTTTAAACACTTCCACATGACTAGTGCTAATCTCCATGTTTCATGGAGGGCTGCTAATAAAAGGATAGAGATGCATGAGTGTATAAGAACGATTATAGCTAAATGTGCTCTAAAGCCTGCTCTTAACATCTCTCCATTTCTAGCATTTCTCCCTTCCCCCTAACTCCCAGCATCTCAAAGGAAAAGAAAAATGAAGGAAAGATATATTTCCCCTTTATTTTGGGCCTTGAATGGGATTTATTCCTGACCAAGAGAGAAAGAGAACTCCTTCTCAAAGCGAAAGGCTCCCAGAACAGGGTGCAAAGATGCAGGACTCCTGTGTGAAATAAACCTTGGCAAGCAAAGAGCAAGCTTCGTATCTTGATTTTTCTTTCAGAAAACCTTGTAGAACTGGTACAACAAGCTATTGCGAACAGCTGCTTTGAGAATACAGCCTCGCAATAAACAACCTCTGATTTAAACACAGGACTACACTCACCTAGACAGTCTTTTATTTGTTTACTTCCAAGGATTTCAACGCCTCTTTTGTCCTGATTCTCAGCACCACAGATTTCCAGCATGTAAGTACCTAGACATTATGCATTTGAAAGCACAGTTAAAACACCTTTTTAGACTTATATTTTTCTAAAATCCTCCTATCCACACCTTTTAAGAACCCTCAAAGAACAATACTGACTCTCCACTTCCCTCCCAGCCTGCTGCATTAGGTCTGTTTCCCATCCCTTATTACTGGCCCATGTAATTCCACACACACTACCTTAAATGCATAAATGTGAGCAGGAAATTTTCTTAAAATTCTATGAAATTTACACCTTTACTGCAAAGATCACCATGGTAAACAGGGACAAATGACCCTGAGTGCTGCTTACACACGTGTATTTTGTGCAATCAACATTGTTTTTCACTGCCTCATTCCAATAGCACCTTCTCCTTGTTCTGTGCACACTGTGTTCACATGGGAAGCCCTTGATCCATTTAATAATTTGCAGGTACCTCTTGCACTTGGTGTGTTGGGTGAAGAAATATTCTCTACTTTACTGTGGTCCCCTATGTTCAGGTAAATGGGGCTCAGCTTATTTTGTATTTCTGTCTTCTCAAATAGAGAGGGCCTGAATTCCAGTAGCTCTGCTTTAAACCAGATGAAAAGAGGCAGAAGCAAGCATCACTCCTGATCAGTCCAGGGCACACCAAGAGAGCTCACTGATGCAGGGAGTAGGTTTTGATTAGATATTAGGAAGAACTTCATTATTCAGAGTGGTGAGGCACTGGCACAGGTTGCCCAGAGAAGCTATGGATGCCCCATCCATGGAAGTGTTCAAGGACACAACCTGATCTAGTGAAAGGTGCCCCTGCTCATGACAGGAGACTCTAGATAATCTTTAAGGGGCCTTCCAAACCAAGCCAGTTTGTGATTCTGTATCTGAAAGTCTTGCATGGCACACCTGCTTCAAAGAGAGACTAATGCAGACTAAGACTAAGACTGCTAAAAGACATTGCTTAGTTGATTGGATATTAATCTAAGAGCAATCTTGAGCTGGTAACAGTTCATAAGAAATAAAGAGTTTTAGTTTCCTGTGACTTCCACAACTCCCGCACCCCCCCTCATCCCAAATCCCAACTCACAGTCAACCCATTTTACTTCCAAAAAGGTGGTCTTTCTAAATGTTACTCCTACAACTAACAGTGCTGCACATAAGTCAGAGCTGTCCAATTTTAATGCAACTGGCATACACACTAACAATTTAACAGCAGCCCTAAAGCTATGTCTAGCTTGCATATGCACACCTATTTACATGAATTGTTACCAAAAGAAATTCAAACCATCGTGAGAGCTGATTGTTCTCGTGATTTCTCTTCAACATTAATGAAAAGCCTGCAAGCAAAAAAATGTTCTGCTCACCTTGAAATGACAGGGAAATTGAATATGCAGGCCAGGCTTTGAAGGCTATACACAGCTTTTAAAGTTCAACCTGGACCTCCCAAAACAAAGTTTTCTAAACTCAAAGGCCCTCAGATCTCATCTACTGAGCTCTTTCAAATACAGGACAAAGTCTAAAATGTACTACTGTTTTCACTACAAAGAAAGAAATATTGCCAATCCTCCAGGCAAGGCTTTGAAAATTTATTCCTTCATGCCTTTATATTTAAATAATGACATTTGTCAAAAACTTACAATGATTGTATTTAAGACCTTTCAATTAGCTTTAGGTAGCAAGATCACACTACCAGGGGTATCTTTATTCACCCCTAGGAATCCCTAGGTAAACTGTCAGAAAGGACAAAAAACTCTGAAAGTCATGAGGCAACATGATCTACTTGTCCAGGGATAAAACATGAGATCTTCTGATCATTAACCCAGTGCAGGCTGAGTTTACAATGTGAATCAATTTTCTGAATGCAGGGATTGAGCCTAAAATGGCTTGCACTGCTGTGGTCCCCTAGTAAAATATAAAACAGCAACTTCTTACTTTCTAAAACCCTCTCTGTTTCATTCCTCTACTCCAGGAAATAGTTACAGACTATTTTTTCCAAAGAGATCTAATTGCCTACTGGAGTCTCAGATCAGACAGGTATTTGCATGCTTTAATTTATGTCTGCAAAGTTACTTCTGGGCACAAAATAAGAGCTAGACCAAAGCTAGCTGGCTTAACCAGTTTTTGACAGCCAAATATACACCAACCAGCCTTATTGCCTATTTTCCATTTGAAATTTAGTGTTCATTCACAATTAAAAAAAAAAAAAAAACAAAAAAAAACCAAAAAAAACCAAAAACATAAAACCCCACAAAACGGTGTAGTCACAGAAGAGCTGTATTGTAAAACATAATTTGAAACATATCTGCCCATTCAATTCATGCTCAATATTCAAATGCCGGGCTGATTTTTCTCTCTGCCATGATAAGGGCACATGCACAAGGCAGAGGAGCTCCTGAATTCACAGGCCAGCAGGTGCTCTTGGGAATTTCCCTGATAGGCACTTCTGGCACACGGGAACAACCTTGCACTACTGCAGATTAACCATAGGTCAAAAACATGTACTGAGGCAGTAACCAACACTGAATTTACAATGAATTCACACCACACTAATTTGTTTCTATAGCCACAGCTACGGGCACTAGCGCTGAGCTGGCTCCTCTTCCCCTCCTGTTATTTTAACATTCACATCCTTCCACCTGTTCTCATCTGTCCCGTGGGGTGAAAATACATTGCACGGTTGTAGATAAATTTTGACAGTGCAACAAAATGGAATTATGTTACATAAGAAATACCACTGCACTTACCACACAGAGGTCTGCCAGCCTCCTTTCCCCCCTGCAAGGCTATGATGAGCAGCAGTAAAAGCACACCACCCTTGCTTGATGAGGTTACTCCCTAAAGTTTAAGCCAAAAACAAATAAACAATTAGGATTGCCATGCAAACTCTGTGAAGTTTATATACATCTCAGCAAGTTTGAGGATCTGTAATCCTTAAGCTGTTTTAAGCTTGTAACATTTTCCTGAACTCAAAGATTAATATCTGTTTTAAGTTTCTCCATTCAATTCCACTTTTTGGGTTATCAAAGTTCATAAGATAGCCTATCAGTCCATCTATAAGGTACTGAAACATTCCTCTGATCCCAAATGACAGGCAGCCTGTGGTAAATTTTACCAGAACTTTTCAAGTTAATTTTTTACCCTTTCTTTATTCCTTCACTTTTCCATACCCCCTAGTTAGTTTATACTTTGTCTTCAGTTTCTACTCTTTTTGTTTTTCCTCACAGGGTATTTTTGTTCTTTTTTTCAGAAACCTCTGCTCTATTCCCATCTCCCACATCTATATTAATGTCTCTTACAGACCTGAGGTGAGCAGTGAAGATGAAGTTAAGATCTAGAGCTAATATTGTCCAAATGAAATTCAGGTAAAGAAAACATTTTTCTATCACTAACAGCAACATTGTGAATAATGCACACATAATTAGAGAACTTTTTAATAGGGAAAAAATGGGTTCCTTTTGTTTTGAAGTTATTCTTACGCTAGACTTTGCTCTTAAGTGGATATTGAGATGTGAAACATAACAGAATTTCACAGAGATTTCACAAAATACTAGCTATGCTTAATCATGTGAGTCTCTTTTATTTTTAAGCTGTCTAATAGCTAGTATTTTTCATCCTAACTTAATTTTCCGGAAAAGATAAGGTGTTCCCATCACCCAATACCAGTTTGCACTTGTATGGTATTTAAGTTGCAAGTTTATGTTTTGATTTTCTGACACACTGCCAGTGATATTTCTTCCCTGGGCTGTTGAAGTAGGATACTGGATCTCCAAAGAGTGTCATGGGAATTAGCATTAGTTACAGAAGTGCTTCACGATCTTGACAAACCAAGGGGTTTGAGAAAGCACAGATCTAAAGCTACAAAACCAGAAGTCTGTCAAAAGGTGGCCTGCTGCATGAACAGCAAATTAAAGTGATCAATACCAGGGTCTGGATTCCCAGTACCCAAACATTCTGTATACTTTGCATCAGCAATAAACAGAAATTTAAAAGTCACAGAATTGTTAGGGTTGAAAAGGATCTCTGGAGATCATCTTGGCCAGTCCCCTCAAATGTTGACTTCATCTGCAGATTTGGACACCAAAATATTTTAATTATGTGCTCAAATATGGAATAGTATGGATGTTGGCAGAGAAGCTTTTTAGAGTTTGTTTGGAAGTTTTACATTCTCTTAGTAACTTGGATGAAATGCCAGGGAGAATAATGATTAGAAAAGAAGACTGCTCTCTTGCAGATGCCAATTGTATTTCTTTGAGTTACAGAGAACCATCTGGTCATCTGGATTTGACATTATGTCAGTTATGTGCTGTGATATTATTAGACTGCTTAGCTTGATGAATGTGTAGGATACAGATTTAAGGTGAAACAAAACTTGCCCCATATACACATATTTTTGATGTCCAACTATGCATTACTTTGGGGCTTGAAAGTTAAGGATTAATTTCACATTGAGTGAAGCCAAGGCAAAACATTCTCAGTCCAACAATTTCTGAAATAACAAAGGTAGATCTAGAGGTGATCTTCAGATATTTTTTTTTCCACTAAATAAAACCAAAAACCAAACCAAAACAAAACAAAACAAAAAAAAAAAAACAAAAAAAAACCAAACCAAACAAACAAAAAAAAAAAAACCAAAACAAAACACAAAACAAAACACAAAACAAAGCAACCCCTCAATAAAACTTTGCTCAAACAGGTTTATCTACTTCCACTGGAATTCTTCTCCATCTCTCTTACACGCATAAAGCTCTTGCAATCCCTTCTTCTCAAAACACAATTTCGACATCGGCTACCAGTGTTTTGCTCTTGGATGTAAGAAATTAGCTTTTTACAGCAAGAAGAATCATTCACTGGCACAGCCTCTCCAGGGGCATGACAGAGTCCACATTGCTGGAGGTTTTCAAGATGAAAGTGGACATGCTGTTAGATAATCTGACCTACCTTTGCCACAAAAGAAATAAAACCTACATCTAATATCTAAAGTAGCCAGTGAAAGCATCTTTCCCATAATTTTGTTTTAGAAAACACAGAAAACAGAGGAGCAGTATGTAAGTAGAAAGACTTGAAAATTTACTTCAGAAGAACTTTTTTACAGAGGCACAAGGGTTTTTTTTCCACAATATTTACCATGAGGCAACAGGCAAAAGAGAATATTTGAAGAATATTTGAAGAATAACAAGTTTTTAAGCTGCAAGACGTAAATCACCTAGAATGTTTATCCCTCCAAGGAAAATTCTACTATAAAAGATAGTCACTGCAGATTACTGATGCTGTGCAATTTCCAACTGTTCCTCTTCCAAAGGTAAGTGAAAAAAATATTGTTCAAGATGGTGGCAGGGAGGGATTTGAAGCTAATTTTTTACTTTCATCTCCTTTTTCCTCTACTCACCTTCTTTTCACCCAAAGTCAAACTTTCCCGTAGGACAATTGGTGCTTACCCAGGAAATATTGTAAAAAGCTTTTAAATGAGCATGTCATGACCATGAGCTAACTCCCAAGGAGAAGGAACAGAAAGCATCTCAGAATTCCAGCTAAGGCTAGCATGCTTCTAAACCAATGTCAAGGTTATGACATATGTCAGAAACCATACGTAGAGTTCTTTTGATGTTGGAAAAATAGTTTTCATCGAACGAGCTGGAAACAACAGTCATTTTCTTTTTCTCATGTTATTATTTGTCTACATCATTGTTTGATTTTGATACATAAGAAGTAGAATAAGTTTAAATGAGGAGTTTTGCATCTGGCAGGAAAGACATTTATTATTTTCTAGAAATAATTTATTCCAGGATATTGACTCCTGTTCAATGATTCCTCCTCTGCCTCTTTCACTCTGCCCCACTTGAGGAGAGATGAACATGTGTGAAAAAAGAAGGGAAAAAGGTTGTCTTTGAACAACACAGAGAGGGTGGGGACAAAACTATCAAAATATATAAATATGAAATAAAGAAGAAAAAAAGATAATACTATTTTTTAATTACCAGTGGAAATAATATGCAGAGGGAAGCATTAAGAGGTCAGCAGCTAAAAACAACTGCCATGCCAATTAATACCAGTTATGGTTACCAGGGCAACAACAGCTTCCCTAACTTTTCTTCTTTAAGTATATTTATTATTTTCACTGAAAACTCCTTTCTTTTTAGTAACTTGGAAACTTTATCATCTCTATTGGCACAAAGCACCTCTGAGCGCTGCAGGATTCTTTGGGAATCCTGTATGTTCACTATGGAGTTGTCAGATTCACTACACACATTTTTACCTTCTCAAGGGTTTAGAATGTCAAACTGTTTTAAAAGCTAGAGCTCCATATCTTTCTTTTTAACATTCATTGCATATTTCTAGCACTTGAAAGTCCCTAAAAATTTGTTCTCTCAAGCACTGTTGTCCCATTTCAGGACCAAAAGGGCACATACCTCCATCTGTACGGTCACCCTTGAAATCCATGAGCAATGCAAAGCTTTCTCCCTGTAGAGATTAAACAAACCACACAAGTTTGTTCAGACCAAGCCTGGGAACAGAAACCAGGTCTTTTGCATGACTGCACGATGCATTACTGAAAGGTTACTGCACTGACCTTTGTCTTGGTCACAAAACATTACTGATAAATCGTTTTGATTAATATATTTTGTTTGGGTTTTGCTTTAAGGCTTGGCCTGCTGTTTATTTAAATGATTCTCAGGTATTCCTGTCCTTGTACTCACCAGTGCCTATTTGCACTATCTGGTGAGGAAGAGCTGTTGCATTAAAACTCAGAGGAGGTTCATAGGATAATTCTCCAGAATTATCTTAGGCTGAAAATTGAATTGAATAAATAAGAAGCTAAACTTCTTGTTTATTGGATAATTTGCAAAATAACCTGCAGAAATAGAGAAAAGCACATTACAGTTTGGAACAAACATGTTGGAGGGACAGTGAGAAGCAGCAGCAAATGTGTAGAGTTGTCTTCCCCTAGGATTTCCCAAAAGCAGCTTGGGAAAGGCTCACTGTGGGGAGAGGGAGCTGGTGCACACTGATGAGGAATGCTTGAGTGGAATAAAGTTATGCTAATCATAAGGCTGTAAAATATGTACCACACAGCTGGAGGCAGAAATCAGAGCACTGCTCTTACTGGACTGTGTGCAAACCAAAGAAATCTAGATACAAGGCTGAAAATTTCTTGAGAATTTCACATTGTGTGATCACTTAAAGAACTAAGATTCACTAAAACTGATAGTCTTAAGTTTTGTCATTTAATGAAATCATCCCAATACTGTCTTAGTGTTCTGCTGATAATTACAAAAATATTTCAGAGTTTTTTTAAAGACCATTTTGTGGAAATGTTAAGGGGTTTTTTTGGTCAATGTTTTTCAGAATCACACTAGAGCCAGGATTATGATCCAAATACCATCACAGCTTCATATTCAGACAAAAAATATGAACAAAAATTTTGTACAGGAAAACATAATAATTAAAAAAAAAAAAACTTTCAAAAAGGTAATACAAAAAATATTGGCAACTATCCTGCAGCACCAGAAAAACACATGCCCCAATACTTCCCAAGGACTGCATACTGTAACTGCCAACTACAACCATAAACACATGACCTCATTCATAAAAGTATGATCTCAAAGCTCATACCCTGTATCTCTTTTCTCTAAATTAGCTGACATTAAGGACAGATTCCAGATCTAAGGAAGCCAACCAAGCTTTGAAGTGTTTGCAATGCTGCACTAGAAGCTGTTTTGATTTTCACCACCAGGCTGCTAGATAAATTCTAATCTCACCATCAATTATGAAAGATTCTTATGACAACCTTGATTTTACAAAATTAGGTTATCTTCCAGCCTGTGGACATTTTCCTGTTGCATTCTGGGTTAATCCACGTGTAGAGCTCACTTCTGTCAGAATGACAAAAACCAATTGATTTTGTTTCATGGTGTATTCTTATCAATGCTCTCCGCTGCTCTTAGCCAGTCTTTGACTGATAGGGTGTTAGAGGAAAGGTCCATTAATTGATTTGTAAATAATTACAGCTAAGTCTTCACTTTTGACTAGATATCAATAAAGGCCTATTCTTTTTTCACTGTTGAATGCTTTTAAATAAGCTTCAGTGTCCAACTTTCAGCCACAAAATTCATTAAAATCATTAGACACTTTTAGAGTAGCACCCACTGGTGATAGCAGAGGCAAGAGTGTGTCAGCATTTCTCTTATAACACTTATTGGGGTGGATTAGAGGGAAGAAAAATAAATAAACAAATAACATGCCTGGGGAAAAAAAAAGAGGCAAATTAATTATTTCTTAAAGTGTGATTTAATTTTCAGACCTGGTGGAATTTCATCAGCTGTACAGAGTTAAAAAAAAATCATGTGCAGTACTTGGTACATGTATTCCTACACATGGACAGCATAACTGTTCATTACCTGTGGGCACACATGGACACAGGTAGTCTGTCCTCCCATGTTTCCAGCAATTTTTGAACCTGCTGACTAAATTCAGACACATTTAACAAAGAACCCAGAGTCTCAAAGCCAGTAAGTTCCCACAGATTTGGGTGAAAATAAGCAGCAGGGTATGCACAAGGGAGACCCACTTAGCGTCCCAATGGAGCAGAAGTCTGCAGAATGAGCTCTGCAGCCCTGAACACTTGAAAATTACACCCATCTGGGGAAAAAATACATAGCCAAAGAGGTTAGAAAGTACACACGCAAACACACACACACACAAACACACACACACACACTGTTTTCTAGGCCCCCAGCTGAGGGGACAAAATAGCAGTCAGAACCCACGTGTCAATCAGCATCTGTCAATCAGCATCCCAGGTTTCATTGATTTCAACAGTTCTCAGTTTAAGGTTCCTATCTTCTCCTTAGCACCTCATGCATAAAAGAAAGCCCTGCACACAAATGTGAGTTTTCAGAGGAAAGTAGGAATTCAAGTCTAAAAAGTAGTTATATTTTAGCAACCCTTTCATAGGCTGTTAATATATTCAAGCTGCAATAAGACCATATTGAAGTTGTCACACACACAAAGTACAAATACCATTAATACAAGTAATTGCATCATATTTTGAGACTGCATTTTAAGTGATCAGCCCAAGGCAAAGTAAGTTATATTTAATTCCCTGTACATAATGCCAAAAAATGAGATATATAGTCATATTGGGAAACTGCCTGTTCAGCATTATAAAACAATTGACCAGAAAACCTTCTTTACTGCTGCTTTCCAGTGACAGCCACCCCCTTCATATTAACAAGCACATAAGATTTCCACCAGTCAACAGAAGCAAAAGGTGCCCCTACAACAACTGTGCAAGTTTACTGTATAATTTTTGTTCTTAATATCTGTTTCAGTTGTCAATCTGTGCTTTATACCTGACCAATACCTATGAGACTTTCAGTTCCCCCTGCCTTCACTAGAAGCAACCTTCCAGAAAGAGCTTAAACTGCACAAAAGCTTAACAAAAAACTGTGTGTCAGCACATGTACGTGTGTGTGTCAGCACACCATCAGGTCCACGTACAAAGCACAGAAATAGCAGAGATTTGTGGGTTACAGCCTCTTTCCTGTGACATTTCCCATTTTATGCCCAGCCAGTGCATGCTGAGCATCCCACACATTGAGCCATTTCAGGTACATTGCTCACAGGGTAAATATATGAGTCACTCTCACAGCACATTTGCCCTAAGACTTAAAAAGAGAAATTAATTAGGAAAAGAGGCCAAAATCTCCCTTGTTCTAAGAGCAGAAAGCTGGAAAGCTCAAAGATCCCTAGGCTGATGGATCCAGGGGAGGCCATAGCTGGGGGCAGCAACATCACACTTCCCAAAGTGTGATTCCCAAAGGCCATTGGAGACCTTTGGGAATCCTCATTCAGACCATACTTGTTCAGCTACAGTGGCACCTATGGACACAGTTCTGCTACCAAGGGGAAAGTCCATAAAAGACAGAGCAAGCCAAGCCAGAGGGAGGCTGCCAGTTAGAGCCCGGCCATGTTGCATGGTCCTTGTGCCCTTGTCCCCCTTACAGGAGTCGCTGGGTTGCTTCAGCAAGATTTGGGAAATGGGCAGATGTATGAGGTAGCTTCATTCCACCTGAAACATAAATAATCTCACATTTGACGTCAGCCCCACACATGGGGAAGGGTTTCTGAGGAATACTTGGTCAGGGAGTACAGTACAACCTGCTACCCAAGAAGTAAACAGACCTCTTATCTAATGGCTCTTTTTCCTCAACTCAGTCACAGTAGGATTCTTGGGTATTGTTAAGGACTTAATGGAAGACCCAAATGTAACTAAGATAAACACACCATGAGGAAAGAAAAGCCAGAAATGTGTTTCAGTTAAAACCTCACTAACCTAAGAGTCTCTCTTTAAGTCACTCAGAAAAGCCTTTAAAATCTGATAATCACTTAATAATATTTCACACTCGCTGCTCAACCTGAAAACCTCAGCTACAGCTTTTGTAAACTGTGGTATTCTTGTTCCAGATGGCTTGCAAAATAATTTATAAACAACAAAGTTCAGCAGGTTCATAGCAGCTGTTTAATTCCAGCACTTTGGCCACCCACTTCAGCATAACTGAGAGCTTTCAATCAGTTTCTTCCTCTCATGGGGCCTTCCAACAGCACCAGAGCATGTGTTCAACATGCTCTCAGAAACTAGCCAGCCAAAGAGGGAGGGTCAGTCATCTCAGCAACTCTCTAACATACCCACAGCATGCCCACACTGCCTTATTCCTTTATTATTTTTTTAATACATAAGCCTAGTTGAGAACAAGTAGGAAGATGTCCCAGAGTTTAAAAAATGCCTTTGTTGAAATACACAGTTCCTACAAAACAATTCCAGTTTGCCTTAGTTCAAATGCTGAATATAATCTTCCCAGCAGGAATAAACTCTGAATGCAAACATAACATCTCACAGGGTCAGAATGGCTTTTTTTTTACTGGTTTAACTAAATGTATGCTAAGTGTTATAAGAAATAGACTATGTCAAAAAGGGCCTTCTCTCTACCTGACAGATTTCCACTGCTATTTCTGTTTCTTCCTCCCCGCTCCTCTTTCCTTGCTGGTGTTTACTTTGGCTCTGTTTTTCTTGTGTCCCTTCAAAACCTCCTTGTCCTGGATTGGCCTTTGGGGCACAGAGGAAAAAGGAAGAAGTATTGCTTCACAGTCTCTTTAAAGGTCATGCAGTCTGAACTGGACAGGGACAAATTCCAAGTCACTTTAAGCTCCTCTGATCACAGGCACATCCACACAAAGCATTCTGGAAACAGCACGACAACATTAAGGTTGCACTAAGCTCAATAAAATATACCCTGCCTGTCAACATAGCTGATTAGCCCAGGCTCAATGCCCCATGAATCACAGACATATGGTTTCCAGGAGGCTCAGGATAAACAGAGCAGTATGAAGGCATGCCCTAAGTACTAAATACGTCTGGTATCTGCAAAGGGTGTCAGGGCATCAGCACATTCAATCGACCCAGGACAGCAGCCCCCGGTGTAGCTCATCATTTCAGCTAGTGAGGAAGAGGCAACTTGTCTCCTGAGGAGCCCAGTCCTAGCTTGGTAAGCTTTTTACAAATTAGAGTGGATGTGAGCTTGTTTGCTGGCCACTGCTGATAAGATGCCGCATGCTGTGGTCTGCGGATATGTTTTCTTGCTTCGGCTTACACCAGCACGCTGAGCCTGAAGGGATGACTGGCAAGAATGGGGTGCTTGTGGTGGAGGAGACCACCTCTAGGCAAGCATGCAACTGAGAAAAGTGTTCCTTAAAAAAACATTCAGCAGCCCACAACTCCTGGAGCAACAAACAAAGCCTGACGCCGAGGTTTGTGTACCATCTCAGTAACCAATAGCCAGTTAATGCTGGATTCTTCTCCAAGGCATTTTCCTCCTCCCACAAATCCTGTGGTTTCCACAGCATACACAAATTTGTCAAACAGAAAATAGCACTGTTTTGCTTTATGCTAATGTTTAAACATGATTTGTATTGAGCTATTGTACAAACATTGGTTAAGAACTAATTGGGGTTTTTTAATGGGTTTATGTCCTGCTCACAATTGCCAGGAACTATTAGTGTGTTGAGGAGAAAAAAAGATTTCTTTAGTTTTGACACACAGCAGAGGTTTTTAAATAAAGCAGACAACTAAAACAATCACAAGACCTCCAATATGTCAAGGAGATTTTCAGTGTAAGAAGGGTCTGCTGGCTGTCTCAGTAGTGCCCAGCAACCTTAAAAAAACCCCACAGGCAATAAGTTCCACCAGCAGGAGTAATTTCAGCAGCGCACTGCAATAAAACAGTGTTGCAGAAGCTGGAGGGCAACACAAGCAGGTACCAAGCCCACAGAGGAATCCCAAACAGCAAAAGCTGCCCTTCCAGCTTGTGGAAACAGCCCAAAGGTCCCCATGACACCTGCTGTTTCTGTGTTGCTCTTGTTGTGCTCTCAAAGAAAGGTTGCTCCACTAGGGCTTTCCCACACCACATCAATAGCCAGCTGCAGGTTTGGACAATGGGAGCAATTTGAAGCTGGACAAACTGAAGAAGCCAAAAGCTTCTCTGGCAGAAAGTCAAAGTTTGATGAGCTGTATTTAACAGCCTTAGAATACGGGGGGTGATTAATAAGTAATTTAATAATAAAAAGAAAAGAGAAGAAGGGGCAGAAGGAAAGATTCTGCAAACAAGGATAACTCTCTGGAGCCCACTGAGCCCTGGAAAGGTTTCCTAATATGACAGTGAGGGCAACAGAATACAGTTAGGCATTGTCAAACAGACAGTTGTCAGGCATTCTGGGATTTGAATCCTACTGCTTCCTGATGGACATAGCATTAAATTCCCTTTCTCAAATGCAAATTCTATTTTAACCCTTTGTCCAGGAAAGCTATAATTCCTTTCTATTAAAAATGTAATTAAACCACAAAATCCAGAAGTGTCTAGGGATATACAAAACAAAAAGCTGTGTAGGTTTAAAAAAACATAAAATTCCATCTAATAAGGGGTTAATTACAAGGAATCTGGTTGTTGATTAGCATCTTGTGTAGTAAGATCAAAACCAAAAATTCTGGTATCTGGTTATCTAGACAGTAATAAGAGTTAAATCTGCATCCATGGAACAGTAAAGTCAGAATTTTTAAGCACAATTTCTGCTCTGTTGAAGACCTGGACTTACACTTGAACACGTTCCTAAAGCAGCAGATTTTCAGACTGACATCTAAAAATACACAGAGCAAAATTTTATTATCATAAGGACATTTTCATCCCCTTTTGCTCAAAATGGGGCAGGCTGAATTTAACTTTTTGCCCAGTAGTAAATATGAAAAGATGGGATTAGGGGTGGGTGGGAGGGAGGGAAGGAAGGAAGTGGTGGAAGGGAGGGAGGAAGGGAGGGAGGGAGGAAGGAAGGGAGGGAGGAAGGGAGGAAGGGAGGAAGGGAGGAAGGGAGGAAGGGAGGAAGGGAGGAAGGGAGGAAGGGAGGAAGGGAGGAAGGAAGGAAGGAAGGAAGGAAGGAAGGAAGGAAGGAAGGAAGGAAGGAAGGAAGGAAGGAAGGAAGGAAGGAAGGAAGGAAGGAAGGAAGGAAGGAAGGAAGGAAGGAAGGAAGGAAGGAAGGAAGGAAGGAAGGAAGGAAGGAAGGAAGGAAGGAAGGAAGGAAGGAAGGAAGGAAGGAAGGAAGGAAGGAAGGAAGGAAGGAAGGAAGGAAGGAAGGAAGGAAGGAAGGAAGGAAGGAAGGAAGGAAGGAAGGAAGGAAGGAAGGATACAAGATAACCACCTCCCCAGTCCTGCTCTGTTGTCTGCTCCTCACTCCTTTGGGAGATGTCAGACTCCACAGCAGTCCTTGTCCTCAGTTTGCAGAGTTATCAAATGTAACACCAAGTCTTAGCACCAGTGGTAGTGGAAGAAGTAAGTTGGACTAAGCTCTGGCTGACCACACAATCATTCCACGGGTGCACTTTCTCACATGCCATGTGCTAAAACACTCCTTAGGTAAAGATAAGGCAGCAGAGCAGGGGCAGTGTGCCTCACACACAGTGTTAGGCTGAGGCAGACAGCTTGCAGCCACAGAAATAGCTCAGATAGCCAGTAAATCAATATTTGTGTGTTATTGTTCTCACATACATCCCATTTGCTGATCCAACACTTGTTCCTGCAGAAACAGGATCAGAGCGGCCGCCAGCAGCCAGCAGGCAACCAGAGCCTGCTCCCCCTGGAGCCTGCCACAGGTGTGCTGCCTCCAACCAGCAGGCAAAGATCCACGACTCCTTTTAATTAAGGAATAATCCCTTCACATTACAAAAGGACTTGTAGAAGGGGGCATGGCTTCCTCCAGCATGCCTGCTCCTCGGCACAATATCACAGCTCTCTCTCTCTCCAGTGCACAGCAGCTGCTTTGCACGACTCCTTGTCCTATTTCTGAGCAAACCAGAACAAGAAGCACCACCTTCCTATGTGACTGGCAAAGAGTTTCCCTTCTCTTACAGTACAAGGAAACAGAAACTAAGAGGAAACCAAGGACATTTTCTGATAGTGTGCATTCAGTTGTGCTCAACATCTCAGTCTAGCAGAAGCAATCATCATTTTGGGACAGCAGCAACTCAGCAGCTGTGAGGACATCACAGATGGGCTGCCCCCAAGGGTCCTGAGAGAAGTGGTTGCTGTTCTAGAGGTCTGCTCTCTCTTGTCTTGGAAAAATCATAGAGACCAGCAGAGATGTCCCACACCTGGAGCGAGGCAAGCGTTGCACCCACCTCCAGAAAAAGCTTAAGGATAATATAGTTAGTTGTCAAAGAATGGGTATAAGGGATGGCTGGCCTGCCTTGAGTACAGCTTTTAATCATACAAATAGCCCCACCAGTCCCCCATTGTTTTCTTGCATAAGGGGAAGTTATGGATGCTATTACATTACCAAAAAAAAAAAAAAAAATAGAGAAACATGTAATTGCCCCTCTCCATTCTCAATTATATATTTGTAACTATGGTGCAAAACAAAAAGTCTTCATGTGCTTAAAATCTGCACAAGATAAAATAAACAGTCACCCCAAGTAATCCATCTGCAATCCAGCCCATTAGAAAAGCTCATGTCAGGATTATAACACTAGATCTGACAGAAAAATCTTCTAGAAAATGTGTGCATGGATGATCAACTTCTAGAAGCTTTTGTCAGCTCTACAGACAATTACTCAGATAGGCCCAACACACCAACCTTCTTTTTTTGCCCTTATCTCAGCCATAAAATTAATGTTATTAAGTACACAATCTTTTTTCATTGGGCTACACAAACAAAATACACACAGTTAATTAATGCTGCAGTCATTTCTTTGATCTTCCAATGAAAACAAAATTTAAAAGTCATACTACTTCAGCCTAGAAGCTTAGAGTTAAAAAGCTTAGGAACTCATCCGGGACTTTGAATCCAAGAATCATTGGGCTGATGTCATTAAAAGAGCTGAATTAGACTTGTAATTATTCCCTTATGAGTTCTGCCGTCTATCTGAGAAAGAAGGGTATTCACTACTGTCCTCAAAATTGATTTACTCAGTGAAAAAAACAGAAGGGTTGGGGAGGGCAAGAACTTGGTTTTACTGTGCATCTGATAGAATACAAGAAAATAAGTGTCAATAGTGAACAAGATCCCTGCCAGTCAATAGGAGCCACGCCTTCTGCTTACATGGCATGGCAGTTTCCCTGAGATCCCCAGCATAAATCCTATCTCCACAGTTCCAGCTGGCTGTCCACTGCTCAGTGCAGTAGCACTTCATTAACATGCAAATGCTTGACAGTTATTGGGCTTAAGTACATCTGCATATTTATAATCAACCATTCCAAACCACATCCCCATTTAAGGAAACTGCTTAATGACACTGAACCTAAAGTCTCTCTCATATCCATTAAACAATAAGCTGCAGCCAGAACCATATTTTTGTGGTGCTTTTTAAAATACTTCTCACATAGCTAGGTCAAAAAAATTTGTCAGTTGGTTTGTTCTTTTGTGGTAATCAAACTTTTGTCTCTATTAAACCCCATTTTTCTATTGAAAAGGCAAAAATAAGTCAAAAAAAAGTTATGCTTTGGAAATCAATATAAGGTAAATTTATGGCAATAAAACACAAACATCCACTAACCATATGTAATGTTTTATCCATAATCTATAAAATATTCACTCAAAATAGACAATCTCTGTATTTTCAAAGCAAAGGTTTGAGAAGCATCAGACAACCAATGCACAGAATTGAAAGTTGCCCCAAAAATCTACAGACCTAATTTCTTTGCTCACAACAATAATTCTTCACATCTAAGGATGACTTCTATGTGTCCTCCAATGTCACATCATTGAAGGCACATATCAAACCCACCATAGACACCCCTACTTCAAGCAGCACATTCTAACCAAAGCATCTGAAATTTTAATGTGAAGTCACATAAATTTGTCCATGAGCTCAGATTTCTCAAAAATTTTCATGAAAATTATGTTTTGTGATAAAAATATTAAAAAAAAACCCTTGCAATAGAATTTATTTTAAGTAGACAAAAACATGCCAAACCAGCATGTCACAAACCAGCCATGAATATCAGAGACACCTACATGGGCAGTTTCTGCACATGAACTGTAAAACTTGGGGATGCTGTTACAGACAAGAGGTGAGCATGAGCTGTACTTGCATGTGTAAAGAAAGTACAGGTTTGAAAGCCAAACACCACCTCTGTAGAAACCTAATCTGGACAATCCCTGCTATTGGGATTACATAAAAAGTTCCATTGCATCACCTGCTTCTGGCCCAATATTTACAGAAATATTTTTAAGGATAACAGTGATGAGGAGAAACTGAAATATCTGAAATGCTAGCACAATGATCTGAAGTGTTACATAAATACCACAGTAAAATACAGAAGCATAAGCATTGCAAGCTTCATTTTGCTCATATTTGGATGTATCCATATCCCTGCATCAGAGTCAAGTATGTTCTCAGCTCTCTCTGGAATTCTCTAAGAAATATCCAACAAATGAGAAGTGAAGTCCTGGAACAGAGAAGATATGTCATAATAACTACCATGGCACAAAAAATTAATTTACTAAGACAAAAATACAAAAAATCTGAGAAACTAGACCTAAGAATTCACGGTGGGTTTCTGGAGGTTGTCTTTTTGTATTTTAGGTTAATAAAATGTGCAATAAACTCAGATATGCCCAAATGAACAAAATATGAAAAAAATCTAAACAGCATTCATTAAAAACTAAGTATTTTTATATATACAGGAGATAAATTTGTCTGTATATTTCCCATTCTAGGTATAGGAAATGCTGCAGACCGAGAGTAACTACTACAGCAACACAGACGTACATATTTTCATCTACACATGTGCTGTTGAAGCTCAGTTACAGGATAATTCCACATACAATTCACATTATATACTATGATCATTCTCAAAGAAAAGAAAAAAATGAAGAAAAAACATTTTCATGAGAAGACACTTGTATTGTGTACGTAACATGAACTTTGTGCTGTCTCTACACTTTGATTCATTTTTCATAGCTTACAATTAAGAATAGGAATGCACCCAACTAGGATTTCCTTTGTTCCCATTGCCTAAAATTTGGCCCCATTACAGCAAAAAAGATTGAAGGTAGCATTTTAAAAACTCCCAACACATTTTAGCTTTTAAGGCTCTTCTTCAGAGCCATGCTTAGAAACAGTGTCACACTGGAAATCAGTGAAGCAACCTTCAGTGTCCAAACTTTTTATAAAAATATTTGCCTTAGAAATCTTCAATCCATTTGTAATTTCTGAAAGTTTTACCACCAGCCTAGAACTTTTCCCTCTGGTATACCTTCTTATAGAGACAACCAAAACGACGGTTTTTTATTGAACAAATACCTCACAAAAAAAATACTAGAATGCATGGTGGGACGGTTTGTTCTATGAGCAACTGGTTTGGGGTTTTTTGAAGATAAAAAGTTTGATGTTATGGTTTGAGCTGGCCTGTGTACCACTTGGGCATTCGTTTTCGTTCTTGTACCAGTGATGACACAGCTGATGAAATAAAGACCTTATTGGAGGTAATATACTAAAGGCATCTCATCATCAGGTCAATTTATTTTGTGGCATCTTACTGTTAAGACAGAGAGCTGGTTCTTGCACAGCCCTTTGGTGATGCTTACCTTACCTTTCTACCCCAACCTCCAAGTGAGAGAAATGCTGCCTACATGAGATTTAATATCAACATGACAAATCGCAAATACCCATAAATGATGAACATAGTATACCAAAATAATACCAGCAAAATGGTGTGGGAGATGCAACATCTCATCACTGAGATCCTCACTAAGTTTCTTCTCCTGTACCTCAGTGGGTGCTTACAACTGGGCTCTCTCTGGTAAAGTAAGAGAAAATAATGGATCAAAGAGACTGCAAAAAAAGTCAATGTCTTGCACTTGGGACAGACCATGACTTCTGAGCTATGTAATATGTGCCCAGTATGGGGCAAAATATAAGGATACTGAGTAGACTTTTTGGAGTAACTATGGTTAAAACAACTTTTTATCAGGAGAGCCAGGTGGAGATGTGCTTGGGAGCAGTCCCTTCTAACTGAGGCTGAGCTGTATCTGCTCCTTTCAAGCTTCATCACTTTGCTTAAGGTCAATACCAAGGATTTGGAAGATAGATAAAGAAAGAAGCAAGTAAAATATCTGCTCCAAAGAATTACTCCTTAGTTTCTTCCTTTGATATGAAGTGTTAACCAGAGTTTAGGGTCTTTGAAAAGACCCTGAAAAATCATGTTACCCTTTTACACAAAGCTAGCTTTGAAGAACACTGAGTAAAGAATCCCATTTTTAAAAAAGAGCACTCACACTGCCTTGGATTATGTTCTAGTTTATTTCTATTAATGAACATCATTAAAAAAAAAAAAAAAAAAGGTGTGATTATGTAAGGCATAGCCAGGAATCTGATCTACAGAATGCAGGTCAGACCCAAGGCATATCTGACCAGCATACTCTTACCAGCACAGCACAGCTGATAATTTCCCACTATGTGCAGAATACTTTGAATATGCTAACAATTTGAAGAAAATCAAAGTTTAGTACACTTTCTTAGTCGTCTACAAAACTAAAACTTTTAGCTAAACAGCACCCTCAGTTACCAAGTGGGCCAGATATTTTTACTTTCAAAGACCTATTTTCCAGCAAATTAAATTGTTTGGCCTGAAGTTTTGCTTTTCTATAAACATAAACTTCAGTTTTCACAAACAAATGAATTGAAGAATACACACTGCAAAATCCTGGAGGCCTTTACTTTGGGAAGCCTTAGAAGACACTTGCTTTGGATCAGGACTGGCAACATGCCTGTCAGTTGTGAACATGCCTGCTCTTTCTTCCTATTTTTTTTTAACTCAGAATCTTCTCAGATCTCTCTACCTGGTAGAAAATATTGTGTGCACAGACACTTCGCAAAAATAACCTAAATTTCAAAACATAAATTCTCTAAGTTTGTCCTGGAAGGACTTTCCTTGCAATTGCAACTAAAAAGCTGGTGTTAGGCTGTAGAGGATCACTCTGCTCCTCAGCTGGTGAAATACCACAGAGAATTGCAGGAAAGAATTAATTATTTTGTCCTCATATCAGGGCTGAAACAGCATACAGTTAGTGCAATTTGCTCTTATACTACATAAAGGGAAAACAAAACATCAAATAGCTTGTCAGTTTAAAGAGTGTTTTCTCTTTGAGGGGAGGGAGAGGTGAAAAGGGGTGTACATGTAAATGAGGCAGAGAAACTACAGAGGAAAAAGATGCAAGCAAATAATTAAAATCTGTATCATAATGCCTACATACAACATACCCACTGAGATTACAGGACCAATATTGATTCTAGCATCAAGCTTTTCAATCTTATATTTTACAACTTAATAACGTTCTTTTAAAATATGTGCTTCGTGTGTAATCTCTATTATAGCACAATGGGCCCAAGATGATTTTTCAAACAAAGATAGACTTTTATCAAACAGAAAGTTTGATATAAAGATAGACTTTTATCAAACAGAAAACTTCTTTTAAACTCTGATCCCAGCACTTTGATGTGATCCAAGCAGTTGAATGTCTGAAACCACACAGTTTCATTTCAGCTTGCACAAAACCAGAAGTTCTTCTGCATGTTATGGCGTACACCTGCCTAACGAACTACATGGCCAGGTGTTAAAAGACAGATTCATATTCTGGTTTGACCTGAGTAAATTTTTCAGTTTTCAGGTGACACTCCTGAAAGTATTTACTTCTATATTCAAAGGCAGTATTAAAAAAGGGGAAATGGTCTTCTGATGTGGGGAAGGTATTTATTCCCTAAGCATTTTTACCTGTGTTTTGTTTTTCTAATAAAATCAGGACTTTTGACTTGGTAAGAAAGAGATTTCTTCAAAAAAAGGAAAAGCAGCATCTTTATTAAATCAAAACAGATTTGGACACTTGTCATTCTCCAAAATGCAGATGATTATGAGGCCTAAGACAAGAAGCATAAGCTTAGCAATGTTATTTTTTTTCTCAAGGCTCTGGCTGTCTCATATGTCAGACAGGCATGTGTATTATGCACATCCAGCAGGGGACAAAGATCAGAAATTTAAAGGAGCTGTTTGTGATTTTGGATGGGATGTGGCACACAGATGAAAGAGCAAACATTTTTCCCCTTAGTTTAATGCTAGCACTAGATTCCTAAATTAAGCCCAGCAGGAAATAAACATTCACCACAGATTTCAAAAGCTATCTCACATCTTTGTATTAAAACGTGTTATTTTAAGAGTCCCAAATGTTGCATGTCTGATTTTTATTAAGTCCAGATCCAACATAGGAAGTGTTATTTGACTTTAGTTTAAAAGAAGGCAGAAAATATCAGTGGACAATGGGATGTAAATTGCAGGAAGCCAAAGCAAAATTGAAGAGTATCAGATAATGGGCCTAATGTTATTATCTATAGGAATAAGAAGGCCACAGGATTCAAAAAACTACTTTGATGACCTTGAGAGCTCGCTCAGACTACAGAATATCAAGTTAGCAAATTTTCCAGGGAGATCGGAGGGACAACAGTCTCAATTTTTCTCTTCCAAACAAACTGGGGACATGTTTCTGATATGCATTTCTGATTTCCTTCTACACTAAATACCTAAAAATACCTACAATGTTGTACTCCAAAGGAGAACAAAATAAAACACCACTCCACATGTTCCTCACGCATTTCATGTGTGTAGTTCTTGGTGAAAAGAATAATTCTGTGGCCATATACCAATGCAATTAAAAGTTCCAACTCTGAAAATTCCTTATACAAAGTCTAGAAGTACAAGGATAGGATTTTGCCCAGCTCAGTCACAATACACTAAGCTTTTATTTTGGAGTTTGCAGATACTATTTTTTTTCCTTTTCTCTCCCACTGACTTTGATGATGTTTTGGGATTAAATCAAGGAGTAGACAGTTCCCATGAGATGAAAGACATAACTGCAAAAAAAAACCCCTTACTTAGAAGATTAAAAAAAAACAAAAAACAAAAAAAAAAAAAAAACCTCTAGGAGTTTGTTATGTATTTATTTAAAGAAACACTCCCTTGAAGGGGCTTAGAGTTCAATATTTTAAATAAGTTTCTGTTTTATTAATTCTAGCTGGAAATAAAATGCCTTTTTTAATTGCCAAGCTGATCAAAATTATAACAGGACATTCCCAAGTAGACTAAATGTATTTTTACAGGCAGAAATAATAGCTCCAAGTTCTTCTGCAACCAGTGCCAGTAATAAAACCTAAGCTTCTCCCATTTATGGCCAATTACAACTCCCAGCAACCCTTACTCCAGTGACACCATTTCAACAAGGTTCCACACATCCCATCTGGGCACAGGGGCAGTCCTGCTATGGCAAAGCCTGAGCCATGGTTCAGGAGGTTCAGCCAACCTCTCAGGCCAGACTGAGCACAGACCTGGTAGGCTCACCCTCAGAAAGGACTAATTTATCTTCCTCTTCTAGCCAGTCCCATATTTCATAACATTTTTATTGCTTTCCTCTTCCAACTCTGCCCAAACCTCCGAAGACCAAGACCTTAATAACCTCCAAAGGTTATTGGGCAAAGGGATGAGGCAGAAGAGGTACAGAGGGAGGGAAAAAAAAACAACAAAAAGGAGACAGGAGAAATAAAAAGGGAAAAGAAAGGTCTTGCTTTCTTTGGGAAGTAGGCGAAAGACTTTGACAGCAGGCAGAATTGTGTGCACATGAATGAGCTTTCTCACACTCCTGAGTCAGCTGACCCAGAGGAGAAAGACCTTTGGTTTCTGCTCCTGACATCCCTTCTGCATGCAGTGTAAGCCAAGCTGATTTATGTTTCTATTTGTGCAGGCTTAGAATAAGCCCATAGTAACTTACATACATCTTCCACATTGTGGACAAGAGTAATTTATTAGGGACAACAGGCTTTGAGATCCCTGGGTAAAAAATGCAAAGAACTAACTCAGTAGTTTCTAACTCAGGGCCTGATTGGCATCAGCAGATTCACAGGCTACTTCAGGTACCTACATTCACCAGCTTGTGTCTCCCAGTTACTGGTCTCATTTTAAGTTTCCTTAACTTGAAAAATCCACCTCTGTGAGGTTTTGGCTGTGAGGCTGATGAGGTATTTGATTTACTATGAACTCAGGTTAAAAATTTTGCAGGACCTTAAGAAAATGCTGACAAAACCAGAAGCAAATACCAGTTAACATCCAGAACTCTTTTCATAAAAGGCCAGTGAAACAACACTTAGAACTCCCTGAATGTTTCAACCTACAGGTGTAATAATTTGGCCCATCTTTGCAAAAGATGAGTTCATCCTTTGCAAGTTTTCTGTTCACATACATTATAGTAAAAACCATAAAAATTATGTTTGCTGTTCTTTGCCAATTTCAGAATCTAGGAAAGAACCTTTCTTCCTTTCATTACATTTCTTATCTTGTTAATCTGCTTAAGTTCATATTTCTCTACAACCCTAAAATGCAGATTTATCCCTTTATATTTGATCCTGTTTTTCATTCCAATCACAAAGCTATTCTGCAGGCTTTGCTCTCAAAATGTGCCCAAATACTATGAAGCAGTAGCACTATGTTAAATTAGTCCAAAAGTGTGAAATACAGAATTGTTTTTAAACATGATTTGCTTTTGTTTTCAAAAGCAGGTGTGACATAACTGCTATTTATCATGCTGACTGATGTCATTGCATTAACATGGGCTGTGGCTGTTTCTTGGACACGTCTGTGCTCAGTGGTCTTGCATTTAAAATATAAAAAATGCAGTTAAAATACTTTTAAAATTACAAATGTGAATTATAACAGTTCTCAAGGAAATTCTGGTTTATTTTTAATGCTGCACTACCAAAATATTTGTCACTGGAAGCAGTGAAATGTTAGAAGTTTGGTATCATTACCTCAGCATATTCAGGAATTCAAACTGATCAAATTATGGAACTGATTTTTAAAGCTTCAGCTCAGGGAAGAAAGAAGGAGATGCCTGGGAAAAAACCATCCGTTCCATCTGCAGAGTGGAATTGATTATATGTTCTGGATGGCTTATGCTCTAGGACTATAAAAAATTGCAGGTGACTTTGGTTGCTAGAGGAGCTATTAGTCAGCCTGAATTATTGACATATTTTTGTGTAGTGTAGCTGCAAATACCTCCCTCAGTTTTCTTTTTCACTCTCAGAATGTAAACATTCAGAGCTATCATGGAAAGGAAGGTCAGAAGGTTCAACATAGGAACAAGCCATTCCAGAATGTAAGATTCCACCAAAACTAAACTTTTATTTTGCAGATTGTACACAGGAGAAAGTTTACATCTCCTCTTCCATTACCTGGTCTTAAGATAATTTAATATCAATATATATATGATACATCAAAATTAAAAAAAAATATATCCAAAGACTGTGCCACAGTGTCCAGAGAAGCTGTTATAACCTTCATTGGATGCTTACACACCAAAGACTAAAAGGATTCACTGGGCAGCAGGAAACTATGAAAACAGAATTTAAGAAAACATTAGGATTCTCCAATTCTATCATATCTATGTAATGGGAGATACACAGACTTAAAACCAGGCAATTTAGGAAGCCTAACACACTTCATCTTTGTTCCAAAACACACATCATGACTAATATTGAAGTTCACTGAAATAACAAAATAAAAGAAAAAACATAAACTATTTTTCTTTATTTATTTTTCTTTTTTTATTTTATATACTAACATCCAGTCCCGTAGGACTTGACTACACTCTTTCCAAAAGAGGCCATTCCCTTTCAATATTCTGAATCAACCATGATAGCTGAACAAGCAATCATTAATTATTTGGCCTTACTCTTACTATTCAGTGTGAAGTCCCATGTCTTGTTTACCATGTACTGTTCAAAGCCTGATTTGAACAATGAATTATTCATTTGCTTGTGGGTTTTCCTACAGTGCTCATCACAACATCTGAATGCATTACAAACATTAAGTGACTCATTTTCACATCATCTTTATGTGATGATATGAATGATATCATTGTATGCACATTACAGAAGCGGGGGCATGACACAGGGAGACTAAAGCATCTGTTAATTCCAAGTACACAAATGGAGACTTGCAGGGGCAAGTTTCTTCAAAATACTTACATTTGTCACACCATTCCAGCCAGCTTCAGTAGCAGATGCGGATCATAACCAGAGGTGGTCTCAGAGCAGGTCTCTAGAAAATGAGGAGGAAAATCAGAATTCCCTTATCACATGAAGACATTTTGGTTTTTAACTATACTGTACATTAGATTTGATGAGTCAAAAATGAGACAGTGGAAGGAAAGAAATTCTTAGAAGGAGCTGTTACACTGCAGAGGTATAAAAGAAAGTGAACAGCAAAAACTCAGATATAGCAGATGCACCAATGCACAATAAAAATTTGCACTGTGCTGCTTTTTCAGAGACCATCTTATTTCAAAGGATATCTCTTTTTCATTAAACATAAGGGAAACAGAGTGATGAAGGATGAAGAAAAGGCTGAGGTGCTTAACACCTTCTTTTCCTGTCTTTCACAGTCAGAGCAGTTGATCTCAGGCTGTCCAGCTCCCTGAGCTTGAAGAAGGGAGCAGAATGAAGCCCCCATAGTCCAAGGGGAAATGTTCAGAGATCCGCTATGCCATTTAGACATGTGAATTCATGGAGCCAGATGGAATCCACCCAAGGCTGCTGCAGAAGCTGGTGGAGGTGCTCACTTGAGCCACTTTCCATCATTTATCAGCACTCCTTGCTAACTGGGAATTCCCATTGACTGGACGTTAGCAAATGGGATGCCCATCTACAAGAAGGGCCAGGATCTGGAGAACTACAGGTCTGTCTGCCTAACCTTGATGCTGGGGGAGGTCATGGAAGATCAGCTTGAGTGTCATCATGCAACATGTACAGGATATCCTGCTCAGCCAGCAGGGGTTTATGAGAGGCAAGTCCTCCTTGGCCAAATTTATCTCCTTCTGTGACAGGATGACAGGCTTGGTGGAAGAGGGAAGGCCTGTGGATGTTGTCTGCATGGATGTTAGTAATTCCATTGCCACTGTTTATCACAGCCCTCTTTTGGAGAAACTGGATGCTAATGGATTGGATAGATTCTGTTCACTGAGTAAAACACTGGCTGGGTACCCCGGCCCAGACAGGGATGGTGACAGGCCAGTCCTGTTTAGTATCTTTATTGAGGACCTGGACAAGCAGACTAAAAGCACTCTCAGTAAGTCTGCAGGCCACCCCAAACTGATGGGGTGGGAGTCTCAGTCTGGGGGACGGCAGGAAGTCTCTACAGAAGGATCTGGACAGGCTGGATTGATCAGCTCAGGACAGTTGTATGAGGTTCAAAAAGGGGAAGCTCTGAGTCCTGCACTTGGGTCACAATAAGCCCAGGCAGTGCTACAGGCTGGGGCAGTGGCCAGAAAGCTGCCCAGCAGAAAAGAACATGGGCATGCTGGTTGACAGCAACTGAACATGAACCAGGGGGTGCTCAGGTGGCCAAGAAGACCATTGGCATCCTGGTGATGATCAAAATTATAACAGGACATTCCCAAGTAGACTAGATGTATTTTTAGTCTATTTTTAGTATCAGGAACACTGTGGTCAGCGGGACCAGAACAGTGATTGTCCCCCTGTACTTGGCTGCGGTGAGGCCCGAGCTCTAGTTCTTTGTTCACTTCTGAGCTCCCACCACAAGACATTGAGGGCCTGGAGCCTGTTCAGACAAGGCAATGGAGTCTGGGGAGGGTCTAGAGCACAAGTCTGATGAGAAGCAGCTGAGGGAGCTGGGGGTGTTTAGCCTGGAAAATAGGGGGCTCAGGGGGTCCTATATTCCTCACTACAACTGCCTGAAAGGAGGGTTTAGGTAGGTAGAGTTGGTTCCTTCTCCCAAGGGAGAAGGCCTCACTGCACAGCCAGGAGCATACCAAGACTGCCATCAGAGATTTTAAAAGGCTTGGGACTGTGTGTTTAAACAATAGGGACCATCTTAATCTTTCCTTGTTGGATGTAATTCACTCAAACACATCTGACGTCACTTAAATATAATTTAAAATCTCCACATGCTAGTTGTAGGTATAATTTCTACTATGACAACTTCTTCCACAGTTTGATCCTTTTCCCAGTGTCTAAACAAAATTGTACATCCAGACCATCTGCCATTTTACTTAGAGTTCCAATAAATGGCTATCCTTACAGAGGGTTTACCTTTCTACAAGTGAAAACAGTTCCAAATGGTGCTTAACTTCCCTAAGTGGCAGACATGAAGACAAAGCTGCTGTAGTGGAAAAAATCCTTTCACAATTACTGTACTACAAAAATAAAGGGGTTTCTGCTTCAATTCCAATAGCCATAGTATTTCCATGAGAAACACACCTGGATATGCAAGGCAGCACATGTTTTGTGTTCAGCAACCGTAACACAACCCAACAGGCTGCTAGTTATGGACCAGCACTGATTTTTCAGAAGTGACCCAGAACCTGTTCTCAGTTCTGCAAAAGGTCTCTTACAGACTGTGAACAAGTTACTGGAAGATATCTTCTTTCTTGCCTTCAAAAATCTGATTTAATTACAGTAATCCAATTCAAATTATAGAGGAAGGGCAAGCAGGTTTGTCCTAAATACACTTGCAGTGTCTGTTTTTTCATGGTTTTCCAGACAGCCTGGGAAAACTACCTCTGAATTCAGTAATCCAAATGAATTAGCCACAAACCCAAATGGCTCCTCTAGTCTTTGGAGAAGTCCCCATTCATGATTCAGGAGAACAGAATTCAACATTAAAGTAGTGGTGCTACCACAGCAGAAACAGGCTATTTCTGTGAAAGGCTTTTGAAATCACCAGGAATGCCTGTCATACAGCTGACAGTATCACTGTCACACACCAGACATCAGTGCCAGATGTACCAGTTAATTCTGAATCAAGGTCTAATGGGAGGGTTTTTCTCCCTGTGGGAAGGCAGAATGTCTAGGAGAAAACGTTGTAAGGAATTCAGCAGGGAGGCAAATAAGACAGTCTCTCAACATTTATGTGTTATCATTTTCTTGACTCCAATGCTTCAATTTCTGTCAGTCACTGGTTTTAAAGAGGCTGAGTTTAAAATGCTAACCACTGCTGAAGTCACAGGCCAGCCACCAGGCCACACTGACACTAAACCTGCTGGAGAGGAGACAGCATGGAAGAACTACACCCCCATGGCCATTTCTGCTCAGGACTTGCCCAACTCTTACTAATTCATGTCACTCATGGTTGCATAGTTGCTGTGTCTTCATATAAAATTTTCTCCCTGTTTTTTTTTTTTTTTTGGTCTCATTACATATTACATTAAACTAAAAGACACTTTGGCTTAAGTAGATCAAAATAGTAACATTTGCTTTGGAAAATAAACTTATCTCAAAAATTCAGCTCATCCCAATTTTATATAATACACACTCTTAACCCCTCTACAGGCTTTAGGCTTGTTAGGAGACTGTCAGGATTTTCCAAACACCATTTTTTTCTTATATCTGACTGTTTCAGAAGCAAAGTTGACATGAGTTACCAGTGAGCAAGCCCAGGAAGAAATCAGATCTGAGCATTTCCTATCCAGAAGAATGGAGAAGCTAAAGCAATAAACGTGAATTGAGCGTTCTATGATAAGACTGAGATCCCAAAGACTACAGGCTGTGCTTAAGCCTGAGAGAGAAGAGAAAGGAGAAATAGTTCAAGACTCAAGAGTGTAAACTGGTTTACACAAGAGTCACCAGAAGGTAGTTTTAACTGGAACAAACAAGGGCAAATACCAGTTCCACTGTAGATGTCTATGAAACACCAATTAGTTTAGTACATTCAGACAAAAATTCTGCAGCACAGGCATTTGACACTTATAAATCATGTAAAAATTGTATTTGTGCTGAAATCTGAATTTGCAGTTACTTTATGTTCACCACAACATTTGTAAACAAAAGAATTTCTTAAAAGAATTCAAATACCTGCTAATTCATAATTATGTAAATAGTTTCACTATGCACTAGTATTCAGTAATAAAAAAAAATCATTTTCTAATGCAGTCCTACTCTGACGAGCATTCATCTCATTTAAAACTTCTCTATTACATATATATTTTCTCCCTTCAATACATACTTCAGGTTATGGTTTATGTCACAGTCATTTAATATAAATCAGCTTCTGCTTAGGGTGATAACTAGAGGATACAGGAATAAAAAATTATCATTTCTCTCGATCTACTTAATTTAAAAAATTTTATTTGAAAAAAAAACCCCAACAACATTATTAGAAAGCAATTTATATATTGGGCTCTTAATTTGACAAAAAAATTGTGTAGGCAGTTAAAATATTGTAAGCAATATCACATGGTTTTAATAAACTACTTGGAAAACTCTTCCATAATATCCATATAAATAAATATGGATTAAAAAAATAAGGTAAATATATAAACCTCAAGACTTACTGAGTTTGAATACAGTAATTTTGCAACTGTGTTTTAACATGGAGCCTAGGTCCCATGGCTGTGACAGATTGAGCACTACAGAAACTTTACTCTTCCCCTCAGCAGTTGCTAGAAGATCACTCTAATGGCTCCCTCAGGCTGGGTTCAAGGAGCAGCAGCAACACCACTGGAAGGGCTGCAAAATTTGATACCTCCTTTTGTAGCCCACTTCCCTCAGGCCAAACTGCAGAGCTTTCACATGAAGGAGTGAAGGGAATAAGAAGGAGACTTTTGTCTGTCTTATACACAACAAATAAAAAGGATTTCCAGTCTCACAGTAGAGAAAAACACCTTCCTGTCCCATCAGAGGTTGCAAGGCTGTGGCCCTACTGAGTAAGCCCCTGAGGGAAGAAGCTTTTCATTAACTGTGAATGTAGTAACAATGCTAATCCATGAACATTCAAACCACACCAACAAAACAGGAATGAGAATGGCCTAAAAATCTTTATTCTTCAATTGAATTTTTAACACATTTTTTAAAAGATGTTCATGCATTTTCTCCATCATCTCTCCCCTGAAATTTTATAATAAAATTCAGTCTTAGTGTCAGTTTTTTTCACTCCTCTCCCTAAAACTGGAAGCGCTTGAAAGAAACTTTGCTCTTTGTAAAAAGGAGCAGCAAAGCTTCACAGAATTGTTCCTCTCCAGGTGCAAAGATCACAAATACCAACCAATATCTAGAGGCTACAATCCTAGACTGAAGCTAGATTAAGTGCTTTGGAAAATACTCACTTTATGTTTAAAATTAAATTTTTTAAAAAGCCAGCTAGTGACTGATTGGAAAAATGCTGGAAATGTGCCAGGTACTCCATTAAAAACACCTTGAAACAAACTGCACCACTGGCTATATTTGGAAACCATAAAAAGTTGCAAAACTAAAACCATATACTTGTAAATATACATGTTCAGCCTTCATGGTTTTCAAAGGAAGCAAGTACAGATAAACTACACGGATAACATACTTGGGTTCTGTATGAATGTGGTTTACATCTGTTACTGGTTAATTAACTCAAACTTTACTCACAGTTGAGTTTCAAAGATGCAGGGACACATGTTAAATACATTAGATATTTTGGAGCACTGAACAGTCCTAAAATCCCAAAATCCAACTGGTAAGTCTTTCAGAAGCCTTGCAGAAACACCTTGCTTGGTTGGAACACTTTATGGGTTAGGCATGAACCCTGTCAGGGAAGCTGGATCCTTATTCCAGTTCCCATCCATTTACTCTTGTCTCAAGTCAGTCACCCACGCAGTCTCATTCTGTCTCAGAAAAAGGACACTTGATGTCACAGACTTGCTCAAGTAATGCACATAACCAAAGCCAGGAGACAACATATCTCCGTGTTTCTTGACCTAGGTTTTATTTGCACCCAGAAGTCACAATGAGCTTCACATACACACCTTTCAAAACCAGCAAACAGATTTTTCCCAAAGTAGCCTTTGGGAAAAGACTTTACAGTTTAACATAAAGCACAGTTTTCTTTTTTAAAAAAATGAGTCCATCTATTTTACTATCATTATGAATGTGCAAACAGCAAAACTGTGTTAAAGCAAACCGTTGAAATGGTTGTATCCTTACTCTAGCAGCTATTTTTAACTTAGCTAAGAAGTTAAAGCTAGCACTACTATGTATTCAGTAGAGGACATGCTGGCTACCTGGTCATAATACTAACCTGTAACAGGGATTGTTATGAGGCAATAGCTTTCCATCTCCAGAACCTGATTTTCCATTTTTAATATACGAAATAATAGCTATAAAATGTCACTAAGACAGAAAGAAAATTATGTAGCATCATGATCACCTGTCATCTCCTTAAATATCATTCATATATATCTAAACTTTCAAACAAAAAAGGAAAGATCTGATTGTAAAAGATGGGTCATAGTAACAGACAACTTTTTTTTTTTTTTAATTATCTTAGAATTCCTCAGAGGTGTTAATTTTGATGCAAGCTCTTTAACCCTAAGAAAATCTTCTACCATCTGTGTCACTTGGTATTGATTGTTGCTGAAAAAACAAATGGGAAAAAGAGAAGTTCTCAATACTTGTATCAGCATTCTGAGATCTAACTATAGGACACTACAATTTATTGATCTCTTTTTACTACAATATCACATCTACATTTCAGAATTGTATCAAGGGGTAACTGTAGAAGATTTCAGAACCAAAAAAATAAGAAAAGAAAACTACTCCAAAACCTAAAACCAAAAAATAGAGTCAGTCAGAAATGGTTCTATTACCTGTTTTTCCATACACTCAATATATGCATTTTGGAAAGATAATCAAGTGCTGTTTCTTTTTTGATTTTCTTTTTTTTTTAAGGCTAACTGTTTTAGATTAGCAATTCTCACTGACATCAACACTCAGCCATTTTAAAAGAGGAAGCTACTTTTCTCCCTCAGCTTTCCCTCGTGAAGTCACCTGGTTGAGTTATGAAATCCTGTTAAAGAGGTCATTTAAATAAGACATAAATCAATAGAAAAAAGTCAGCTTTCCTGCACAGGTGTCATTGCTATTTATATTGAGTGCAAACCCCAACGATCACAAGTTCAGAAAATTTATACTGCAACCCAATCCTCACAGCCCGTTGTCAGCTGATAGCTCTTTGTTAAGCAGAGCAAAACCCCCGTCAGATCCTGACAGTTTTACAGGGCTCCTAGCAAGATTTTCCAGCAATAAGACACAACCAGGCCTCACAGTCTTGTTCCTCAACATAAGTTGGTGTGAACTCATCTTTGTGCTATGCTCCAGTGATACTCTCTGAGCCCCATGAGGTCAGATAATTCTGAGCACTCTGGTCCCTAAGAGATCTCCAGGCACACGAGGATCATCTTGAAAAGGAAATATTTAAGTGCAGACGGAAACATCCATGTCCCTAACCTAGCCAGAACAAAGCCATGGTGCTCCTCACTACCTTCCAACACAGCACTGACTTTATTTTGCTGTGTTCATTGACTATGCAGGCTCAGCAGTGTTAGCAGGAGGGAGTTACAGGCACAGCAGACAAATGAACTGGGGGAAAAAAAATCCCAGGCTTACACGTCTCCCAGGGCTGAGCAGGGATGATGAGGTGCAGAGCTGCAGATGCAGCTGCTCCCTGTAATGCACTGTTAGATGTGCAGCCTGCTGAGCAAGAAGCTGGAGGCAGCACAAAGTTCCAAATCATGGCAGCCAGGCAGGTGTACCTAGAAACCTCTTAGTGCTTCTTCTCACCGCTTCAGTCAAAAGCAAGGGAGATATTTTGTCCCACAGCATTCTAAGCCTTAGATCTGAGCTGTGATAATCTAATAGATCATTTGTTACTTCCTCCCCTTCTCCATGCTCCCTCCCTCGCAGCAAATCAAATTGTTTCAACCCTGTAACACATATCCTATCTCACTGGAAGGACACATATCCATACGGATGCAATGTTTATTTGAAATCTCAACAGGATAAAGGTGTTGTGGTAACAGAATGGTTTCCTTTCCGCACAGAAAGTGAAAAGACCCACCAAGTACTCAAAAGCTTATCACAAATCTAGTAAAAATTGTATTCATAAAATAAAAATTCTGATCACAAATACTACAAATTTTACCCTCATCCCAAAACAAGTATGTTAGAATACAGGAGTATTTCTGCCAAAATCTTTCTGAATCTGAATGCTACTTGCTGAGGTATCATTAATATGCTTCCATCCAGTAGCACAGGAAATGAATTGTATCTGGTCTGCATGGAATTCTAAAAATTATGCACATATTTATCAGTCTTGTCCTACATGCATAAATCTACCTTTATAATTTCTGAAAAACACTGATAAACACTGCTTAGGAGACAAGAAAGGTACAAAAAAAATGAAAAGGGATGAATTTACATGGGAATTTACTGTGTCTTTTTGGGTCATACAAATGGACCCAATTTTTTCCCACAATTAAATCTATGGTGTTATCAAGACAATCAGTTTATTTTAAGACTGTCAACCCAATATATAAATTTCCTTTTGTGCTTGAAATGCCTTTATCAGATAAGACAGCTTTTGTTTAAACTACTATTTTCAGCCTTTGCTTTGAGGGTTTTGAATATACACAGTGAAGTAACTTGAGATTTCCTACCCTGTTTTAAAATGTGTTTCTTCTGTCTGTTTGTATTTTGTAATTTCCTGTCAAATAACCTCACCATAACTAACTTTCCTTGCTCCAACCCACATTTTTTTTTTTAAAGCCATTCCCACTTCCTGAGGATGGTAATAAAACACTGATTACATTCGGCTGTTATCTGTCTTTTCTTCCCCTGCTTCTCCCTCTCTCACTCCCTTTGTCAAAGCCAGCACTCAGGTTTCAGCTCTTCACGGCCTGAGAGAGGCACATAACCAGGAGAGGAAGCAAATCAGACTGCAGGAATCCAGATTCATTAGAGTTTATTGGGTCAATCAGCAGCTGGAGCAGAGCCAGACAATTAGGCTGTGCAGCCCCTGTAGTCTGGAGGCATGGCTCTCCTTCCAGAGCCGAGCGCAGGGCACACGTCGGCACCGCGACTGGCTGCCTGCTGCAGGGGAAAGAAAGAGGGAAAACCAAGCAGCAGCACCTTGCTGCTTCACATCAGTCACCACCAGCTGGAGAAAAAAGTTTGTTTAGCCAAATTCTGCTTCATTAAGCATGAAGCTGCTGATACTTCCAAGTCTCATTGGTTTTTGCCAATTCCTACCAAAATCCAGTTTGTTAAAGTATCACCACACAGAGCATTAAAGACTATTCAACTTCATCTGAAATTCTCGAACCACTTCTATTTCTCTTTGACTGCACATTTCTGTTTCAGCCAAGCTTAGTCCCCACTTACTGCTCTCTCTCTCACTCTGCTCCCCCTTTTCACTACCCACAAGAAGTCAGCCCTACCTATTTCAGCAGTTCCTCTTTCCCTCCTTTCCCATGTCTGTAAACTTGTTGCAAGCACAGGCTAAAGCCACCGCACTCACTTCCTGTCTTCCAACTCTATATTGGATCGTGTCCAGCCCAGTTTTTGCTGTTTCCCTTTGAATGAAAGTGGTTTCACCACAGTAATTCATGATCTCTTCCTGGGCAAATCTCAAGGATCTCACTCCTACACAGCCCTTCTGGTGTCGCTGGTCATCATCCTTGCTCTGACATGTTGTCCTCACTGAATTTCAATTCAGTCTCTATCTTTCCTATGATACTTCTCTCTTCGGGGCAGCCCACTACATTGATGGGCACTCCTGAAACTCTGCCACTGCCACAGTATTCTTCCCAGTTTAACACAGTTAGAGTGTCTCTTTAGGACTCACCTCTGATGGTTCAGATTCCATTTAAAGATTGCCAAAGCAGTCTAAGGTGGTCGGGAAGGAATAGAAGAGGCACACAGACCAGGAGCCTTAGATCAGATTGAGAAGCTTATGAAACCATGTTGTCACTCACTCCTTTTCACCTTCCAAGACATCTCCTTTGCACTTAAACACATGTATCATTTTATCTCCCAAATTTTTAACTCTACATTTTGCCACAAACATAAATTAACTTCCCCTAACACTAAAAGCCTTCCCTACTATTAAAACTTCTTCCTCTTCTTCAATTGATGCCAACTCTGGGAGTTGCTTGCACAGCAAATTTAACGTCACTTGTGATATTTCATTCTCTTTATCCTAGTATTAAGTTCAGTCATACCCTTTCAGTCATTTTCTTCCAGTCTCAGCATCTTAAAGCTCTCACTCTGTACTTTTTTTTAACCAGTCTGACAGCATTGTCCCCTTGAGTGTCCCAAAAATGCCACTGCCTTCTGACAGGGCAGAAAAGGTACAACAGCTGGTCATGTTACCATCTACATTCAGCCAGAAAATCTCCAAGTAAACCCTTCAGTTTCCTAACATGGCATCACATTTAAGGTTCTTTTCACACCCTCTTCTTCAACTTTTCCCTAAAGTTTACATACTTTAAACCTTCCTGAACTGATGCAGTGATACTCAAGAACCACAATGTGAAGCAGTGCAACACCACAGAACTACTCCTGTTCCAGACAGCAGACACAACTAAGCACAAAGCATAGAGCCCAGACCTGGGCAGCGGGTGTTGAAGGATCTACTAAAAATCCTTGCACTCCTACCTTCAATTTCTGAGTGTGCACTTATACAGTTTATCTATTCTTATGTGATTCAGAAGCGCTGCCATGTTCAAGCTTTCTTTCCATCATATTCAAATATTTTTCTCGCAGTGGTCACCACATGAGTTTCCTCAGACAGATATGAGAGGGGTTGGCTTTTTCACACAGAGGCCACTTCTAAATTATGCTTAATCTCTGCATGAGCAGGGACTACATATTAGTCCTCTTGTTATTTGAAAGTTATTTATATGGCTCAAATATTATTTTTCTATGTATATAAACATCACTTGTTAGCTTCCATTCAGACTGAGTTCTAGCAACTCTAACTTTCACCCTTTTCTGACAACTTCTCCTTCCTCAGGACACAAAATTCAGACTGCTGGAGCACTTGCAAAAGCTCCCAGTTTCTGCACTATTCAGGTCCATGATGAGTTCTCAGTGCAGCCAACCAGCATGGCTAGCAGCTTGGCAAACTCAGGTTAGCTATCTCTCAAAGACAAATTTTAATTAAGGACAAACTTTTAATCCTCCCTTCATTTTAATTACACCAATTCCTGATCACTTGATCTTAAGTTACTTCCCAAGTCTAGATTTTCTATGATCTCATTATTACCTGCTAAAACCAGAACAGATACTCTTTTATTCACTATGTCCTTTCTTGTTATGTTTGTGGGGAGGGGGTAGGGTGATTTGGGGTTTTATTAATGATCTTTCACAGTTACACTCATGGACAGTCTAGTACTTTTTCTTACTGTTCTTCCTGAACACAGCAAGTTCTTTTCCAGCAAGATTATTATTCTGTTATGCACCTATTGTTCTCTACAACATTTGTCTTCACAGGTAGTTCAGATTCAACTTCTCTAACCATCTGGCATTTAAGTACAAACCTTTTCCTTGTTTTTAACTGACCACAACCAATCACCTTGTCAAGTTAAGCACAAACCTTTTATTAAATGACCTGATGGTCCAGTTAACATCACTGTAATTTCTATCACTTATACTCTTCTTTCGTTATCCATTAATATATCTTCTTCCTTTTTCACATCCTGCACACTAAAGCCAGGCATGAATATCATATGACCATCTTCAGACCCTTTCCCATCCTTTTTTGACATATTCTGACGCTGTTGTAACAGCCTCAGCAAAAATTACTGCCATTCCTTACAGCAACACAGACTATCCCTTAAAAAATATTCTAATTTCTTGAATGTAACCCAGAAATCCAAGCTTTTCTCTCATCTGCAAATCTGCCTTCTCTAGGAGCTGAGAGATTTTGATCACCAGAATCCTGATTTTCTGCAGAAATCATGGCAAAAATGTAAATGGGAAGGGACCTGCATATCTTGATGAGGTTTTCCTAAGAAAGAGCAAAACCACTGAAGTTCCACTTTAAACTATAGCAAAAATCTGAGGGAAGAAAGTACCATGGGCTGATGGAGTGCAAGAGTCAGTCTCCAAAAATTGCACAAATTACAGATAAAATAAAGATAGAATGTTAGGTGCTTCTAAAATAAAGTTCATTTCTGTTTAAGGCAGTGCAAAGTATAGGGAAATCTAGAAAAATAATAATTAAGGCAATATGGCTGGAAGTCTTTCTGTAGAAGCAGTATAAAGGGACAACAACAAGATAAAAGAGGACATGCCAAAACCAGCAAAAGGAACAAGGCAGAGAGAGAGAGAATCATAAGGTGAAGAGAGATGGGGCAAGAGCTTTAGCAGTTTCTTCTGAAGTCCTCAAGTATCCAAAAACACCAGATAACTTTTTTTGCAAAAGATGCAAATAGAAAAGTCAAACTGAAGGTGACATTGGTCAGAATTTTGATCTGTAACCTAAGCCTAAAAGAATTGGTGAAATCATCACTAGGAAATATCACAAACACATCTGAGTCATCAGAACAGGAGGTACAGAGAGTAAAGGGAAACCTGCAGAATTATTCTTACACTGAAAGCCATGTGTAGAATATTCTCACAGAGGTACATGGTGATAGAAGGAAACAAGTCATAAAAGTGTAGGGAAAATATGCCTGTTTTAAAAGTAAAAGGCATAGTGTCTGCTGAAGGTGACTAAGGGATTCTCAGTAGTCCTTAAATAATTAATTAAATATTCACATATCCACTTATATGGTTTTTGTTTCCAAAATCTGCAGCAAAATCATGCCACAACTTATGCTGACGTTCTGTAGAACAGATCTGACTGTTCAAAACCTTTGAGAATTGTTTCTGCCATGCCATAATTCCACAGAGCTAAACTGGCTTGTCAGTATAAAGTGAATAATTTTGCTAAGACTGCATCCCAATACCTGTGGGGTCTGTCCAACTGAGTTCCCCATAGGGACACAGAGCTGCTGAATATTTCTTATGTTTACCATTGGAAAAAGTTTGTGTAATACCAATTAAAGTGATATTTACCAACAGAATAAACATACAGAGGGATTCAGCACTCGTAGTCTGTAATGAAGCACAATGTATCACAGCAGAGACATCGGCCCAGTGCCTAACTCTACTTGAAGAAAGAGTGAATAGTTTAACTTCTTTCTAAAGATGAAACCTCTGTAATTCCCAGCAGAATAAGTCTATGAGGTTTAAATAAGTTCTCAAAAAAAAAGCTGTAGATTATTTCACATCACTTGCTGTCAGCCAATAGCCTGGATAATGAAAATCCAGTTTCCTGCCTTCCTGCACAGCTCCTTGCAGGCTCCAGAGTAACTGTTTCTCTCATTTTCCTACACTCGCTATGATTTCCTTTGTCTTTACTTCAAGAATTTATTTTCTTTTACTACATCTGTAGGAGATGACAGGAGGGATTAACACTACCAGAGATGTTGCATATGACCTCTTCTTTTATGGGCACCGTTTGTCACAGAGGTTCATTAGACTTGTGTTTCCTAAACTTACTTCAGTCAAGGAATGAACTCTTAAGATGGATGAACACTCACAGCATAGCTGCTTTAAACAAAACCACCCCAGTTTGTAAATAAGAAGTGATTAGAGAAATTTGCTGCAGAAATCAGTCAGACATTAATCAGCTGGTTGTAAAGTAGATTGATGTGCACCAACTAGAGCTGTCTAAACAATTTTGTTAACCTTTAGCAAAAATGTGAAGGAATATGCTGCAAAATAGTTCAGTTTTAAATGGATAGGACATGATTCTTTTATGAGAACATTTAAGTTCCAAGATTATTATTTTGTTCAGATTTCCCCAGAACAATTGGCCCAAAAAGAGTAATTTATAGTTACAGCACTCTTTCCACAAGTTCACTCCAGGCTGCAAAGAGCAACGGCCCAGGGCAGGACAGGGAGTGTTTATGCAAAGGCTGATTGTAGATGAGGACTTGTGGAGAGAGACTGATGCTCAGTCAATGTACAAAGAAAAACTGATCACCAGAAAGCCTCTAAGAATTCCCTCCAGCATTGCTTTACCTCCCATGTTGTAACTAATTTTACTATTTTTTTCAGCCAAAATCACAGTGGAATTGCAGAATAATCTGTGAAATCATTGCTGATAATAATCCAGGGAAGAATGGAATGGTTCAACACCCGCAGCAGAGGCCATGCACACCTGAAGATAATGAATCTGAACATAAAACACCCTCCCTTCCCCTAGGAATAACTTAAAAATAACACTTAAGAAATATATTCCTCTGTTTTTTGAAGGAAGCATTTGATTCATATTTCCGGGTTTTCCCACAACGACCACAAACAGAAAACTGATGTAAAAGGTGAGGAGCAAGAGAAGACAAATCCAACAGTCTTTTAAGTACTTTTCTTCCAAGGGATACAGTTTTCAGAGGAACATCAAAGTAGGCATTGATAATATCATTCTTCCATCAATCATAGAATGTCTCAAAATACCTGGAAGCTCTGAAGCTAACAATTTCAGACAAAATCCTTATAAGAATGATCATGTCATATCCTTAAGATAATTCTGCCCCCACTAAAAACAACAGCCAATACAGGCTTATTATTATGGGTGCAGGTTGCCAGACACAATCACTAGAACTTCCAAAGCAGGATGTGCATGTTACATGGTGTGGGAAATTTAGGCAAAGTCAAGGAATTACCTTTTAATTTTTTTATATGCATCTACTTCCAATAGTTATCAAACCCTCTTTACCCAGGTTGCTCAAAAGTGAGTTTGGAGTCAAATTCTCAGTAAGTTTGATTTAGATTTTAGAGAGTTACAAGCTAGAAGGTGTCTGATAACACCACTCTTCTGTAACAATCTCATCCCTCACTTATACTCAGCAGGGATATTTGTTTAAGCGACAAAAGAATTTGGTATCAATCCCTCTTGCTGAGTAAGCTGCACTTGATCCGCACAGCCAATGAATAATAAATCAATGCAAATTACACCACTTTATCACTAACAACCATTTTCTGGTCAGCTACACCACAGAATACAGTCTCTCCCACAGGAGACAAATAACCCCCAGTGTCTTAAAATAGGAGTTATTTATAGCCTGCAGGGAAACAATTGTGCTCTAACATATAATTTGCACCACTGTTTGTATTTCCAGTGAATTTGGCCCTTGAAATCTTCGGCTACAATGAAGACACAAGCTGCTTTCATCATTAGTGTATGATGCTGCAAATTATTTTAATTGATATTTGAACATTCAGCTGTTAGGCAGCTCCCCATGCACCACAAGTACCACCTTACTCTTTGCAACTGGGTCACTCAGGCACTGTTTCTTAACCATCTGTAGCTTTTCTAGGTAACAGTTTTTGATAGAGATTGTAGCTGGCTTAAGGTAGGAACTATTGAAGATAAAATAAATTTCCATGTCTGGACAGCAGAAAACTTGAGAGAGGAAGGTTTATAAGTCACTCTCTATTAGTGCAGTAGAAAGCCATTCTTCTTCCAAAAGATGGATGTGTTTAGCCCCTCAGAGGTGTCAGCAGCTGCACAGATTTGGAGAAAGAGGCCTTGAGGGCACATTGAGGCCAGTCAGGGCCTCACCTTTTGCCAAGAAGATGGATGCTTTTTGTGTAGCATCATTTTCACAAGCATCTATCTAGATCTCATCCTTGAGCACTAGAGGAAAATATCACATCAGTGCAAGCCAAAGCTAACTTCACTTATTCCAAACACATGAGCGTGGAATAATACAGCACACTTCCAAAACATCATACAAATCATCCACAGTTCACTTACCCACAAAGGTTCAGTTCTGATGCATAAATTTCAATCTGAAATGAAGCTCTCTCCTCATGCTAATATTAAAAACCGACAGCTTTGATAGCACAACCAACAGCAGTTCTCTACTGAATTCTGGACACCAACACAAACCCACAACATGCAAGGCTTTGGATGCCACTGAATAATCCTGTCACAGGTAATGGCATGTGAAGCCTTGTGAACATTTGAGCCACACTAAGAGCACCAAGCACGGTGACAGCATGCACAGAAAACCTGAGGGACGTGAGGGGTGGGAAAGATGCCTCTGAACCTGGAAGCACCCACTTATCTCTCCCACGGCAGGGAAAACCCAGCCTCCACTAGGCTGGACATCAAAGCCAGCTGGCACAGCCAGGTCCATCCTGGCTGCAGCGCATGGGTGGATACAGCAGCCACTTAGAGCCCTGCCCACTGTGCCTCTGAACCACTCCAAACTCGGGCAACTTCAGCGGCTCTGGGGTCTGAGGTTATCAGGGCAGAGATCTCTGCAAATAAAGAAGTACAAACTGTGGGTGTCTGTTCTGACTCCTCTCTTTGTGACCAAAAGCCTCTTTCAGGGCTGGCTTGACTTGCCCCGGAGGCTTCCCAGAGAGCTGTATAATAAAGATGATTGAAATGCAGACTATGTCAACAGACACTTCCTTTGAGAGAGGTAAACAGGAGGACAGCACCTTGTTCATCAAAACCAGCCAGACATACCTATAGGGCATGCAGAGTCAGCCAAGATCCTTTGGGGTTTTCTCCTTCCTTTTAAGAAGAAAACAGTTATTAACTTTTTTCCCCAGATTTAATATTAAAAGAAAATGCTGGCAACGCCCACGGTGATGTTATGTCAGCTGCTTATGTCAGGTCAAATACAGTGCGACAGGAAGCAGGGGCTTCACATGAATACTATCCCATTCTGCTCCTCCCTCCCAAACACACACTGCTAAACTATTCTCAATGCCCAGACCCACGGCTTTCTGCCCAGTCTGCCCAAGAGAAAAGCATCATCCTAGAAGGAAAAGGTAATTACATGCCAGCCAGCACCTCTTTTGACCTCATATGATCAAGTTCTCCCATCCCAGAAAGGAAAGTAACCAGACATTCTTCCTTGGTCTAAAGGCAGGGGTGGAAACACCACAATGCAGGATTGTATTTTCAGCCATCCAGCTCCTAAAAGCAGGAAGAAGACCTGGGAAGTAACCTATGATAGCATTTCGGTAGTCATCATGATAGCCAAAGTAAATGAACACAGTGACTGAGCAGGTAAAAATCAGAACCCATTCAGAAAACTCTTCACCCTCCAAGTTTCTATTTCTCTACTTGTAAGATATGCAAATCAATTCTCTAACCCCTTTATTAAAATGCATATTTCTTAATATGTTGCCATCCTTGTTATCCTAGTTCACAGGTTTTCCCTACTGTGTCAGATGAACAGAAGCAAACGCACCAGGGCAAAGGCAGCAGAAGGCTGAGCCTTTCTGAGCAGGAAGGTTTTGAGCCTTCTCAATCACCTTTTCCCATGGGAGCCTAGTGGATAGGAGGATATGACTAGAACCACTTTCAGGAAAAGGCAGATCTTAATTCCTCCAGCATCCAGCATTTCTGACATTTTCTCTTCAACTGTTCAGCAATTTTCCTGGTACAAAGCACCATAGGTGGTGCTTTAATAAAATGGATGGGGCACAGGGGCTGGGCTGCTGTAACCATCTGCACAAGAGCCCTTGTTTGCACTCACTGGCTTCTCTGGGCCTCTCCTCCCACCACCAGGAAGTCTTGACATGACCAAAATTTATAGCACTTATAGCACACCACGCTAACTGCAAATTTTAATTAGAGAACTTGCCTCTGGTGTAATGTAGTAATAAAGAGAAAATAGGTGTCTCTGCTTTCTTCTGAAGAGCTCTGTATGCAGGCAGGTATGGACAGACCTGAGCTTGCTCTGCCTGTGCTCCAAGCTGGCTCCCAGTTGAAAGCTGTGCAGGCACAGCATGCAGTGCACAAGCAATTAGGCTCTGCACTCAACACACCTCAGCTTGATGACTGCAAATATAAATGAGAATTGTGCCCCAGTAGCAAAGGAATAAAAAAAAAAAACAAAAAAAAACCCAAAAAAAACCAACAAAACCCACACTTCTTCTTTACATCCAACACTTGTTCACACTTGCCCTAACAGGCTTGCCTTGTGTTGTCCTTGTCTTCTCATAGGTGTGTGCTTTTAGAGGGTTTTTTTTGGCTTGACATTCATTATATTTAGGTCATTTGCAAGTATTAAGCTATCATCTGCACAGAGATGATAGCAATTATAACAGAAGTAATACTAAGAGAGGATGAACCACAGCGGGTAGTGGATTATATCAAAGAACCAGTGAAGCCTGGATGACCCTTATCAGGTGAGCCACCTCTTGCTAACACCTCTAAATTAAAGTTTACCACTTCTGTTTTACTCTGGCTATTTTAAAAAAGAATCACAGAAGAATAGCAAAACATGAATAAAGAAAAAACAAACAGTACAAGACCAAGAGAAACATCTATTCTTTTTATTAGGAGGTTTATCAAGTGCCTAACCAGTCAACAATCAAGCCGCTAAGGCAACATAATAAAATTGAAGTTATATTTTGAAGACTAGAAATTTTAAGTACTGAGCAGCCTATACTTCTGTTCTCTGCCACTGATCTTCTTTTAACTCGAGGTTACTGGAAAAAAGAAAAGGTTAGGAACAGCAGGGCTCTTATTAAAAGCAGACTTAGAACTGACTTCTCCCTAGCACCCCAGAACCACATGAAGGCACCCATCTTCAGGCAGGATGACAGACTTCTTTCTCTCCTTGCTGTTGTTTCACTAGCTGAGCAGGAGCCAGGTGATTTCCAGCTCTGCCTGGGGGTAAGTAGCCTTCTCTGCCCTTCCCTCAGCTTTCCTACCCTGCCAGGCTTGTCTTCCCGGCAAGGCAGCTACCTAGCGGGAACCACTGACTGGAACCTCCAGCAAGACACTCCTCATCATCATCCCCACCTCCCATCTTTGCAGCAGCAGGTTTTTGGAAGTGCTTTGGAGGGCAAACAAGCCCTAGGGGCAGCCCAGCTGGCAGATGTCCTCCACTCTCAGTGAGGGTATTTGGTTGAGCAGCGCAACTTTGATTTTATATTTGATTTCTGGACCCCACCTGTACTGCAGAACATTAGAGAGATGCTTTTGATCTCTCTTCAGTTTCCTACTTTCAGGCTCAAGATTAGCAAAGATTATACCCTAATGCATGGTACCAACTCATGGTTCTGAGCTGGCATCACTGGTAGAGAGGAAAAGCACCAGAGACAAAGAGAAAAACTTCAGGGAGGAAGAACATACATTATTTCAGTAAATTCATCAGATAATATTAATTAATTCAGGAAACCCCCAGATTAAAAAAAAAAGGAGGAAAAAATATCTCTTTCACTTTTGGCAAAGCCAAGATAACATAAGTCCTGAATACCTTTTCCTCTTTTTTACTTGGCAGGAATACTGGGATACAGCAGGTCAAGTAACAACATAACAACTTTGCATGCTGTTGGGCTGCTATTCAAAAAACAAGACAGAATATGAATGTAACCTGATTTCAAGTGGATCTGGGAGAGCCTTGATGCTGAAATTTGTATGCCTGCTTTGTAATTTCTAAGATCTCAGACCAGCCCTTGTTTCTTAGTACTGGCCTAGATTAGCAAGTCACCTGAAAGTTTACAGTAGGAAAACCATATGGATATATTCCTGTAGCTACATGTGTACAGTAATTAAGGCATAGGTAAGCAATAACACATGCCCACGGCACCATACGTGGTGAGGCACGAGGCTTACGTGCATATCTTATTATGACTTCAGACTTCAAAGTACCTTACTGCTCAGACAAAAATGGTAGCCTACTTCCTTGTAAAACACACATAAGGATCTATATAAAACACTTAGAGGTGTTGATATAACAGAAAACTTAAAGTGTGGGTACCAGAACTGTGAAATGGGGAAGGAGCATCTTAAAATATTTTCCTATATTGTTTTACAGGGAATGCACTTTAAAGTAGCGGCCAAAAGAAAGCATCACTTAACTTTAAAAAATGCCAGTTTCATGCCAATGACTGAAATCTGGTTGCTTTGCAGGCCCTTTAAACTTATGTTCCCCTCCGAGAAATCTGATTTTTTTCCTAATACATCATCTACTTGATTGCTTTCAGACTTCTAATCAATCAAGAAATCCCATCACAGTCATATGATCAGCAGCTGACATTTGTGCATGACAATTTATGAAAAAAAATCAATAGTAAGCGTTTCCCTTTTACATGGCTTTTTCAAAATAGCACCACATTTTACAAAAGTACATTTTTATGAAGATTGGTCTCTAAGTGAATAGCACCAACTTCAAAGCAAACGTTTCTGCAAGGGCTGTTGCAACATTCTAGTTCTTACACGATCTCCAAGGCTGCAGTGACCTAGGAGGCAGCCATAATGAGACACAGACAGTGAATAAAGCACTGATTTAATTATGTTGTTTGATATATGATGACCTCATCCACTGCTGTTTATACTACTATAGTGCTTGAAATACTCCATCGACATATGGGAAGGCACAGGCTCCAGCCTGAAGAGCTTACAGCCTCCAAGACAGAAACCAGATGAAGGGTGTTCTCTTCTGTAGCTTACAGTAGGTCTTGAAGCTTTGTTCATTTCCATCAGGTCTCAAACGTGCACTGAATGCTGGAAGCAGGTTGCTGAGCCAGTTTGCTGGACAAAATATCCACTCCTTTGATTACAGAAGAGATTTCTGACATGTGAAATTCTGTGTTCTCTTGTACAATTAACAATGGCAAGAAGAAAAACATTGGAGAGAAGAAGGGAACTTATAGCTCTTTAAAACATTTCCACCAAACTACTTGAGTTATGGAGATACCTCATGCCTCTGTGGAAGCTTGGACCCACTGTTGCTTTCTGCTACAAAAAAGAAGACTGAGGGAAGGAATCAACAGAACCTGATGGATCTTACACCAAGGCAACTGTGCTGCAACCATCTTCTTCCAGAAAATTAACTGTCAAGGCTCAGAATTTGGTTAAATATACATGTAATGTCTTATTTTGCACTCCTGATTAAGATTCCCTGAAAAACATGCAGTAAAGTAACGCTTTATGGTGCTAATGCCAGGAAAATCTCCATGAGGAAGTGAGTAGTTCTGTATTCAGCGCACCATCTGCCAACCATGCAGTAAATAAAGCCATACAAGAAATGGTGAGAAACAAAACATCAACAACCTACCCACTCATTAAGCATTAGCCATGCTGTGTGCTGAACAATACCCAGGCCTTGGGGGGTGGGGGGGAGGGGGGAAGCACGCAATCCTCTAATTAAAGGCAATCAAAATGAATATTTACCAAGGGCATGGATTAATAGCTTTAAATGTAGAATTTTCTAGTGTCCGATTGCTTGGGTTTGCAAGTTCAGCCTTGAAGTTCGGCCCTGTTCAGTAATCTAAATGCCTAACTTAAGGCATTATTTATCTTGTTTTATTTCTCTATGGAAGGAGACCCACAAAACACATGTAGTTGACACACATTTACCCTTATTAGGTACACACAGCCCTACAAGGACCATTGCTTTCAAAGTCTCCTGTCACAGAAACCAGACAAAAAGACAGGTTAGAGATTTTGTTTTAAGGTCATTCTGGAATAGCAGCAGGAATTCAGTATGTTCTTTCTCTTGTAGTGAGTTTTCTCTGCAGTACTAGATTTAAAAACTTCTATGTAAAATGAAATCCAAGGAGCTCTGCTAACAAGGATAAAAAACCCAAAGAGTTTAAATTAAATACAATATTAGAAAGAAAATGTGCATATATATATACACACACATATATTTGAAAACATTTCAAATGGTACTCAGAACTTAACCAATGAGAAAACATTTGTCCAGCATAGCTGAAAAATAGATGAGAGACACTAACAGTAATGTGTTTTCATTTTCTTTTCAAACTCTGGTACAAATTCAGCTAATATCACTTTGTATGATCTCATACTGGGACAGAAGCCAAAAGTTTCACTTGAAATCTTTGCAGTTATCAGATCTGGAAAACTTTTCAATCACTTAAGTTTGAGAAACATTTAAAAAAAAGAAAATCAGAGATAAAAGGCCAGGGGCTTGAAACATTTATCACTTCATCATACTCTTCCATTTGATGCTAGGTCAGCATCTTTACAGATACAATAAAGTCTTTGCTTTACCTATATTTTGAGTTGTTTTGAAAAAATAAAATAAAATTGATGAATAGACAGAGTTAGAAACAGACAAAGAGTAACATGGCCAGGCAATTCATATGGAGGACAAGCTCCTTAGTGAGCACATTCAGGATTAAGAAGCTCCCAGGCATCAATGGAAGTTTCCAACACTTGATTCCAGCAGTGGAAAACTGCAAACACACAGCCACATTGCTTTGGTGTCAGCCTTGCCCTGCCAAACAGTGGGAACAGCCATGGGATAGACATATGGGATAGGTGTGATGCTCCCAGAAAGGTCAGGATTGCTGGACCTGCTCTTCCCTTCCCTTTCCACAGCACTGGGGATCCCAGGCCTGCCTGTGCTACAGCTCAGTCAGCAGCACCTCCCTTTTACCACTGCCAGGGGCCTGGGGAGCCAGGACAAGCTCCCAAAGCCCCCAGACTGACCCAGAAACAGGCTGAAAGAGGAAGGCAACAGGATGTACAGGAGAAGAGAGTCCTGTTGGAAGCAAATATTATCAACATATTTTAGTGACTGCTAAAACAGGAGACTCCCAGCTCTGTATGACACACATAGGGAATGAATGAGGAAAGATGAGAGCACTTTTCAGCCATGTGTGACACCCCCAGTCTCCTCCTGATAAAGCAAATACACCACAAACACCTTGCAAGCACAACTGTAGCTGAAGAAAAAGCAGACACAAAGAAGAGGTTAATGCAACCACAAGCACAGACCAGCCCAAACCTTGCCAAGCTGATCACCTTTTTGAGAAAGTATGCCAATTTATGAGCTATTAGGTCAGCTTCAGACCTGCCCTGGTTTCAGGCAGGAGTCACATTTTGCCAAGAGACAGCCATCCTACCCAGCACAGGACAAAAGGTACTTATGCAAAACCCAAATCTTTAAAACATTCACAGCCATTTTAATGTTACCATCAAGCAGTGAATATTCAGGCCAGAATGTGGCTAGAATTCATTAGGACAAAGTTCAAAATAAAGTTTTAAAACATTGTCTTTTTCTAAGCAAGTCAGTATATGAAAGGTAGGGGGAAAAAATAGCATCTTTTCAGAAAAAACCTCAAGACACACAGGGGTGGGTGTGTAGGCTGATGGGTACCCCAGGTTGTGGTACCATATGCATACCCCTCTTCAAAATATAGAAAATACAAGAAGTACTACCAAAATGTTTCTATTGCTTTCCCACACTTACATTAAAGCACTCTTTGTGCAAGCAAGCAAATATAGTGAGATTTCTCCAATTCCTTGATGAGAAAAGTGATTTTTCCTTCCCTCCATTTACATATAAAAAACCCAAGACAGCTGGAAATCAAATCTTACCACTGTGTATTTCCTGATGAAGATCCCTGCTCTCCCATTACTTTCCAAAACTTCCCCTCAAAACACTTGTTTTCTCATTATTGCCTGCACAGTTCTCATCCCTTTGCTCTTTTCCCTCATTCAGAAAGTCCTGATTTCTCATTCCCTGAATTTTTCTCACCTCTCTCTCTCTTGTCAGCTGCAGGGGAGACTCCTTAATACTTGGTTTCAAACACAGCCTACCAGGAAACATCTCTGGAGGGAAAAAAAAGCGTTTGGGGTAGATGGTTGAACAGAAAAATTCCCACCCACTTCACTTTCCACTGCATCCTTTCATCCTACTCTCTGTTCTGGAGAAGCCACACAAATTACTATTCCCATTTGCTTTCCTCCTTCACCCACTGAGCTCCAGATGCTTTTGATACACCACTGACAACCTCTTTCTTGGCTTTGCTGCCTACCCTTTTACCCACTCCAAGTACTGGGGTACTCCTGAACCTTGCTGCAATCTGCTCTTCTCCAGCATATATTTGCACTTGCTGCCTATTTGCCCTTCAGGAAAAGCCTCAGACATTGTCCCTGAAAACTTCAACCCAAAAATATCATTGCTTTTTCTTCTGACACCACCCAAGGCATGTCCTTTGGCTTTAGGGCTGTAGGCAGCCTGGTATCATCTTGGTTCTGGCCCTCTGAAGCTGAGAGTGCTGTCCAGACACACCTATTGCTTTAGGTGTTACCTGCTCCCTTGTACAAGTGTAAAAGTCTCAGAAGGTCACCCAAAGCTGCTTTGGATGGTGCACCCTCCATTTTCAGCCCTGCACACAATTTAGACATAATGAATCTAAGCTAGATTCAAGAATTTAAGAATGTTTAAACTAATAAAAAAAATCTGCTGTCACTCTGCCAGCTTTAGGGTTCATTTTTACTGGCTCTTAAATATTTCTTGTAGCACAGCTTGGTGAAGGAGCTGTCTGGTCAGCAACACCTGCAATTGAAAACTCATCCTGTTATGCACTGCTCAGCACTGGACCACATGACCAGGACCTCATCCACAGGACCACATGCATGGCCTTGTGTGCATTGATGCAAAGGGAGAAACCTCTGCCCAAAGCCAGGGCTTAAACACCATGTGCTTTTCCAGCAGGACTTGTATCTTTTCACTTTGACCAGGGTGTACTAAGAAGCACAGATCTTATTCATTGCTCAGTATCTGAAGGTGACGTATGTGAGGCACGCATGAAGTTGAAAACAATTAGAATGTCAAGATTCCACAGAAAATTCCACAGAAAATTCCACAGAAAAGTCATGTGCCCTTTCCTAATGATGGCCCCACATATCTTGAGGCAGAGAAAGACAACCCAAAGTGAAGTCCCATTTATCCTCCCACGGGTTTGGCCTTGGAGTTCCTTTCCTTCGCTCTCTGGGCAGAGGTATAGCAAGGGAGGGGGCAGGAAGACACAAAAGTTGGATTTGCAGCCACTGGAACTAACATATCAGCTGCACTCCTACAGACTTCAGGAGCAACCCAGGTGTGACATGAACATTTCTGTTGCTGTTTCTCACCTGTCTCTTTCACTAACACATGCAGGGGCCTAATAAAGCTCAACCTTGCACTTTTCTCCAGCAACAGCCCCACTCAGAATCAGTTCAAGAAAGGCAAAACTAATTTTGTAAGTTCAGCTTTCTTTGACATTGGACTAAAAGCTTTCAAATACCGAACATTTACAGCAGAGAGTTGGTGGGGGTAGGAGGGGGTGAGATTTACTACAGAAAGCTCATACTATATTTTAATGGAAACTCTCGTATTACTAAACAGGAACAGCAGATTCTGAAGGCTGATGTTTGTAATTAGGAGGTGTATCTGTAGTATCTGAAATTTCTTCCATTCTTACATACAGCCATCTGAATTGTATCTTCCTGTTTTGACTAAAAACCTTCTGAAGTAAGGACTGAGTTAATTATAAATTATTTCACAATACACTCACTCATCTTTCCTGAAGCAGGAAGAAGGGGAGTTCAGAATCCTCCACGGAATTCCTTCAATCCCATTCACACCTATTTCAGAAGTGTAAATTCTCATGTTTCTCTGTGACCCGAGCCTGAAACAACAAAAAAACAGGACAAAAGCACTTAGTAACTTTATGTTATGCACTAATAAAAAAAATTAAATTATAATAATAGGTGCTTTAAAACAATTTGTTCTTGCTATAATTTGTCTTATGGATACTCAAGTCAAAGACATTGCTCTAATTCAAGGTCAAATGAGTGTAAGATGACAGAAAACACAATGCTTTTCCACAACTACATAGTCTTATATTTCAGAGCTTTTCCTCTTCAGTTACAATAAATTCCATTTAGGCACTACAAGGTCTCTCTCTCTCTCTTTCTCTTTGTCACTGGACAAAGTTCAAAATTTCATTCAGGATGCTTCCTCACTAAAATTTTTTTAAACAGGAACACAACCTGAAATGTGCTCTGAAAACACAGCCTTGAGAAATAAAATTTATTGAACATTCATGCTGCGAAAAGGAAGCTGAATTGTGTTAGCAAAAGACAATTCCACTCTCAAACTCATATCTTCCTGTTATCTGCATTCACTAGCTTCCAGTGTTCATCCACTTATTTTCCCAGACCAGGTCTAAACACCCAAAAAAGGTGTTGGGCAGCAGCAGGGGGTGATGTCCCTGCAACACTCCCAGCGCACCTTCATGTTGTGCCCTCTGCTGCTCCCCACACACAGACACTGCTGCCCATCTTGGAAACATGGGCTATAGCACGATGGAGATTCCAACAGCCAAGAGGTAACACCAAGACTTAAACCCTCCCAAGTAAACAGTGAGAAAAGATTCAACATTGTAGCTAAAATTAGGTACAAAACCCTCCATATTTGCAGGTCACTCTTGCAAGCACAGTCTCATGAAAATATGTTCTCCTTCCATTTTTTTCTTATTCCTACATTTACTATTCATTTTTATACAGAATTATTACTCATTATACAGTTTTCTCAATTGCATCGTGTGCATTTATACAGCCTTGAAAGAAAATCAACATTAGCAGGCATTGCAGTCTGAAGTCAGGAGGTTTTACAATACAAGTCTGTAACACTGAACCACGCAGCATGAACTGAAGACACAGGCCTGGCAAATTTGTGGAATCCAGGCATTCAGGCCTGTGAACAGCATTAGAGATTCTTCCAATGCTCAGAAAGTCAAACAAAAGCTGACTTTTGAAAAACACTCTGAAAATCCTGAGAAGGATAAAAGAAAGGACGCTTTGTCAGTGCTAAACTTTTGTTATATCCAAGAGTGCACCTTCACTTTTTTTAACAGTATTTCTTCCAGACATGATGGAAACAAGTCCAGAATAACTGCACAGAGCTCAGAGAGCTTTGTCTTTGCAGACTTCTGGTGGTTAAGTTTACACCTGGAGCAGACACAGCATTAACAAACACAAGTTACAAACTTCTCTAATTCTACATGATTAATCATAATTTGCTGCATTCAGTTACCTTGCTCAGGAATGTACGGTGCATTAAAGTGGTAACGGAGAAAAGATCACTGAACTTCATAATTGCAAAGTCCTACCTTCAAAATGCACAGCCTCATGTTTTCTAATTTAAATAACTAAAACAGCAAAAACAAAATACACCCTTGGAAGCCCCTGAGGAGTGGAAATCACACCAGTTTGGACCCCTCTGGCAGTGACAGAAAAGATGAAAATCCTAATTTGGTTGATTAACTGAATGTAGCATCATAAAAAATCATTGCTTAGATCCTTAACTTTAGCAACTGGATCATTTTTTGAGGAACATGGTGAAGTCATGAGCTTCCCCAGCTCAATTAGGCAGGCTCATTATTAGAAGACTTACATATGAAGCCAAGTATGGTCTATAAATGTCCATGACTCACTCCTCATGTACTTTGTGTTGAATGCAAAGAGCATTTCAAAGCCCAGCTGTCACCAATATCTATGATAACTTCTTCAAACACAGAGACACACACCTTGAAATCTGCTGACAGCTGGAGTGAACAAAGAAAGCCAGAAGTTTCAGATAGTTCTGGGAAAAAACTCTTGAAATATATGCTTTGTTGCTCAAGAGTTAAAAAAAAAACGAGCTTCAAAACAGAGATAAGTTCTTTAATGAGCAGACTTTGTTCACTGAAACCAAAGGGCACCTGGACTTCTCGAACTGGCCCTTAATTCTAACAGCTTGCTTCAGGCGCCTCTTTTTTGGCCAACCAAACATGCACACACAAATCAGCCATATTACATTCCCTTTACCATAATCTCTGAAAAAGAATTTTGTTATTTTTAACATTTTCAAAATAGTACCATCTTTCTTGAAGATTAAAAATGGCCAGATAATGCTCACTCTTTTTTATGCAATAATGTGACTCTATTTCATGAGGAGATAACTGAATAATTAAATCAAGATACATGGCTGAGACACTGAGGATTAAATTGCCTTCTAACAAGCAACTAATAGTATGTATCTTCCAATACTTTTACCTATAAAGGGGAAAAAACTTTAGAATACTCACAGAAGCTCAAGCCTTGTTTTCAAAAGCCTGCCAAAGTCATCTGAAATGCATTTGCCAAACATACACAGCAAAGAAAAATGCAGGGCCTTCCTAGCATTTGGGAAAACATGAAGGAACCAATCAAATAGAACCCAGTGGAATAAATCAGGCCACTTAAATACAAATGTCCACACACCTTTCCCCACAGGATCTTCCTACAAAATGCTCACCCAAGATGTGTGTGCATACGCATGGGTGTGCAGCTGGCACGGGATACAGCCCTGCCTGAACTGAGCCAGCTACCAACCACGCCATCAGCCAGGCAAGATTCCCCTTGAATTCCTGTTCATTCATTCAGAAATTCCCCTTTCTCCCTGTTTTTAATGCAAGGAAATCACAGAAAGTAAGGATCCTGCCCACCCCAGGCCTGCAGCTGACAGGCAGCCTTCTGTCAGGGTTATGTGGGATGACAGCACTCATGATGGAGACGGAAGCGCCTAAACAGGGGAACCTCCACCACGGCTCCTCTGCCTTGGCACCACATTTGACAGGGACCTGGGCACGCAGGGCTGCACATGAAGGGTCAGCCAGGGCCAGGCACATGCCAGGGTGCACAGAATCAGCTCAAATGCCCAAAAAGAAGCAGTTTCAGATGGAGAAAGTCAGCAGATGCCAATTGCTTTTTAACACAACGCTTGCAGAAACACCCACGTGCACACACACACAGAGGCACAGGGAGGAGGGACAGGGGGGTGCAGAGCCCCATCTCTGCTTTAAAAACACTGTGAACTAGAGTAAGGCAAAGATCAACTGATTGTGAGGTTTTCCTGGAAATGTAAATACACTTCTAAAATAATCTGTCTTGACGTTCCTCCCTCATTCAAAAAGTGCTATGCCTGCTCCCACAACCAGAAGGTTTCCCAAAAGATTACTTTCCCAATCATCATTATCCCTAAAGATCTTTTCAATGCTGTTTTAACAGGTAAAATCATATCTCTTACCCAAGAGCACAAAGCTGACATGACCTAGAGTTTGGCTGCATTTCTTCTAAGGATATTATCAGAGAAGTGGCAAATTGAGCCTCAGAACCTTAGAAAAATAAGGAATACTTACTCATAGCTATTTCAAGTCTGTCCAATGCAGCCACAACTTGATTTTGTGGAGGCAGAGAGGGAGAATTTGGGGTTTGCTTTATTAATAAAGACCATAAATAATGTGACACACAGGGACATCAGGAGAGAAGATAGTCTGAATGCCCTGTCTCAGCTCACCATGAAGAAACAAAATAGCATAGAAGGCAAACCCTACAAACCTGGGTCACATCAATACAAAGCCCACACATGCCATGAGGCCCTCCCAGTGCCCTATTTCATACTGTGACCCCTATCATCCCCCACTGGTATGGAACACAAGGAGGAACAGCAGCAGCAGGAATCCTCACCACAGAGAAAAAGTAGCATCAAGGTAACCTTGTTGCGCCATCTCCAATAAGTATAGTAGGAGTCCTAGTAACATCTATATATTGTATAAGTGGCCTTGCCCCGATCCTAATTGTTCTAAATGGGCTGCAGCTGTGATGTCCTTAATTGGGTGGCAGCTGTGGCTAATGAAGATAACTGGGATAAAAGGGGGTGGGCTGGTGGGTCAGGGAGAGCCTTGGAAGAGCCCTGATGGAGAAGCAGGAACAGCACTGCTGTGAAGAACTGTGCATGAGAAAACCACCCAGGACTTTAGAAATATGATAACAACAATTAGAGAACACACATAAGAGCAAGGAATCACTCACAGAATGTGCTGGGTTGGAGGGGACTCACAAGGATCCCACCAAGTCCAACTCCTGGCCCTGCACAGCACCGTCCCAAAGAGTTACAGCAGGTGGCCAAGAGCATTGCCCAATCCCTTTTGGAGCTCTATCAGGCTTGGTGCTGTGGCCACTCTCCTGGCCTGTCATGCATGCCCTTGGCTCAGAGCACAGCCTAAACCCAGGGCTCGAGATGAGTGAGACAGCCCAGGGGATGTGGCTGCACAGGGGCTGCCCCAGGCAAAGTGCCCAGCAAACAGGGCTGCAAGAAAATCCTCTCCTGGGCCACAGCTCAGGGACCTAGTCGAGGTCTCAGGGCAAAGTTCAGCTCAGAGACAGAGCCAGGCTGAGAGGAAAATAAAGTGTGGGGGCTGCAGGACCTCTCTCCCACTGAACTCACCGGCTTGAGGGTGAGATGAAAGATGTAATCTGCCCCTCACAGCTGCCACTGTAGGCTGCAAATACCTTCAGGCAGACATCATAAACTTCATTACACCTGGCTAGCCTCAGGTTTTTAGTACAGCATCCCAAAACATTACTCTGCATATATATATATTCCAAAAACACTTAATAACTTCGTGAAGACATGCTGTACCCTAATCTAGCCTTTCAAAGCAAAGCACAGAGACCACAGCTGCTGAGAGAGCTGAGGCAGGCACCCAGGGGCCCTGTCTGCCTGCAGCTGTGTGTGAAACCCAGCCCTGAGACCATCCCCCTGGGGCTCTCTCCCCATCCTTTCCAGGGCCTCTATATCCCCTGGCCAACACTGCTCTCTCCCACATACTCCACTGCTACAAGAAGAGCTCTGTTTCTCCAGGGCTTCTCCATGGGAAGCTTAAGGCTGAAAGGAAGGCATTCATGCCCAGCTGCTCACTATTTTTAGGTTGGCCTGTTATGCAGTAGCTGTAAGAGCATACCTTGCATTATCAGCCACTGCATTGCTGGTCATAGTCCTGAATTGCCAATCCAACTCTTTGGCTGGATTTATGAAAATTTTGCATTATGTAGCTTTTCATCAGAATCAACTTAAAATGGAAAAAAGTGATCTATTTTCCTTTCTCTCATTTTATTCTTGATGGGAAGATTTTTTTTTAAATAAATCTACAGTATACATGGAAACACACACATTTCCTTGAAAACTAATTCTAAAGCTGTGAAACAAGCCTGGCATCTGAAATTTTGTGTAAATTTTCAAAAGACTGAAAAAAAGTATTTCAAATATATCTTCACATGAAAGTCCACCAAGATTTGGTCACTAAATCCAGCAGAGTAGAAATCCATGAGTAGAACTCAGGAAATTGCTCAGTTCAAATCAAAGACTAGCACCTCCATGTCTGGGGAAGAGTTGCACAACTTTCACAACTTGCCAGCTAAATATCTGTTGTGGTATTTGCTGTTTTAATTTTTTTTTATATCTTAGGTTTAATCTGAATAACAACTATCAATTGACAAGGGCTTAATAAAGGAAACAATATTTTACCTTTGCTGATGACAGCAAAAGAAATCCAACAATGTCTGCACTCTTAAATCTTTATGCACTCTTTAAGTGCCTTATTCTATCAAGTTGTAGCTCAACATGACTGAGCAGAGGCCAGTAAAGATTCCCCCTTCAAAGTGTTCAGAGAAGGGACCTTGTATATAATACACATAATTTTATCTTTTGCACTAATTTTTAACCCTTAAAGAAAGCACAAGCAAAAAATTCATAATCAAAATAGTCTATTGCCTTCTTGCAGTTTTCAGTATTTAAAAGATATTGACTATGTGCACCAAGGAATATAATGAGCATAGAAACAAAACTACAGTGCATCAGCTTTCAGGTTTCCAGACATTATCAGTGGTCACATTTCAAAAAGGAAACAGCTTCCTCTGTTCCCAGCTTCCATTTATCTATAAACTTTCCTTATAGATGTAGTTAATTCTAGCAACAATTAGTCCATTACACACATCCCTCAAAAAAATTAGCAGCTACTCAAAATGATGAGCTTAATCACAAGCCATTTGGGGAAGAATAAATCTGGCATATCTTCAGCTATCATTTTTTAAAAGATAAAGTATAAAAATCATTAAAATGTCTTAAACTCAGGAAAAGACCATCAGTTTCAGAAGAAAAAATGAAGTTTGTGTAAAAGCTTTTGCCATAGTCAACCTAATACATGGGGTAGGATTTAACAACACACAATTAGAAATATACTTTTTGACACTTTTAAGGAAGCTGCCCTGCATAACAAAATTTCTTATGCAATATTTATTTAGTAGCTTATTTATGTATAATATTTATAATACAGAATATCAAATATTCTGTAAAGTCTTAGGATACTCAGACTCCAGCCTTGTGAGCTGTAAACTTAAAAACTAAGTGAATTTAATTTTCTTCCCATTAAAAACCATGACAATTGAAGAAAATTCTCTACAATGCCTCTTGCAATACTTAACATATCAAATTCTTCTTAACCTGTGTCATCCTGGATCTCACCTTCTGCCATAGGTTATGTAGCTAGAATGGAAATTGCCAGAGATAAAAACTCACAGCCTTCATCTGCCAAGAGCTTTGTAACTTTTAAGGCTGGACCAGACACTGTATTATTACCAATATGGACACTATTCTGATCTTCATTATTTTTCAGCAGAAAAATAGTTAAAATAAAATACCAAATACTAAATACCAAGCATTTCTGTTGCAGAATTCAACACCACACAGATGAAAGGCACAATTTATGCTCCTCTGACCCATAGCAAAAGAAATCAAGCCTTGCATTCAGATCATGCTTGGAAATTTTCTCTGGTATTATTACAGCAATATATTTCTGTGAAACTCCTTTCCCAACTCTGGCTGGTATTTTCTGACAAGAATCTCACCCATCAGGAAAAAAAAAAAAAACCTTATCAGCTGAAAAAAAATATTTTGTGAAAACATAACAGAATCAAAGAGATGATGAGGACACACATAAACGTATACCCTAAGTGCTCTGATTCCCACTGGTCTTTCCTGGCTGCCCAAAACAGGCTGGGGAGAACACAACCAAGGGGATTAAGAGGCAGACATCCCCACTGTGCAAGAGGCAGTGTCCTTCAAATGTGAACTGTGTGCCAAGCAGTTTGTTTCACCAAAGGTGGCCTGGGCAGCAGCAGCACAGTGGGCATTGATATTTCTGTGGTCCACCCAAACCTCCAATGCTCACAAATGGAGGGGTGTAAAAGTGTTTGCAGTTCTGTGTGGGGCAGGTTAGGAGTTAGCATTGCACATGACTTCATTTTGAGCTGATATTTCTACCTTACACTACATAAAAGCACAAATTTGCTCTGAGATGGCTCAGCGAGATCTGAAGAAAGAAGGTCCTGGAGACACAGGTCCTAAACTCTCCATAAACCTTTCCTTGCAAAAAATGGAAAAGCTATTCCAACCATCAAGACAGGAACAGCCAGTTCTGAGGCTTCTGCTTATCAGTCGGTGGTTTAGGGGGCAGAAGAGGATAAAGATACAAGGAAGTTGCCGGGAAAAAGGGTTTTTTAACAGGGCCAGTGCTAGGTCATCCAGAGTTCAGATCTCAAAAAAACTCATCATGGTGCTTTGCCAAGATGACCAATATTTCTGAAGCAGTTGCTTTTGAAATAATTTTAATATAACAGACTTTAAAGCATGTCTATATTCAGTATTGGTGCTGGCCCTTGATATAAAAACCTTATCTCTCCTCCTCCCTTCCTGACCCACCATTAAATACAATTAACTCCCCTTTCTTTCCAATGCCTTATGCTTTCTTGGCAAAGATCAGGATGAAAAGCCTATCAGAAAGCAGAGAATGGAGGAAGGAAGGATGAAACACAGCAGGAGAGCGGTGCCCAAAGCTGATGATTTGAACAAAATTTAGCTTACAGTTAATTCACAGCAGGATTTTTGTAATGTCCTTTATCACCTATGAAGCCATTTCCTCATTATTCATTATCATTACACATAAGACAAGGAAAGATGTTTCTGCATAAAATGGAAAACCACTAGCATAGAATCAAAAACCACAAAGGCTCAATGAATTTTAGAAAAGTAACAAATTCTTCCTTCTCTTCACTAGGGAAAAGTAGTGATACTATATCTCACTGAGGTGATCTGTAGCAAAACCCCTGAATATCCTGCGCAAAACTCCCTCCAGACTTGTCAGAACTCCTCTCAGAGAGAAATGAAGAAGTCCCACCCAGCCTGAACCCTCCAGTTCTCACTCTTATGTCACACAGAGTGCACATTTATGGTCCCTGTCTGCCCTGTTACATTTTAATATGGGGAAGTCATCTACAAAGAATAAGAGGAAATAGGATAATACACATTTCAACTTTGCTCCTTCCTGGAATCCACTGCTAATACATTTCAGCCTCAAAATGTACCAAAAGCATTTAGCTTATTGGTATTTTTCAAGTCATGGGTAGTAGAACAATTTTTAGTCAAGAGTCATCAAGATCTTCCATAGCACTCGTTTCTAATAATACATGATGGAAAATTTGGTTTCACCATCACAGACAAGAAATCTGCCTCAGTAGTTAAAGAAAACGAACTCATGAAGCCAAGAGTCAAAAGTATTTCAGAGGCAGCCACAGGTCAACATGACATTTCCTTTATCTGATCTTGGATTCTGCTTGTACGTGGCAGAAATAAAAACATGCTGATAATATTTGTGATATCTTACTATTAGAAGTTGCATTTGTGTGCACCTGTGAGAAAGCACAGACAGATTGCAAACCATTAGCTGCCTTTGCCAGCTGAAGGAATTTACTTTGCCAGGGAATGGGAGTCTGAAACCGCCTCCACAGAGAGTTCTAGAAGCTCGCTAAGTCAGGGGTATGTGGTAAAGGCAACATGCAAGAAATCAGGTTTCTGTATTTCTACAAAATAACATTTTGAGTTTCAAGGACAAAGCCAAACTTCTGTATACTGATGTCAAAACAAAGACAATTTACCTATACATAACAACTGCATTGCAGAGCCTGGCCATTAAACTTCATCCCTTCTTTTAATCCCCTGTACTATGCACTTTTTTCAACTGACTGTTACTTCTCATTTGACCTGTTTAACCTCACTGTTTAATCTTTCTACTCCCAGACCACTTCTGCTGCTCTCTCAGCTCACAGACAGCCTTCCATTAGAGCTCTTCTCAGCCTGGAGGAATGTTAATTGTTGTACAAATCACCCTGTAAAAGTGAGTATCATGAAAAAGAGCTGAGCAGCAGAAACTCAACCACTAGTCAAACACATTCAGCTTTTTCCATCCTTGAACAAAATATAAGACAAGTCAAAACCAGAAGTTTTGTTTTCAGGTAGAAAAAAAGGAAAAATGCAACACATTGGGAAAAGTTGAACATGGTAAAAAGAACACATCTTTGGAGATGGTACAGCACAATACAAGTAAGCAAGGAAACCACAAACAGAAATCTTGGCACAGATTAAACTCCAGAAAATAGATATGTTTTTTTCAAAAAAATCTTAGCGAAGGGGTTTATTTTTCCTTATTGTGCTAGTAATCATTTAGCCCAGCTTCTTCTTTCATGTACACACTATGAAAAAAAAAAAAAAGGTACAGTTTTATAGTATAGTATAGTTCTGGTAACTTCAACAGCTCATCATGAACTTCAGTTAAACACACAGGGAGGGGAGGTGGACAAGAGCACTCTCCTGCTCATGCACTCAATGCATGATCTGTGAGGACAAGCACTACTGGGAACAAGTCACAGAGTAGCTGGGGATAAAACAGCAATGTCAAGAGAACTCACGAAATCAGCAAAAAACAGAGGCCCACCAAGGTTTCCACAGAGAAAAAAATCAAGAAGAAGTATTGAAGCAGTTTTGGGAGACCCAGTAGTTAGTTGTAAACCTTTTTTAAGCTCAGCTGGAAAAGCAAACAGCAGCAGGAGATCACAGGAACCCTTACACCAACTTGCTGCAACTGCAACGGTGTGGCCTCTTCACTGGGCTGAATCCTCAGCTCTGCCTCCACTTCCTCCCACCATGAAAACCTAAATGCTCTTTGTGGCCTCTAAATGGACTTTGTGGCCTCTCTGCAGTCCAGCTGAAAGTAATTTGCTCTTCCATTTCTCTCCAGCTACAAGTACTGCACCAGAATTTTAGATTGCTTCTGAGTTTGAGGATGAAAAAAAGGAGCTCCTGTGTCCTTTGGAGATGGTACATCTCCTGCTGCAATCCACAAGCTGGAGCAGATCAGGGGGCCAGATCTGCAGCTCTGACCTGAGTGTGAGGCTCTTACAAAGACACTTGGGACATCAGCATCAGTGAAGAGGCAGAGGGTGAAAGAACATGCTACTAGCATGGCCTTTCCTGTACTCTTATAATGAATGATGGCTCGAACAGAAACAAATGTCCAGTCACTCAAGGAACAACTTCCTCATTCCTTTCACTTTTAGAGAGGGCTTTATTTTAATAATCTTTTTTAAATGCTTAATGGGAATCCAGGATATCTGCTGTACTTCAATTCTCTACATTTCCCTTGATTACAACAGCACCTCCCTACACAGAACTCACTGCACACCCTATTCAGGAGCTGACATATCAGTATTTTGGTGGGTTCTGACAGAGTTTAACTTTTTCCCTTTCATTTTCTTCCTTTGAAGTCTTAAAAGAAATAAATCTATCATCTTCTTACTATAAATACAGAAAAGCCCTACAGGTCATAGGTTTGCTACCACCTAAGGGTTTTCTAGAAAGCTCAATGTTGTATGGTCAGAAGTGTGTTTCCTGCCCAGAAACACATGGGGCTATCAGAATTAACTTCACAGACCAATTCCCTCCCCTCACTGACAATTCACCCTGATACTATTTTGCCCCCAGAGGATTAAAACCAGTATGAACTCACCGTCCCCAAAAGGAGTAATTTTTATCCTGTGTTGATTCTACTGTTTCATCAATCACAGTGTGAGAGAATGCAGGCAAAATTCTGTGCATGCAAAGGGGGTTTAAATCCCTCTCTCCTACTCTGAAGATTTTTATTGGTGTTATAAAATCAGAATATCAGCTAGACTGTTTGTTTCATCATGTCACTTGCAGACAATCAGTTGTACCTGATAACAAGCTGCCGTAACTCTTCCTTTCAGAATCCAGGACTGTCCAGCCTAACCTTGAAGGGGGAAAGTAAAGTAAATGGCATCTCTCTTAGGGTTTGCCTTCAAACTGGAAACAAGGGGTAGAAATGACTGGGAAATGATGCATGGAGATGTGAAAACATGAAGAAAACATTCAAACCTCTTCCCAGGTAACTTTATAAGAGACGATTTCAGACTTGAAAGCACTGCCTTGATTAAGCTACATCCACTAAAAGAAAAAAAAAAACAAAACTTCAATCAAATCAAGTGACTGTGGAAACCTCTTTTAAATACCACTGCCTGCAATCTCATAGAGTCCCAGGCAAAGTTCCCAAACACTTCAATAAAACATTTGTCTGGGATAAGGAGTGCCAGATTTGGCCCACTTTAATACATTAAGTCTGTGGTAGGTGAAAAACTGAAACATGCAGCAGTTATGAAACTACCCTCATAGCCAAGGAGATAAGAGAAAACAGCACTCATCCTTCTCCACAATGGGAACATGCAGAGGGTGGATGGGAAATTTAAAGAGGAGAAGGGAGCAGGAATTTGAGGATAAAAATTATTTAATATCCTCCCAGTGTGGGCTGGAAAGGATTGTGGTATGCCTGTTAGAGACACTGGCTGGAGTGTAAGGCTGAGAAAGTATTCAATGGGTTTGTGTGAATGTGTGTGTGTGCGTGTGTGCATGTGAGAGCGTGTTAAGGGTCGGGTCTGTGCAAGTTCACAAAGTTTATTCCATTCCCCTGCCAACTCTTCCGGGCCTGAGACAAATACAGATAACCTTAGCTTAACCCAACTTCAAGCAAACCTTCCCTTGTCACCCTCACCCTTAATTAGCAACTTTCAATCCAAAGTGCCTAAAAATAAACTATGAAATCACTTCAGTTACAGCTCTAGTAATGCACTTTTCCATAAACTTCTCCATGGCACTGGACTGATTCAAATACCATTTGCTAAAAGACAAATAAATGTATGAGAGGGGTGTTGTGGTTTAACTCCCCAGGGTTTTACTCCTGCAGAACAGTTTTTCTACCCCACAGCAAACAAGGTACTCCAGAGTGCATTAGTGTTACCTGCTGCTGCTTAAAGATGAGCAATGCTAAAATAGCTGGTTGGATTGCTTTTCAAACAAGACTGGTTTCTTGCTCAGCACAACACTGTTATTTAATACACGCATTTCATCATTTCAGGACCTTTTTTCCCTCCCTGTCCCCCAGCTGGGAACATCCATACTTATGGCAGTCTCCAATATCAAGACCACCCAGATTCATCTTCGTCTCTCAACTGTCTGCCTCTGCTGCACTGCGATAAAAATCTAGACAGAGCCTTTATTATTATTTTATCCAGAACTTGTCTAAACCTTCACCTGCAAAACACTGACTCACTCTGTCTTTAACTACCTGAAGAATGCAAAGGAAGATAAATTAACTCATAGGCATAGAAACTCAACAAGCAACAGCATAAACTTGCTAGTCAAACAATGAAAGTTAGAGCAACAACAGAAGTTTTTAAAAAAGATAAAAAGAACTCAAGTCCTAAAAACAGAAGCCAGAGGAAGCTTGGCTGATCTGTTCCTTTTGCCATAGTTCTAGTTTATCAGATAATAGCAAATAATATTTAATTTATTAGTGTCTCATCAATCCCAAATTATAAGCTTTGAATACTAAATAATCACCACCAAATGCACATAATTTTAGGCAAGAGTCTCCTAAGAAAACAAGATATTCACAAATAAACAACTCTTTCACCTCAGATCTTTGTAGAGAGGAAAGCTGATGTAAGCTACAACATTCCAAGTCTTGGTAAAAAGCTGGTGGATTGCTAAGTAACCACTTAAAACTTATCAAGTGAAGTTTAATGCCGCAGCACATTTGATTTTCCCTCATGTCTGCTGCATCAGCCCCCATTGCCAAAACTCAGTGACGAATTGCAACATCTCTGTTTGAGTGTAATCACATTGGTCAGAGTCACAAAAGATTCTGGCGAGTGTTAGGAAGCAGGAAGCAAAAACCACTGCCTTTCATTCTGACAGCTAGGTTTCTGTGTCTGGAAGAGCCTCCTGCCCAAGACTATTAGCAGGTCATGTTTTAATGCCCACCACCTTGATCAGTGGAATGCCTTGTATCGGTGGCAACATTCAAAACTTTCCTGTTGGGAAGGAAGCTAACAGTGCTGTCTCTCTCAAAGACAGTGTTGGGCATTTGAAAAGACAGAGGAACCTCAGAAAAATAGGTATTCAAAACCTAAACATGACCATTCATATTACAGGAAAACTTCCACCCATCATTTTGACACTTCACACACCAGTGTGATAAGATTATCATACCAGAACGAGCATGCTACATTAGCATACTGAAAGTAAATACTTGAACAATTTTCTTCCAGACTTCACATGTCATTGAAATTTAGCAAATATTTACCATGTTTTGGATGCTCTAGAAGTCAAAATGTTTAAATTTTCACCATCATAAACTACAACATAATATCAAAAGGCTAAGGCAAGTACCATGACAGCATAAAATACTTCTATAGGCTTATCACAAAATTTGCTTTTGCTGAATTGTCATCAAACAGGGAATTTACACCTGCAATCCCCATTCCCAATTTGAGTAAGAGGGCAGCTGCTCCAGACTGTGAATGTCCCAGTGCCCCAGCTTCAGGAGAAAGCCAAACAAAACACATTTAGTGGGGCAAGTCAGGAATTCTCTGGTTTCATCCTCAGCAGTAGAAATGTAATTTTCTTTTGTGTTGTTTGGACTATCATGAGCGGTCATCATTTAAAATTCCACTGTAAACCATATTACAAAAGGCAATTGTGGTAATAAATTAGTATAATAAACTTTAGAGTTTACCCACTGCCATCCACACTTAATTTCCTTTGCAGGTGAAGTTAATTACTTCATATCAGCACTGGTTTTGGAAGAAGACAACCAATACGTGATTATTAATTTGTGGCACTTTGGGGGGTGTGGGGTGAGAGAAGGAGAGAGATAGGCACTGTTCCCTGTTATGCTTTCTCCATCAATGCTTTTCACCCCTGCAACTCAGCCTTCTTAAGAAAATGAATATGGTTGAAAGTGTTTGGAATAACACCTCCATATGTAAATGAGAAATGCTGATTTCTTTCAACAGAAAAGAGACATACTTCTACACCAAGGTTTTCTCAAGGAAGTAAGTCCTCAGCTGCACAAGGCAAAGCAAAAAGAAGTATTTAGCATATTTTTGCTTGCAACATAGAATGAGTTGACAAACACACAATAGGATTTCATGCAACCCTGAATCCAAAGTAAACATTAAGGAAAAGGTGATCATTGGAGGATTTAATTATTTATCTTTTTTCCTCCAGTAGCTACATACATTCTGTCTCTTTTCTATACATTTTGTCCTTGCATTTAGCATTTTGCATTTTGGGAGGAGAAAATACAGCAGTGTTCGAAATAATTCTCTGCAATTATTCATTATGATTGTGGGAATAAACAAGCATTTCAACTGATTAGAAAACCTCAGTGAAACCAACTTATCATTTTATTAATCCTTCATTCAATTATAGTAAACAAGTAGGCTTCATGTGAGGTTAGCTCCAGGGTTTACTCAAGTCACATCTGACATGAATGTTTTACCCAAATGCATTATGCAGTGATTTTCATGACCTTCCTTAGGGAAAAAAAAAAAAAAAAAAAAAAAAAAAGGCAACTCAAATGAATTGGGAAAGGGAGGCTTTGTGTTTTCACAGTCCTGGGAAAAACTTGGGGTAGTTTTTCTACCGCAAGTAGAAGGAAAAAAAAAAAAAAAAAAAAGAAAAAAACCCCCAAACAATAAAAAAATACCACTCCCTCTAGGAGTGATGCAGGATTCCCAGACCTCGCCTGAGAAGACAGAGCAAGTCCACATGGCTCCCAGATTTGCTGCTATTTCACAGGCCCTAGCTAAGCCCAAAACCAGGAAAAATACAGCAGGCCTGCTCCATACTGATTGCAGCCCTGGGCTACATGCTGCTCTAGCTGTTCCTTGTAGAGTCAAGGTGATCAAAAGCCTGCTACCTCCCAAAAAACCCCAGCACATTTATCACTACAGGTATTCCTCTACAGAAGAAATTATTAGTTTGAAAAAGTGGGGACAAAGCAAATATACCACAATTATAAAATATTCCAGTGAAATGCAATACTTTCTCAAACTGCTTCAGCAAGTAGAAAGACAGGTTTTCAGGAATTTTAGATTTTTCACCTGAAGTGTTAGAGCCCAAACAAAAAAAGCACTGTTCTGCAAGGGCAGGGAAAAAAAGCCATTAAGCAAAAGCAGTTGAATTCCTTAAACCAAGCTGCCTGACGGAGTAAAAGTAACCAGCAGGTAAAATGATTAAGTAACTTGCTTGAAAATATTATTTTTTAATAAATCCAAAATAATTTTCAACAGAAAATTCTAATACTGAAATATATATGCATGCATACATACACAAACACACACACATATGCATAAAGATTTAAAACTATTATCAGAGTAAGCTTCTTGCCCAAAACAAGAACCAGCTTTAGTGGAAACATTCCTTCATCTTTTTACCATGTGCTGTCCAGGGCTTATCACAATTGCAACACAGTGAAAAGCCTTCTATAACACACAATTTCTATTCCATTTCCTACTTGTCAGGAACTTCATGAAAAAAAAAAAAAAGATTGCCCTTATCTGTGTTTTCTCTATTGGCTACAACTTCTTTGCAGTCCATCAAAAACACTGCAAAAATGTCTTTTGCTACACTGCTCTAAAGGCTAATTTTTCATAGCAGAAATAGAAACAGTAGTGTGGAAGGTCTGTAAGACACAGTAGTTTCCTTCCCAGTGTACAAATGGTGGAAACAAACAGGAAATAGAGATTAAAATAGGATGATTAGAAATAGACTTCTAACACTTCTGACTCAAACAGAAAAATAAGCTTATTTGCAAGCAATGCTTTTCACAAAATACATTTGTTTTGTATGTAAATGTTCATTTTTCTTTTCTGTATATTAAGAAACAGTATTTTAACCAGAAGCCAAAATGTCAGCATTTAGTCTCAGCCTACTCTTTTTCATAGCCTAGGCTCCACTCTATTATATCAGATCTTCATACTTCCTATTTCCCTTACCAGGGGGATGAAACATTTAGCTGCAGGTGTATTCTGAACAGTATCCAAACCTACAGGGAAAGAGAGAGCTGCTCTCCTGTGGGACATGGCTGCAGCAATCTGCAAAGCTGAGTTTGCAAACATACTGCAGGGTTAAGACAATAATATAACATGACACTACAAACAATGTCAAGTTGGAGACATTTGAATGCCAAATTCCCCAAGGGAATTTTTTGCTGGTCAATTAAAACGCACCCTGATATGGTGGGGAGTGTGAAGCTGCCCTTCACCTTCTCGTCTTTCTTTCATTTCTTTCTCATGATGCCAAGGTGTCATCTTTGGCTTTCTCCTCTGCCTGCCTCCATACACCTTTGACTGGCTCAAAATCCTGCCTGCTTTAGCATTTTAGTGCCTTCCCTTCCTGCTCTATTCGTAAAACCAAAACACTCACCCAGTCCCTCTATTGTTGCTGAGATGAAAGATAATCTCTTTCCTTCTGGCTGTGACAGAAGCAATCTTACCCCCTAAAATCCATTCAAAACGCAAAAATCATTTTTTCTGGATTACTGCCTCAAGCACATTACCCCTATTTCATCCTGCCATTCCTCCTACTGACTCCTCCTTTTTCTACTACATTAAGCACAAATTGCTTGCCTTCATCTTAAGAGTTGTTCTTAGATGATGACAACTGATCCAACTGCCCTACACATTCACTTAAAACCCAAGTAATGAAGCCTAATAACGACATACAAAATCTCTTTCCAGAGGAGTATCTAGCACTCAAACCTTGCACTTTAATAACCAATACAGTGAGAGTACACCTTCTCACAACAAAATCTCTGGCACACGGATAAGGTGCTCTCCTCTCTTTGCAGTTTGAGCCCAGCAAAGACTTTTAAAACAGCTGAACTTCTGAACCATTTTATAACAAACTACTGGGCTTCTAAAAGAGCCATTCTGGTATGTGGGAAGTGCTGGGGGATCTTCTTGGTAAGAAATGCACTCCCAGAAAACCTCACAAAAAATGGCATGGTGGTATTTCAAGTCCTTCCTCCCCCTCAGACCAAGTTTACTCAGGGAAAACTTTCAACTTCTGTGATACACAGTGTAATTTTATCAAGCTAGTAGAACTTCAAAAGAGGTAATTCAGGCTCTAGGAGACACAATTCACTACATGACAGTGCACAGGTGTTTTTTCCACAATAAGTAAGGTCCACTGCATGTAAGTATTTAAAATCAATTTTTGTGACCATCCCCTAAACCTTCTGCACCTAATGCTCAAAATAAGGGGAATAAGAGTTGAGAGGGACAACATGTCATTTCAGTTAATCTCCAAACCAGGCAACTGAGACCAGAATGATTTTCAAGTTCTGCACATCCACCACACCCACAATCCAACCCTCTGGCTGGCCAACCTCCAAGAATACATCGGGTCCCCAAACCTTAAACCTGCCTGACCCGGCTTGAACAGAAAGGAAATCCAAAGTGTTCATATAGAAACACAACTAGGACGTATTCTAACATGGTTTCCACAGATCATTTTAGGAGGTGGCATAGCCCAACAACTGGAAAAGTCCAAATATATTAAGGTAACACTTAACATTATTAAATGGGTTCAAAAAAATCCCAACAACTAATGGTCCTTTATTATGTACTTGAATGAAAACTTTAAAGATAAATACCAAAGGAAAAAAAATCTCCAAGCAAATGTATGAATGTATAGATTGTGCACCAAAGAAAAGCTTCCACCCAGGAACCCTTTTAGAAGACAGCACATTTCACCTTTTAGTCACACATCTCACCAGCAGGCTAATTTCCATATACTGAGACTTGAGTAAAACACTTCTACACAGAACTTAAGAAAAAGAACCTCTCTTTTGTTAAGGATAGTGGGGAATTGGAATAATTTACCAAGGACAACTAGCAAATTGCTGTTACTGGAGGTTTCTACAAAGAGTTTCTGAGTCAATTGCCTCTCAGAAATTATACAGGGCTGTTACAAGCTCAGGTACAGAGAAGGACGTGTTAGGCTGTTTTCCATGACCCAGTGCAGCGCTTGAAATTTTTGTCAAAGTGCATCAAAAGCTGGGGAAGTCTTAGACTCCCCAAAATAAAAACACGATGATAGAAAATGATGAAATCACTGGATCAGCACAGCATTCATATGCCTGCCCAGCCTAGGAGCACTCTGTAAAGCATAGTGGGGGCTTTGCTACTGTCACATCCTGCTCTGATAGGGGAGATGTCCTCCTCTGAACCTTCTCAGACCTGTGGTATATGCCCTGTATCTTTCTGCCCTACTAGGATCCAAGATGCTCACAAGGTCAAGCAGGCCGCTTGCTTTGTTTAAAAATCAAAATAACCTCTTCGGATACTCCTTGTGCATTTCCTGCCCTTTGGAATAATGGTGTAGGAAACAAGTTATCCTGCTACCTGCCTCTCCTTCATGTCAAGTGTGCCATGAGATCCAAGTGGTACTCCTATCATTTCCTTCTAAGTCCTGTATATGCTGCAGCCCAGTATAAACCAAAGATGACATTCTCATTTTGTTGAATCAGGGTATGTGATTTGGGAAATTTCTTTTAAAAGGAGCCAAAGTTTGCTTTTGAACGCCCAGACAAATTTTTACTTCAAGGCTATTGCAAACGACCTTGCATTCAAATTACCCTTTTCAAATTTACTGCATCCCTGCTCCTAATCTTTGTGTGTCCCATTACCCAGAAGTTTTCAGAATTCTGAAATGATTCTGCGAAACTGCCAACCTGCAACATATTATTCCTGTCCATAATTTACTTAGCAGAGTTAGAAAAGTCAAAGCCCTTGAATCTAGCAAGAGAAGGAAAAGGAACAAGAAAAGTGCTGCTAGCAAAAAGTGTCAGCAGCACAAAGAAAACCAGGGGAAATGTGGGTCCTTCATGTGAAAAGGCCAAGAGACCTGGTGGCAAAGGACATGGATAAAGCTGAGGTACTTCACTGTTAAGACTTGCTTTCAGAAATCCCAGATCCTTGAGACCAACAGGAAAGTCTGGAGAAAAGAAGACTTGACTGTGTTGGAGAAGGATCTAGTTAGGATCAAACTTAAGCCCTACCTGGTCAAGCCTTGGGGTCTAATTGGATTCACCCAAAAGTGCTGAGAGAGGCAGTCAATGCCATTTTGAGGGTTCCCTCAATCTACAAAAGGTCACAGCAACTGGCAGAGTTTCTCAAGGACCATAAGAAAACAAATGTCACTTTGAGAAGGGCAAGAAGGACAATCCAAGCAATTAGAGATCAGCCAGTCCCCACTTCAATCCACAGGAAGGGGATGAAGCAAGTAATCTTGGAAAACATTTCGGAGGGATTTCAGCAAGCTGGAGATGAAGTGGCAGGAATCTTACAAAGTTCAAAGATAAATGACAAGTCACCCCTGGGCAGGAATAATTCCAGTCACTTCTGTAAATGAGGGAGACCAAGAAAGCTGAAACTGCTCAGTCTGGAAAAAAGACAACTTGGGAGAGCTCATACAACCTCACACCAGTGAGGGCAACGTGGGATGGGTAAGGAGGGAAGACAGGAATGTTGACACAAATCTCAAGACAATTCCAAGTAACCATGGGGGATACCTCCTACTAGAAGCACAAGAAAAGCCTAAATCTGAAGACTTCAGTATGAGGGGGGCCTTCCATCAAAAATTAAAGCTGTCAGCTTAGGATTAGGGAAACTAATATATAACTGCAATGATGGTAAATAGAAATGTCATAGACTTTATTAGATTCATTTTTTCTAATCATACGAAATATGTGATTTATGAAGACAGCAATTACATTAATATAGCCAAACAGTGGTTTGTTTAATTTTACACTGGCCTTGCTAAACAATTAGACTCCTTTATCTCAACATTTCTACAAAACTGACTCCATGAAACCACATCTATCAGCAGGAAACAGATTGGAATGATGAAGAAAGAAAGCTGGTTTATAGCAGCATGAAAAATTTCACAGCTTAACATAGGATTACAGATTTCATGTGATATAAAGACAAAAAGTCAACAATAAACTAGTAATTTTTTTCTAACTCGCCTTCCACATAAGCACAGAATAATCCTTACACTGAAATCTGGGCGTGAAGCACAGGACACTCATCTCAGGCAGTGAAAGAGTGTTTCCTACACACGTTGCAGAGACATACAATTCTTCATGTACATACATACACAAAGACTAGAGACACTTTTATCTCTGTACCAATATACTAAAAATGCCATATACTATATGTACTAAGACTAGAGAACCTTTTTATTTCAGATAAATATCTCCTGCTGATTAGAACAAATGCTTTGATAATCTAAGTGTTTATCCTAACAGCAGGAAGGAGTGACAATTATAACACTCCCTCCTCACTTTCAGGCATAACAAATTTTGAAAAACTCCCCTGTTCCACTACAAAAGACTCTTGTGAGCATTTTCCTTCTATATAAAAGCAAAGACTACACTAAACGGGCTGAAATAAATTAATGCATTTATGGTTGTATTCTCACAGGAACCAAGAATGCACATGGTAACATCAAAGATCATCCTTTACATTGTTTGTGATGATAAAAGTCAAATAATACATCTAATTGTGAAAAATGTCACAGAAAATGCAACACAAATACTCCAACAGAGGAGTCCATTAGAAAAGCTCAGTCCTTGATCTTTGCATTTACTTTCCTTGAAATATATTTGATAACCTGAACAAATAATCACCCAGTCAGCCTTGACCCAATAGTGTGTTAGGCACCATAATTGTCCTACTAATTAAACTGCTAAATAACTCATACAGAGAAAATAAACATACTGTACTAGAAGTTAAATTTCGTTATTTTCTTAAGCCTTAATTCTTCAGCACTTTCAGCATGCAAAAATCACTCATAAATACTGGTTATTATGGGTGTAAAAGAGGACAGCACTCCTGCTGGGAACTCCATGGCCCTCAACTCAAGAATAAATAAAATATACTCAAAATAATGCTGCCTCTTATTTTACATCTCATGAATCTGGCTGAAAGAAGCACCTGATGGGAGGAATGAAGATGCCTCCCATCCTTCTAAATCACTCACCACTGCTCAAAAAAAGATACTACAAACAGTAGCTCTGCAGCACTGGCATGTGCAAGTCAAATGCCCAAATGAGAGCTGGCAGGACCAAAATACAATGGAAAGAAAACATCACAGATTTCACTGAATGGTCTCATTTGCGTGCATCAATGAAAATCCCTGGAGTGACTAAAAGGCCTTTAGGCCTTTCATTACGGTCAGAGATGGAATCATAAAGCACAGGATTAGGTACATTCCTGGTTAATTTCATTTGTTAGTTGTAGTGGGGTTTTTTGGTTGGTTGGTTGGTTGGTTGGCTTTGGTTTTTTGTGGTGGTGCTTTTTCATTTTTTGCTTGTTTTTTTAAGGGTGAGGAGTACATTTGTTTGGAGTTCTTTTTAAGATATCCAAAACATAGAATGATATTACTATTTTTCAATCCCAGATATCTAGGCAGATTTCTTTTCCAAGGTGTAAGCCAAGGAAACATGCCAAGGAAGATGGAAATTCCTGAATATTCTGAACTTGTTGGGTGGTAGTTAAATATTTAGATGTTGCTTTCCTCCTTGCTAGCCATGACTTCTTTTTTCCATCATTTCACTGGATTTAATTTTTTTCCTACAGAGTGATTTATGAAAAACAACAGCTAGCCAGCAGCAGCAGCAGCAGCAGCATGAGCTCCAGGTGTTAGGAAAAACCCCTACATAATTAATTTTCTCTTTGATATATTATCACTTCCCAAAAAATATTATGCTTGCAGATCCAAAGATCTATTTGCACATCCCAGCGCAGTTTTAATCCATGTGTAATATTTTCCTTTGTCTCAGGTGAGACCATATACCCCAAGAAATACAGATAGCAGGATTCAAGAATGGATTGTTTTGTGGCAACTAATAATATATCAAGTGGTGCTTCAAGACTGACACAGTCTGCTGGTGTTGTTTTAAGGCAGGATCTAGTAAAACAGATGGCATTAGACTTCAAAATCCTTTGTCAACTCAGTTCACCAATGAGCTGAACACTGATTTTCCATTGTTTTTTACAACCTCCAAGAAGTTACAAACATTCAAATCTAAATTCAACTTCAAGGGGTATTTTAGGCCCCTTGGTAGTACTGCCAGTTTTAACATGTTCATATAACAGACCATATAATTCTGCAAGTTGATTCTCAGTGCCTATAGTGGCACTTGATGTTGGGATGTTTTTTTGTTGGTTAGACTTTCTTACATAGATACCTGAAATTCATAACTAGAGTAAGTTTATTTTTCTTCATGGTGATATATGCTTCTCCTAAATAAGTATTCAGGTATTACTTATATGCAATTTATCATCTGCAAAATGGCACCTCTTCCAGAAATATGGAAGCATTTTAAACAAAATTATCAGCTGCCAAAAGTTGACTGGGGCAGTGAATTTCCTTCTTATTCCAAGTATGAATACAGAAAGAGATCCAGCAATGTGGGGTACCTGAGGACAACTTGGCACTGTGGTAAATGATGAGCTGGAAAAAGCCATGCCAAGAGATCCTGAAAGCCTCAGAATGCATACTTAAATGGTCTTAAAAGCAGAATGGGATACATGGAAAGCTTTTATAAAGTTGCATAGCATTTAAATGCCAGAGGAAAGCACCAGATCTCCTGAAAAGCTGAATTCAAACTGAAAGTCCATATATTGTCTTTCTTCTTGAACCAAATATTTCCCAAAATGTGGTACACAAGTTTCTTCAAATGTATGTGCAGAGCAAGAACCTCGCTTCTGCAGTCCAACAAAGAACCAGGATCATTCTGTCTCAACATGCAGCTCTGGGAACTGCATACAACCAACCCCAGCCGGGATAGGAGTAAGGTCTGTGTCCCCATCTTTGCAAATACCACTGCGTCTGCCACCCACAGTCCACACTCCAAGTGTCCCTGGAAACTTCTGTTTCAACCTCAAAAAATCCATATATAAAATTCCAAGTACGCACTCCACCACAATATTTCCATGATGATTTTTTTCCATCTTTCTGGTAATTTTTTTTAGATCTATCAGCATGATCAGTATGTCACATTGTTAGTGAAAAACAGCTTTCTTCCCCTGCTCTTTTTGAAGAGACAAAGTTAAAAAAGCATTCCTAGTTTGAACAAAATGCATGCAGCAATGAAGACTTACAGAAGTCCAGTTTCCAAGATGTGTTGTTAAAAGCATTTACATAAGCACTGAGAAGCTATATAATTATATCCTTATCACTGGAATAACTGTTTCAAAGGACAGGCAGAACATTCTACTTTACAGATAAAAAGAGAGAGAGAGAGAGAGAAACACCTTCTTCCTTTAACACAGCTCCATTTTTGAAAGCTGGCAGATATTTCATTTGCAGCTTTCTATTGAAGAATGATCAAGTTGGAGAGATGCTGCTGGCAGTAGCTCTGAAAGAATGAAGAACATCAAAAAACAGCACATCTTCTTTTTTAATCCTAACACTTTCAAATTGAGGGAATTAAGATTCCATTATTCCCCCTCTGAATCTAAACAAGGGCACTTTGAAGCAAGAACCAACTAAGATAACTCATTTCATATCCCAAGTGCTCTGTGCATAAGAGATTGCTTTCTGCATTCTTGAAGGAAAAACCCTCTGAAGGACAGGAGCTGGCAGAATAAGGCAACAAGATCCAGTACAGTAAAACGTGAAATGTACACAATGAGTGCCCACACTGCACCTTTGAGACATCAATGTACAATACACATCCCAGCAACCACAGAGTTTGTGTCTCAGTCTTTCCCTGTGCTTTGCCCACCCCCATGGAAGATCTGACCATCTCAACCCACTGAGGAAACCCTGCCATTGACAGCACTCAGAGAAGGTGGCAGAGGCACAGAAATCCTCTTTCTGTGAATAAAGCTTTCATGAAGTTTTGCATTGTAACCCAAATCAGTGGCAATATTCCTTCCCTCTGGAAGAAGGTTATCAGGACTTCATTTTATTTTCTTCAGCAGCTGAGAAATATTTCAAAACTAAATGAAAACTGGCAAGTGCAGAAAGCAAACACTCTCCTTCACCCCCCTGTAACACATGCAGCTGTTTAAGGATAGCACTATACTATATTGCAATGTTTGACATAATTTGTTTCCTCCTTTTTTACCACACAGAAAGTTTGGAGACTGGGGAGAAAAAGTGGGTGGTTTTGGCCTGAAAATAAATAAAAACTCTGTCAGAAAGAAGTTCACATAAAACCTTCCTAGAATTATGTATAGGTTGCATGTAGAGAAGAGGTAGCCGCATGCTGAAAATCTGAATAGGCCATTTTTCAATGAATAAAGTCTTTTAAAACATAATAATATTGAAGGGAGGGGGGAAAGAAAGGGGGGAGAGCAGAGGTGGGAGAGAAGTAGGAAATCAAACTACACTTAAACATTGCAGTTCTAAGCATGATTTCATTCAAAGACAAACTGGGCTGCAGTGTGTATTTTTAGCTCCTAAGTGGGTGCTCATATGCCATATGTAGCTTTTTATCACAAAGTGTGGTGTCCTAAATATAAGCTCATGCTCCTGTTCACGGCGTAATTGTGGAAATCCTTGCTCCAGTCTGAAACCACAGGGGAAGCAGCAGCTCTTAGCAGCAATGACTCTGAGGTTAGAAATCCTCCCCCAAAAGCCTGGCCAACTTTCTACAAGACTTGTATTAAGTCAAAACTTAAAGGGTTTTAAGGATCCTTTATTCAGTGCCCAGATTTTCTTTAATCACAGCTCATTTGCTTCCTTTGCCAATGCTTCCTAAATTCTCTCTCTCTCAAGTCTTTTCTGCTAAGATAGCCCTGAGAAGGCTGTCTCTGGTGTTTCTCAGGGGAGGGGTGTGTAAAGGAGACATGGCAGCTGAAACTGTTCACAGAACCGTAACAGTACCATCACAGAGAGGACCTCTGAGAAAAAAACATAAACAGCTTTTAACACTAGGACTGGGAAAGAATAGATCACTAGGACTGGAACTAGGTGGAGGAGTCTGGCAAATTCAACCTTTCAGAAAAGGAATGGCTCTATTTGGAGCAGGGATACAGCCAGTGGAAACATCTGCCTTTTTTTTTTTTCTTCTCTCTCTCTCCTTTTTTTTTTTTTTTTTTTTTTTTTTTTTTTTTTTTTTAAGTAGGCTTAAATAACCCAGTAGAGAGAGGAAGCAAATAAAAGAACTGGCTTAAAGGTTAGACCACCAACATCAATGAAAGGAAAGATCTCTACTTGTCTACAGTTTCCTTTCAGTTGCCTACATTTTAACATAAAAGCTATAAACAACCTTCACTTAACTGCTTGCTTGCGAAGCAATATTCACCTCTGTGGCTCCCCAGAGCTGCTGCCGTGCTGCAGGAAAGCCTTGTGACAGGCTGTGAAGGGCAGAGGGAGAGGGGAGGAGGAAGAAATGGCAGAGAGGAGCATGGACCCTCCAGATGTGAAATGTTAATGACTCTCATGCCTCCCACCCCAGCCATCCACAAGAGCCAGTGTGACCTTGAGCCCTCTGTAGTGCCTCAAACTGCACCTGCGTGGCATTAAGGGTCCTGGTAGTGAATGATAGCCCTGCCAGCTCAGGCTGAAACAGCTTTCATCAGATCAAACAGCAGCAGCAGCAGCAGCAGGAGGAAGAAAAAGCAGCAGAAGGAAGAGCGGAGCAGTGCCTTCCCAGCTGGAAAGAATAAGCAATAATATTGATTTAGGTTGCTAAACTTGTCCAAGGCACCGCCTGCAAAAATCTGTGCATGAAATTGTTATATGTATGTTTGGATCACTGTTGGTTGCAGCTCACCCAGGAGCTACAGCCTGACAGACATGTATCTGGACTGTAACTCAGAAATGTCCCCCATGCACTTTGTAATTACTTTTCCACCTCCTTTTGAATCAGCAAGTTTGTGGTAGCTGGCCATTTGAAATTCAGAAGTATTTAACTAAGAAATTTTCTAAGACATCCATCAGGCTGCTTGGTCCAAATTTTGCTAGTCCTAAAAAGAATCTGTAACGTAACATCATTCAAAATGTTCCTGAGTAGTCATGTGAGTTGAGTTTGCCATGATTTTTTTAGTCCATTGGAAATATAACTCCTGCAACTGCACAAGGGGCTACAGCATCAGTTGAAAACTCCCTTCTGGTCAGTTGAGGGAGAGAGATTGCAGAAAGGGAAATTTTATTAAAAGTGGAAGAAAAGTATTGAAATAACCCATTTCCAATATATTTCTACTTATACAGTCAAATTAATTCTACCAGAAGGCTTTGTTTGAAAACAACACTTCCAAACTTTCAGAAAAAAACAATGCTATCACTAGATTACAGTGAGAGGCATAGAATGTGAAAAGATCCAATTAATCCTAAAATTCAAGAGGTTTTCCTTTTTTCCTTTTTTTTTTTTTTTGTTCTCTTTGCATCCTTTATTAAGAGCAGACTGTCACTTCTTAGAATTTCTATTTCCACTCAAAAGTGTTAGAAATATTGACTGGTTTGACCTGCATGTCATGGAATACAGGCATGCTTAATAAAATAACCTTGAAATGCATTCATAATCTTACAATTCAGCACTCAGTAGGAAAACACTGTAGTACTCACACACTGACCTAGATTCAAGAAGAACAGTGGATAGCAACCTGAACATTTCCACAAAGCTACCTTTTAATCTACTCATCTGCATTTATCCATCCTCCCAAATACGCACTCCGCTTCTCTAAGCTTGCAATCATAGCATGTGAGACATAAACACTTCTCTCACCTATTTTATCAGCAAATAATTCTGAGGAAAGTCAACTGCTAACACACTGGTGTTAAGAGAAAAATCAGAGAGGGAGAGCACAGGTGCACATTTATGTATGCTGAGACAAAATACCTACAGGCTCAGGAAAAGGCCTAGATGTCCTCCAAAACTCAAAAAGTGCAATTATGCCCTAAAAATGTGCCACATTTTATGAAATAGAATTTATACACAGAAATAAGGAAAGTTGATCTGCTCATCTGCTGGGTGACATACTGATCACTTCTGACTGACATCAGAATGACATCAGTAGCAGCCAATCACAGTGCTCCATATGTATCTGATGTTCTGGCACTGTTCCGTATTTATGGATAAACACTAGGAGGGTGTTAACCCTAAGCTGTGTTTTTCTTCCCCATCGTGTTCTAAATAAAGCATCTGTTTCCATCCAGCATCAAGCCTGACCAAAAAAAATAAAAGAAAATGAAAGAAATTAAAAAATAGCAGTCTCTCATCTCAGTGTGTTCCCTGACAAATCCAGAAACAATACGTGGAAAGCGGGGGAGAGCAGCTGGAGTCACATGTCATCCTGGCTTCCTGAAAACCTGTAGGCAGCCCAGAGCTTCAGCTCGGCTCTTCCTTGGCTGGGAGATGGCAACACATGAGAAAAAAGCAGGTAGGGTCAAACATCAGGTCAAGGCTTTTGTTGTCACTAAAAAAACAATTGCAATTGTTATTTCCAACTAAGGCATTTTAAACTATCTGAACAACTGAAGTACTGTTCCTCTTCCTCCACCATCACTGCCTCCTCTGACACATTTTTTTTGAAGGGGAAAAGCTTTTGAAAGGCAAGAAGTGCAGCCTATTTCTCACAGACACAGTGCACACCCTCGGGCAGGTGCAGCAAGAACAGTTCGGGCAGACCACGCAAGGCTGCGGCTCCACACACACCAGCACCAGGCCCTCACATCTGGCCCTGGGGCACAGCAAAGGGCAACAACCTGCACATCTGTAATTGCCAGAGCCTCTGTGCTCCCAAGCTGGGTGGCTGCTGAAGGCTGGACCCTTGGCAGCTTGCTGCTTTGGCAAAGCCACCACACAGCAGAGGTGACACAGGGGTTTTCCTTCGCTGGTTGGGATTGGTGTTCCTTGCAAAAGAAAAATTTGTGAAGCTTCTCTAGGTGCCAAGCAAAACCACAACCTGCCTGCCACTCTCCTTTCCCATAAACATGCCCATGAAGTGACCACCTGGAGGCATGTGTGTGTGAAGGAATGTGCCTCGGCACGCACACGCACGCTCTGGGCACACACAAGCCTAACAATAGACTCCTTTCTCAGTTTTCAAACCTTCATCACAAGGGCAGGGTTTTTGAGGAAGCAGCTGTAGCTGGAAGCAAACATGAGCCTGAGTTCAGGACACTGGCTTTGAGGTGAACTGGCACCTCTCAGACTGGTGTCCCATTTTCACCAACAGATTTAGCAAATTTACTAAGGAGAAAAGAAACGGTCAAAGCTAACTTCAGATGTATCTGGTACAGGTACCACAAAACATACTGCTTCTCCATTCATGCAAAATCCATGTATGAGCATTCTGACTATGTTATGCACCACCTTATAATTAACATGGCTCAAAGGAGCAGAGGGTGCCATATAAATATAAAGCTAATGAGCTGACTTAAAAGGCAGAACACATAATGCAAAAAACGCAGTTTTATTGGCCAGTACTTTATTCCTGTGCCACTTAATCAAACCCAGCTCATTTTACTTGTACTATATTGCTCAGAGCAAAAGCCTAGTGAGCTGGCTCTGCCATTTAACTACTTTTTGTTCAGCTATGCCTATTCCCTGGCTATGTTAATACATATATTCATTACATGTAAATAGCACCACATTATAACCAAATACAACTGAACTGCATCATGTTATGATTAAAATGTATATTAGTGCCAAAGATGTAATTGCCTTCTTTCCTCCAGGACATTCGCTCTTAGTCCAGGAGCCCACATTACAGCCCATCAAGATAGCTTTATTGCTGCAGGAAGGGAAATTCCAGTCTTCTACCAGGCTTTCTCTTTATAACCTTTGTGGGAATGGCTCATGGATAAAGGTACAGGAACTGTATTTGTGTCCACAACTCAGAGAGCCACTCAGCATCATACACAGAGTATGACAGAATATATTTACATGCTTTTTAGAAAAAAAAAACTAGAAGGGGGAAAAAAGAAAAATGCATATCAGGTGGTAGGGCCTAGAGTTACAGCCTAAACCCCATGAGGGAGATTTTAGATAACATGGAAATTTGCTGCAAGAAGGAAATTAGTTTCTAAAGGCACATGAAAATACAGTAAAAGCCTGCTTTCCAACCCTCTGCTGCCAAAGGACACAACTCCTTTCTCAGAAGTCACCAGCTCATCTCTGAGAAGATGTGCTACCAACAAGATCCACAAATACTGGGGGGGACCTAAGCCTGAACAAGTCAAGATGATTTATAGTATCAGTTAGAGAAAGTTATCTAGAGATACTCTTTTCAGCACACCCACAGCACTTCTCTATTCTTGTTCTCCAAAATATCCAAAATTCTAAAACCTAACCATGAAAATGTAAAAACTGGTTTACTTAACAATAGCACAATAACTATCCAGCTTCTGTGGTTTTTTAAAGGAAAAACACATTTTCAGTGATCAGAACTGTGTTTAGTATGCACTTACAGCTAAAAACAATTTAAAGGCCAGTGCCTTTTTCCTCAATGCTTTATAATACTTCTCATACATAAAATCTCACAATGTTCTTCACTTAGAATCTATCATTATGTCCAGGTTCAAGCCTTTCTCATAAAGTCATCTGCAAACACTGCTCTCTGAAAAGTGAGCAGCAGGAATATTGTACTTATAACTCTTAGAGGGGAACAGAAAGGTACGACCTTAAAACAAGGGAAAAAACTAACATCCTTACGCTTCCCTGCCTTACTGATCAGAACAACTTCCACCAAAAGGCCACATTCCTGCATTTATCCCTCTTACTTCTTTTCTTCCAGAACTGTTGCAGCATTCACAAATCACAAATCCATTTGTGAATTAAGTAAGTAAATTAAGTAAATTTAGGCTAGAACACTTGGGCTACTATTTTCTAATGATGAAATAAACTCCAGTAGCTGAAGGGCATGACTTCTGCCTAATACATTCATTACAGCTTTCGATAAGAACAACTGCTGATAAACTGGGCATGGTTCCCCTGACTTCTGGGGAGGGGGAAATTTTGTTTCTGTTTTTTCTGGGTTTTCCTTTTGGTTTGGTGGGGAGTTTTTTTCAGTCTTTTGGGGGTTTTTTTGGAGGGGGAGTTTTTTGGGTTGGTTTATTTGTTTCAGGATTTTTGAGAGAGAGAGGGAGTACATGTGTGCTATAGTTTTCATAATGTGCAGAAATCTGCAAAACATTAAAACAGCAATGTAACTTATGCATTCAAACTTCTCTGTAAAACCCTCCTGTATTCACATTTCATATTATTCAGTCCAACAGTAAATCCGTAGTTAATGTAGATGGAACAGGGTTTCACAGAAGGGCTTTTCATTCTTTGGATGGCCAGAAAACTTTTGCAATATGCTAAATATAGACACCATAGACCAGTGACCTGGGCAGAATAATTAGAGGACTGAAACTTCAGGAAGGGTCCAAATTTAAGTGAGGAAATATGTAACAGCTGTACTTCAACTGCACAATAACAAACTTTTTCAATGACAAAGACCCTTTTTGTACATTTTGCCATTTCCTGAACAAGCCTTCAGAAGAGACAGGAAGCCTGGCCATGCGGCTGCACAGTTGCTCTGACACTGGAAAGAATAAAGAATCGTGGTCATTATTATTTTAAGTTATACTACCAGAGCAGGATCTCAGTTCTTTTATTTATAATGATTCGAACCAGCTTCTATAAACTCTTATTGAAAATGCCTCTGATTTAAATCACGTGATAAAATAAGATTCTGCTGGCAGACCAGCTTTCTCCTGCTCTCACATCCCCCAAAGAGACCAATGCAGCTCTTCAAACACTTGCTGTGTTGGAGGAGAAAGATGGGTGAGGCTGGAGTTATATCATAGGCACCCAGTCTAAACCAGAAAACAACATGAACAGTAGGAAGGCAGTTTTCATTCTTACAAAAATATGTCTCAGTTCATTTCAAAAAGCATTAGTAAATCTCATCCTTTTACTCAATAATTTTCTAATATTAACTAGGCCAATCTGAGGGTGTGTGTTACAGTATCAGCATTCAGAGACAGGAAAAAATAATAAGCAATTTATCCAGATGTTTATTCATGACTAGTCCCTGAAGGACAGCTACTGAACAAGTGTCAGCAGGCCCCTCTGGAGCCATGCCAGCCACCAAAACCTCTCCACCAGGCCACAAGTTCAGCAGGACACACGCTGCTGGGCACTGCCCTGCCGCTGAGCAGTGACACACACACACGCATGTGGCTCCTCGGCAGGCTCACTGCACAGCAGCCACACAAGGCACCCAAAACCAGCAGTGCTGTGTGGGCAGACACTCCAGAGTGGGAGGGAGGCCTCCAGAGTTCCCTCTGGGCTCAGACAGACAGGAGCAGATGTAATGAACCTCCCCATCCCTCCCCTGCCGCCCGCCCAGGTGACTCACCAGCCATCCCACTCGCCCTGCCTTCAGCCTGGAGGGGCTGGAGTGAGTGACTCGGCGGCTGGCCCTGCTGGATTTGTGTGACTGGCATTCACACAGCTGGCTTCATAGAGCAGGCACCAAATTTTCATCCTACAAATCCCCTTCCACCAGAAAACAAAAGCTACCAAAACGTCAAGTGACAAACCATTGACAAAATTACTTCTGACACAGTTCATCCTTATAAGCCAGTTATCTTCAGACTCAAAAACATAAATTTTTGTGTTGTATGATAGTTACTAGAATTCAGTGTTGAAGAGGAAACACTGGCAATTCTGCTTGTCAGTTTTTCTCCCCATATCTATTGAAATCACTTTGTATATGTAATCAACTTTAAATTGGTTGAGTGCCAAATATTTGACTCTCTAAACTTTCAAGATGGAGCATTATGTGGTACATCTTTAAAGGCAAATTACTATAATGAAAGCACTTGCTTTTGTCACTAAATACTTTTTTTCCCCCTAAATCTTTTTCCTTCCCAACACCATTGCTGTTTGCATTTTTCACTTCAAAAGTGGCATCAGAGTTGGCAAGATATGCAAGAAAAGCCCCACAGATAGAAGCTTACTCAAGAACAGCTGCATGTTTAACTCCCAAACACAGCAGCAGGATAAATCCTGCTATCTACTTTTAGGAAGAAAGGATCATCCTCCCGCTAAGGCTTCCTTGCAAAGACAACAAGAAAAAGTGTCAAATAATGCCAGGAGTTCTGGCATCAGGCTGTGAGGATAGATACTTGCCCACGGGCAATTCCACGCAAGAAATTTGCCCCACATCAGGTAGTTGCTGGGTGACCTAAATTACCTCATTAAGAACAGGATCCTGCTTGTCTCAGCTTCATCTGCCCAGAAATTAAGCATCTCCCCAGCGATGACAGATGAGCAAGGCAGCCTGTCTGGTGCAGGTCACCAGCTGAAAACACCTCTTCAGGGAGAGCAGAGATCCCCCTGCCTGCAGCTCCACCACTGCACTCCCTCCTGCTTTGTCCAGCTGGAGCAGGTTTGAAGCATTCAGCCTCCTGATCTCTACAACAACTTCCTTTCATTTTTCTTAAGGCATATGGTCATGCACATTCAGTTGGTTTAATGTATAAAACTTTTGTTTTGTAGCCATAGAACTGTGAAATAAGTAGCTACTGAAATGCATTCCAAGAGATATCATGACCGCGTTATCAAGGAGGCGTTTTGTTTTCTCTTTTTTTTTTATTAATTCATTCCATCTCCTATTCCAAAATACCTGATGCATACGTTCACAATGAAGACTGAAGCATAAGTAAATTATGTATTTTTTTTTATATCAATAATGTTGCCTAACTAATCATTAGACTAATGGTTTTTATCACATTCCTTTGGGCTGAAAGTTACTTTCGAGGGGGGGAGGGAGAGCTTGCTCCAGGCTTAGTCCTTGTATGCCAAGTTTCAGTCAGCAAAGAATTTTAATGGCAAAGTTATAAACCCTTGAAAGCCAAAATTTATAATGGAAATGCTGACACTGTAACAGCTATAGCTAACAGCACAGGTGACACCATTCTAATATATTGATTCTTTGCAGTTAAACTGTTCCTAGGGGCTTAAGACTTTGTGCATTTAGAAGTCCAACAAAAAAGATTTCTGTAATTGTATTCACTCAGGTTTGAAGTCAAAGACTCTGCATATGCACAGCCCACTTTCCCAAGAACCTGAAGTACCTGATCAGTAGGATGTGCCCCAGGTTTGGGTGTTGTTTTCAGTTTGGTTTTCTCAGCAGGCTGACTATTTTGGAAAAGTACAGTGAAGAGAAAAACCTAATCAAGGAATATGAGCAGAGGACAGAAAGAAGAATGAATATACAGCTTGAAGACTGTAAGAAATAGCAGGTGAGGAGAAGCAAGGAAAAGAAAAAGGGATTTTAAAACAGCTACAAATTGTAATTCTGAGCAGGAAGTAGAAAAGAAAATCCATGTTGATGAAAAAACAGGAAAAAGTGCACAGGAGATAACAGAGCAAGCAGACAGAACCACAGAACTGGAAGAGAGAAAGGGGAAAAAGTATTTTTAACATAAACCTAACAAAATCATTGCTTAGATAAAAGGAAGTGGACAGGCAACATAAAGCGCAAATAATCAGACTCATAAAAGCCTACTTTGGTTTTGCTGGGCTGGCTTTTTTCTTAGGTTGATTGGGGTTTTTTCTGTATCTTCCTTCATACATTCGAATTGTACTCCATTTCTCTGGCAGAAGTCCAAAGATTTCCATCAATACCAGGAAAGAGGTGACCAAGACATTTTGCACTTTTAGCTGAAGTCAAACAGCTGCTTGTTTTGGGGTAAATCCTGAAATTAATAAAGAACTTTTTTTATCTACCTGTCTCAATTCCAAGAAAATATTGCTTGTATTTCAGATTCTTTGTTAATAAATGTCACTGCCATCCAAAATGACCATATAAATGATGTTAGAATGCTTTCAAAGCAAGATAGAGAGATTCACAAATAAAAACACTGTAGAGGAGTCATTTTTGAACATATGCTTACAAAAAATACAGCATATAAAACTGGAGCTCCAGGTGCTTACAGATAAGCATAGTATTTTAGGCAGCACTGGAAGAGGGATTTTTTTATTTTGTTTTTAATAAACACCATATGAACAAAAGAACAATGCATACATTGGAATTAGGAAAGGGGGGGAAAAAAACAGTATGATCTGGAGAAATCCAGACCAGGGACACGGCTGCAAAGGCCAGCACAAAGCAAGGTCCTTTTTCAGCTTTGAAAACTTTAAGAGGCCAAAAGTGGGTCCCAAGGTTCCTCTTGATGGTCCACATTCACAGCTAGTTTTATACATCACCCGATTTATGGAAGCACTACACTTCAAGAAGAAGCCTTTTCTCTTTCCATAGGTTAAGATAATAAGGCATTATTTTAAGAAATGGAAAAAGCCCCTTTCCTCTCCTCCTCTGTAGCCACTGCATTTTATTTAAGGACTTGTTATTCTGAAGCTAATAGCTCTGACAGCCCGCCAGGCCAAACAGCCATAAGCAGCAGTAATTCTTGAGCAGCTCTGAAGCTCAGTCTTAAATACCTCTGGAGTCCTGTGTGCTGAGCTCTCCCTCCCAGCCAGGCTTATCCCGTGATCTCACCACTGTTACCCTTCTGCTTAAGAGCAAAGGGCTGCAGGGTAGAGGGTCAGGCCATATGTAAAGCCTGAATTAATATTTCAGTCAATACTCTGGAATGGCTGCACTATTTCCTCTTAGAAAACTAAAACACTGGTGTATCTCGAGTGCACTGGGCATACCACATGACAGGAAAATGATCTTATTTAATCACTGGGGGGAGGGAAAAATGGCATGCAGGTTTCTGCTGGTGTGCTACTGTAACATTTGGCACAATCTCATTGGAAGGATTGTGTCATGCTGACAGATTAATGAGCTCTAAGAGAAACGAACAGATAAATACAGAATAAGCAAGCGACCTGCGCTGACAGAGCTGCTGCAAGTAAAGGCTCTGTGTCTCGCCTGTATTTGTCTGTGCTCAGCAGACTCAACACATGAGAAAACAGAAATGGAACACAGCCAGAATATAACTTTACAGACAGAGATGATAATTTTATAAGAATTATGCTTCACCCCACTAATTTAACAGGTTTCATATATAGTGAGAGAGAAGGAAAAAAATTCCCAAATCACAAGAAAAAAACAAAACTGACATAATGAATGATATAAGGGAAAGATAAATCCTCTTTCCCTACTTTCCATTCCTTAAGCATTAACTTTTTAACTCAATAGTACTTTATATTACTTCAGGTTAGTGATTTAACCTATCCAAACTAGGTTAGTGATTTAACCTAACCAAATTAGTGTAACATACACTCTTTCCTATAAGAAGCCAAAGAAAAGATAGTTTCATATTCTCCTGTAAGTTTTACATTTAAATTGCTTTCTAAAACTCAGCCCACGCTAATAAAAAGCACTAAATTAAACAGAGTAAGCAGGAAATGCTGGTACCAATGGGAGCCTTGTATTTATGATCTATTCCTGAATTGTGTTGTCTGACCAAAAATAACCTATTCTAAAGCCAAATAAGGCAATCTATAGTTCACAAAACTTTATTAAGTAGTTAAAACCAGGAGAATTATCTGAACCGCTTCTGACTACATCAGAAAATTGAAACAAGCTATCAAGCTTAAGGCTATTGAGAAATAAGAATTAAAAGTAAAATATTGAAGTATTTCAGAAAGAATGAGAAAGAAGATTCCAATTCCTGTATCCAGCTATCCAAATAGTTGGATACTCCCATATCCAACTATTCAAAGATAACAAACGCCAAAAGCATAAATCTCACAGCTCAAAAAATGTGAAAAGCATAGATTACTTCTTATTTCAGTCAAACCTGTTTGCTCAACCCAAATCAATATTTTTAGGATGTTTTGGAAAAAAAAATTAAAATGGAAAAATAAATTAAAGTCCTGAAGTGTTGGCACTTCCCTGGTATTGCAGGTGTGATTTGTTTGTGTTCTCTCCTCCCAGGACAACTAAGTTTCAGAATATTGGATTCCTGTGATGAACTGCTGGAGAGAGCCACAGCTGAACCCAGGCAGTACCAATGCAGGAGACCTCTGTGGTTATTCCCTTGGCTCTCTGCCCACCCTTGCTCTGGGCAGCTGCCCACCCCAGCCAGCAGGAGCTGGGTTAGCCTCAACAGAATGCTGCTCTCAGCTTCCAAACACCACTTTGGGTTTACTGCACTGAGCTGAGAGCCACTGAAGTGGAGTTTCACAGGGGTATTTTCCAGCTGAAAAGAAAGCCTCCCCAGGGGAAGGGAAGGGCAAACCACATCAGAATTTTACTATTTTGGTCACCTGAGTTTAGCTCTCCTCTGATCCTGAGCTGACATGAGGCACACAGCGAAGGCAGAGCTCACTGTAATGATAGCAGCATGCAGAAAGTAGCAGCAATTATGCCAACCACAATCTTATTTATTTATCCAACAAGATGAATGCAGGATAGCAGAAGTTAGAGACTAGCACCAGTGTACACTGCTACACACCATAAGCATCTTCGGGCAATTTTAAAGATATTTGGATCCAGAAGTTCAAAATCAATCATTTAGGTTTAAATTATATGAATTTTAAAACCACAGAGTCCAACCTTCAGCCAGGGACTGCCAAGTACACCCCTAAACCATGTCCCTGAGTGCCACATCTACACATCTTCTAAACATCTACATGCAGGTTGTTTCTGGTAAGCAAGTTTTGTGAGGAAGAAGCTCCTTTACACCCTGCAATCCTCAGTTTTTTACCTCCTCTAGCAACAGAGGTACCTGACACTGGAGATCAACCCTGTCATCCTTGCTTTTGGTGGTATTAAACACAAAGGAAATGAGGTAAGTTCAAAGACTGAATTCAAGCAAGAGCAATGGACAATGAAGCAGTGTTGGCTTACATAAAGCAGCCTTCCACTTCTGCAGAGCTGCAGATAAGCTTCTCTAAAATAATGAACTGAGGCAAAATAACAACATACCACCACAGCCACAAGAGCCCTAAAATAGGAGCCTCAGCAATAATTGTAACTAGACATTGGTTATTTCTTGGATTATGCAGTCAAAAGATTTGTATTTCAGATTTCTTTCTGTTTATAGTCTATGCTCTAAGAAATCATTAACATCACCAAGCCACTCTCTGTTTAGGTAGCAGCAGCAACTTCTTTCTCACTAAGAGAATATACGGATAATTGAGAATTGAAAAATTCAGGCAAGATTGCCTCAGCAGTTCTTGTGTGCTTGGCAACTATTCTAACACACACTTCCATAATACCATTACTATAAGAGATTGTGATTCCTAAGTAAACACACAGAACATTCTACCTAGGTATAACCATGAGACACAGCTGATCATCATTGTGAAGTTACTTGCTTTTGCTAAGAAATCTTGGGGGTGGTGTGCCATGTGTACAGCAGGTGATAATGCAGCAATAAGTAAAATAAAGTAAAAGCAAAATGATGCCATGAAACCTTTGAGCCTGAGGATCTTTGAGTTGTATTTAATAGTAAATACTTTTATATTGCAACAGATTATCCCAAATCTTCATTATACTTTCACAGCAATGGCAGATCACCCTTTCAAGGCTTCAGGGGAAGGAGGAAGAAGAAAGAGGAGTGCTTATGATATTTTTGTTTAATTCGTTAATAACAAAATTTAATTTTGTTAATTGCGATGCATTTTAAGTTCTAAGGCTACTAAATGGCAAGGTTGCAGGAGATTCACAGTGTATGCTATTACAGAAAAAAGGTTTAGCAGATCACCCAGTGACGTGATATATTTGGCAACTGAAAATTCAGGATCCTTTGGCCTAAAAAAAATGGGAAGGAATCACCCCCCCTTCACATATAATCAGGGGTGTTCCCTGAATACCAGACAACGAAAGCTTGAGGCATTTGCAAACAGAACTTAGAAGTTTTTTGGCAGAAGTCAAAACATCTAGCTAAGCAGATTGTTTCTTTCTGTGTCTCCTATTACTTTAAAATCTCTGGTCTCTTCCTTTTTTCTGGGGACACTGACTGCAGAATGTTTAACTGGGAGGAGCATGAGTTTGTTTCATTGGGAGGTTTTTTAATGGTATTTGATGATTCTTTTGACTCCTTTCTGGACAACATTTTTTTTTTCTAGTTAGTTTCAAAAATAACATGGGTTTTGTTTGCAGGCTCTTGGAGAGAACTGGCTTTAAAATTATTTTGTAAGTATATTCTCCTCTCTAATCTGTGCCTTGTTGAGGGTCCTGCCTGAGGCTGTTGTAGTATTACAGTGGCTTTCAATTTCCAGGGGCTGCACTAAGACAATCTATTAAGAATGAAGGCATTAGAGTAAGAAAAGGCAGGTGGGTTTTGCTGCTAGACCTAGGAACTAGTTTTAATCCAAAGATGTGTTTGTAATAATTCTCTGGCTCTCAGTGTTTTCTACTGTCACTGTCTATCTTTAACAAATAGCATCTCCCCAAGTAGTACAGACCTCCAGATTTCTAAATCTCCATTATCAAAGTGAACTCAAAGTTCCCAAGACACAAAACAAAAATGAAAGCATTTCCTTTCACAATTAAACAAACTATGGAAAGTTAATCAGTGATCTCTATTTTGACCAAGAGTCTCCAGAAAACAAGGGATAGAACCACCAGCAAACCCAATTAATCTTCTCTATTTCACAGAGCAGAGTCTCCTCTTGGCATTGTGAACCACAAGAGAGAAGTTTACACACAGGTAAAGATGAGTAAAAAAGTTTTGGCAGCTGTGGAAGACAGTGGTAACATGACTACATTTTGACTGATGGTTTTAAAGGCACAGCAGAGCAATGCCTGCTATCATGGTGATGCTACCTACAGCTGCTAAAATCCTGAGAAGGAGGAAGTCAAAAAAATTCATCTTTTTCTCTGTTCCTACTCTAACAAGTACATTATGGGATAAAAGATGCATTGAATGACAGCACTGCCACATACTCATGACTTTATCAGAAGTCTCTTGGTATTTTGGGAGATTTTCTTACATTCTTAAACACCTAGCATGGCAATTTTATGAAGTAATTAAATGAGAAACTCAGCTTTCTCAAGCCTGTTATTTGTGGAGAAGAGTTCTTAAAACAAAGATTTCCAGTACCAGGTCACTGACCAAGCAAAAGTTTTTCAGAAAGCTTATAAAATAAAAAACTTTTAACATGCCCACACCTAAAATGGACCGACCCTTCCTGAGAGAGAGCTTCCTGAAACCAGTGGTGCAGCCACCCCTCTGATAAAACTCAATACCCTTCTAAAACCATACAGCCTTGAATCCTGCTTACAGCCAGATAAATTGTTTGGGAAGAGCTGACTATTCTTGTGTGCAGGAGAAAATACAATCTTCATTAGAAGAGAGGTCAGAAATTGTCACCACTCATATGCATGCTAGATCTCTGCATTAAACTATATTAAAATATGATGGGCACTGCCTATGACATCATTTCCTAACCTTGTATATTATCACCACCATCTGTTTCTGGCTTTGAGAGGATTTTTTTTTGTCAGTTTTCAATTCCAGTGTAACAACTTTCACGAATAATTCAATCAAATTGATATTTTAAGTAAGATTTCACAAGAAAATATTATGTATTACTCCCCCAAAATCAAGTTAGAGTTCATAAACTTCAATCTCTTTCTCCTATCAATGTGATAATTTTGACCAAATAGGGCTTTCCATTTTTTTCTGGCCCAGTTTCCACATTTATGTAATCAAACTATTTAAGACCCATGATTCTGTTACGGGTTCTCTTTCATGTTTCTCTCTTTGACATATGCACAGAATTACAGAATATGCTGAGTTGGAAGGGACCAATAAGGATTCACAGAATTTCCACAATGACTGTGGAAATTCGAGTCCAACCCATGCCCTAACACCTCAATTAAACCGTGGCACTGAGTGCCACATCCAGTCTTTTTTTAAACACATCCAGGGATGGCGACTCCACCACCTCCCCGGGCAGACCATTCCAGAACTTTATCACTCTTTCAAGTGATTATCCAGTCCAACTCCTGGCCCTGCACTGCACCATCCCAAGAGTCACATCAGGTGCCTGAGAGTGTTGCCCAAACACTGCTTGAACTCTGTCAGGCTTGGTGGTGTGACCACTTCCCTGAGGAGCCTGTTCCAGTGCCCAACCAAGCTCTGGGTGAACTTCAACAAGAGAAAGTGATGGATTCTTATGAGATGCTGAAAAGCAGTGCCACAGAGGGGGCCCTGGGGGAAGGTTAAATCTGAGCCAGCAGTGCCCTGGCAGCCAGGAGGGCCAGCCCTGTCCTGGGGCCATCAGGCACAGCATCACAACTGGGCAAGGGAGGGGATTGTCCCCTCTGCTCTGGGCTGGGGCAGCCTCACCTCCAGTGCTGGGGGCAGTTTTGGTGCCACAATGTAAAAAGGACATTAAACTGTTAGAGAGTGTCCAAAGGAGAGCCATGAGGATGGCGAGGACAGTGGGGGGAAGCTGTGTGAGGAGGGGCTGAGGGCACTTGGTCTGTCCAGCCTGGAGGAGACTGAGGGGAGCCCTCATTGCATTCTGCAACTTCCTCATGAGGGGCAGGCAACGATCTCTTCTCTGTGGTGATCAGTGACGGCATCCAAGGGAAAGGTCTGAAGTTGTGTCAGGGGAGGTTTAGGTCAGATATTAGGAAAAAAAATGGTGTATGCATTTACATGTAAACTAAAAACTGAGTCTCGCTGAGTTTGATTGGTTGCCCTCTCTCTTTCTGTTTGATAGGGAGGACAAAGATGACCTTTTCTTCCTGCGTTTCTTGCTCAACTCGCTATTTGTTTCACAATTCATTCAATAGAATGGCCAGTTGTGTTTGAAATTCATTCAGATAATCTGCCCAAATCCTTTGGATCTAGATGGTTTGAGCCTGCTAATTTACATGGCAGCTCTAATTTTTTTAATGGCACTCTTAAAATCCTTTCTGTGAGCAGCCAGGTTTGCATGCGGGCCAGTCTCTCCCTTTCCTGGAACCTGCACTCTCTCATCAGAAGTATTTTGAACTCACTCTTTACTGGCACATGAACAGTAATCACCCACAGCCATTGAACAGTACAGAATATGTGAACTAACTATTCACAAACACACAAGCTCCCCTTCTCATTTGGAACAGGACAATTAGCAAAAAAACTTTGGTTATATCAAGCATGCAACTTTTCTCATTTATAAACAAAGAGTTTAAGTAATACTATACATGCCTACAGTAGGCACTTTAGAAAAAATACCATGGACATGATATTACATTTTGATGCCTGATTTTACATATCTGCACTATGAACAGTTTACTGTATAATAATGCAGTTACATTAAAAGCAAAAGAGAGTTATTTTGTTAAAGGATCCCCCAGTAGCAGCTGCCCATACACAGAGAACATGTGGTTCTGGACAACAGGCCCTGTGAAAGGCTAACCAAACATCTCAAAAAGGAAGTTTTCAGTTATCACAGTCCAAGTACATCATTTCTACTGGAAGGATATTGCAATCTGCAGATTAACCATGAATTAAATTTATATTAAAAAATAATATTCTGCATTTTACATGCTAAATTAAAACAGATGTAATTCAAGCCTTTGAAAGTAACTTTGGCTGGTGCTTCATTTATATCTAGAGCTAAAACAGACACTTTCTCAGGCATATGTGCCAAATTTGACTAATTCTTTCTGCTCCGTGTTTTAATTACTGTGTATGCTTTTCTGTTGCAGTTAGAAATATCCATTACACACTTGAACAGCCAACACTGTGAGAAAGCACATGCTTTTTTTTAAGCCTAGTGGTATTTCAAATTGTTATGTGATAATGGCAAAGCTCACAGATGCTTCTGCTGCTCACTTCTACAGTCTGTACACAGACACACCCCAGCATGACCCACAGCTGACCTTGGCTGCAGCAGCACAGCACACCCAGAGCAACCTTACAGATGTAGGAGCAGCTACTCAGCATCGTGCTCCACCTCAGGCTGAAACACCACTGCACTTCTCCTGCTACGGCACCTATGTTAAAGCCAACTTCAACAAACATTTTCCTCTCAAAGAAGACTGATTTGTTTGCAGTTAAGCTTCGTTGCATCCCCATCCCTCCTGTGCAAACACACAAAAGACATTCCAGCCAAGAACCCAGTTCCTGCAGCATAGCCCTGTACCAGCATCCTCAGGGAATCCCAACCTCCCAACGTACAGATTGAATTTCAGGGTCTAAATAAAACCTATTCCTTCAGTTCAAGAATTTATGTCAGACAACAAGTTTTGGAGATCACCCCTTCCAGTGCAAGTTCAAGGTTTCAGTTGCAAAGGTTTTCCACTTGCAAAGTTAAACAGAAGGAATTTCAAGTGCAAAAAACCCATGAACTGCTGCAATCCATTTCTTGTTTTACTTGGCTTAACTGCTGAGTTACCTCCCCAGGCAGCAGCTACAAGCTGTTAGTGGAATTGGAGTTTTAGATAATTTGGTGAGATCTTCCTGCAAAAACAGCGTTGTTCTGCTCCTTGGCTTTGTAGACCAAACCACATGATGAAGTCACTCCTAAATGTGTGTAGCACATACTATAGGTATGTGTGTACTTACACGATGTCTATGGTTAACACTGACAGATTAGTGAGCAAGTTTCCCCTGAACCAAACCAACAGTGTCAACACCAAATGCTTCGATGAGTCCACACTTCAAGAAAACAGGAACAGCTGCAAGCAGGAGAAGGTAATCACAGCTGTCTTAAAGTGAATTATGTGGAAGGATTTGCAGATTAGAAAAAAAAAAAACTAAGTGGATTTAGAGTAGCAATTTTTGAAAGTTTGAGATTTTTAAATAAGGATAAAATGTATACTTTTTAGAAAGTTATGAGTCAGACTCTCCACTCAGTTGTATAAGCAAGAAATTTTAACTCATCACAGATACATCAACAGAACTGTTTTTTACACCACTGTGGATTTGAAAAAGTAGAATTTGGCCAATTTTTTTCTCTAAGAGGAAATATGCCTTTGCATGTAGACTGGTAAAAATAAGACAAGCTATAGATGTAAAATGTTCATGTCCATTCTACCAATATTTACATAATAAATATTCTCCTCATTTCAGTAAAATTCAAAACAACTATGTGATAAGGTAAATTATTTTCTTAATGTGAAGAATATGCAAAGGACCTAATGCAATCTAGTTTTTGTGCTGTGAAAGTGTCCAGATTCAGATTGTATGGGGTTTTTGCAATCTGTTTCAGTGAAAGATGATGTTGCAAGCTGGAATAAATGGTATTTTCACATGTCCCTTCTAAAAGCAAACCATTCTGTGATTCCATGACCAAACAGAAGAATGCATCACTGTTCTCAGAGTGGATGATTCAAAATTACAGTGCTCCTTATGAACAGTGTCCACTACAAAAAAGACAGCATTTTATGCCATATTAGAAGGATTTTTCAGTAAGAATGTCTAAACAGGGAAATACGAGAGTGAACCAAAATATGAAAAGCTACTCAAAGCAAGTCTGAAATTACCAGACATTTTCCTAATGAACAAGTCACACACACGTTTGACCCACACTAAGCTTTACCATGAATATCTCTGCACCTCTGCTGTGGAGATTCAGGCACACCTAGGTCTAGATCCTGGCCTGGAGCACAAAACCAAGGGAGTACCAGCCCTGTGCCAGGAGACCTGCACTGCAAGATGACCCATGCACCCAAGTCCTGGAACTAGTTTCAGACACAGGACCTGGAGCATGGCCTTTTTCTTTATGGTGGCAGTGTTTGCCTGCTCTGAAACTTAGTGTTTACCTTTACAAAGCTGTGGAGCTGGGCTGTAGTCCCCTTTGTACAAGCAACAGCTTGCATGCTATGTTCTGTACAACTTTTCCAAAGCTTCACAAAATTCTAGACTGTCAAAGCATCAAAACCTCATTTTTTGCTTATTTTCAGACTCTTCCTCAGGAAGTACAGCATGTGAATCAAAACCTCTCTGCTTTGCCTGCCATTTGTGTATTTTTAATACATTTTAGGGTAGTAAATACTCAACTTTACCTTATGATAAAGGCTCTGTTTTGAAACATAGGTCTCAAAACCTTCAATACAGTCCTGAAAGAAAATAAGATCAAAGTTTTAAACTAGTATGCGTTTGGAAAGCTCTGAGTAGTCAGCACTTTCCATCTGTGATGCATATTCCTATTTTTATTGCATTCATTCCATAGAAGAAACACCTACCTGCAGTGCATTTCTTTCTCCCAGCTTATCAGTGCACGCCCTTGACCAAAGTACAAAAAACACCATTTACCAACACTCTGCAGGTGAAAAACTATTCCTCTGTATAAATTATACATCTTGGGAGCTCAACATTTCTTTCATGCTGAAAACCTATTCAAGCCTTCCCACATCTGTGGGCTAAGTGGTTTGCTCTAGCCAGGGGGGCCGACAATTGCTGATATTTCAAGAAACCTAATCTCTTAATGTTTGGGATCAGACGAAGGGTATGGCCATAAAAGAGACAGCTTGAAACAGGCCTAATCTCCAGCATATCTGAACCTACAGATGGCAGAGGCTCTGAGCTGCCACCAACATAGATTCCAGTCGGCCTGCCCAAGGGTGGTCTAAGCAGAGCTATTCCATCGCACACGGAATTCTCTCACGCCGGTATTTCTGTCCTGGGCAAGTAAAGAAAGGATTGGTGCCGGCTTGAACTGAGCATGCAGCACTTCCATGAAACAGCAGCAATGCAAGACTGCCAACCAGACAATATTCCTGCTCTGACTGTGCCTAAGTTCCTACGTTTTCACTTCCAGACTGCCAGTTTCCTTAGGGCTGCCACCTCACTGGTGACTCTGTGCCCGACCATTTCCTGACCGGACAAGCCCGTGCTGCCTTTCCCAGCTTAGTGTCACAGACACATTGATACTTTTATAGAGACACTGAACATTTTCTCAGGCAGCACTGAGCAGTGCTGGGACACAGAGCAGAGCCTCAGCTTCCCCATCCAGCCCACTCCATACGAGGATGAGTACAAATCCCTGTGTCCCCTCCAGCAGAGCAGTAAGCACTACAATCTTTCATTCCTTGTCAAATATGGGCATTTCCACCTCAGCTTAACTTGTCCCTACTCTGTGCTAATTGTAAAGGTTCTAAAACAAGTTTAAACTTTCAAGCTGGATTTTCAGTTGACTGCAAACTAAACCTAAGAGTCAGCACATGCACCCAAAGACCAAAAACAGTGATATACGATGTGCAACACAGGCGTCCTGAAGTGGTCCCTGAAACAAGAAAAGAGACCGCCCTGGCTGTTTGCAGAGCAGCAGTGTAACCAGAATTAATGAGTTCCAAGAGGGCTGATCTGAGGAGCTGAGAGCCCAAGAGAGGGCCATCCTCCCTGGAACACAGCACATCTGCAAAGCAGGATGTTTTCCAAGCGAAGAGCTGATGTGTTTTTCTGGTGAGGAAGCAGGAGGCGTAAGGATTATGGTTACTTTTGCAGGCCCTGGGAAGGTGGGGGAGGGAGGTCAGGCACATGGGGCACATTCACACAATTATCCAGGCACCAAAAAAAACAAAAAAGAAAAGCTATTCTGATCCCTCCTTCAGCAGAACAGCAGCAATGCTGAACAAGTCATGAATTCACTGCGTGGGAGTTGTTTCAGCTTTCTCAGGGAGCTTTTTCTGCCTATAATGCATATACTGGGTTATGTGTCTAGTGTGTCTTTCATTAACTTCTAGAGTCCAATTATAAGAGAAGGCTTATGGGACCTGGGGAACTGACAAAGCAAAGCTGATTTCCAGATTGGCATTTCAAGAGTTAAACTGAATTTTTCAAAAGTACTCATCACCATAAACTATTTAATAATAAATTAGCTGAAAGAAAAAAAAAGTGAGTTAAGGCTATCACTCCCCATTTAACTTGATTTAGCAGGTTAAAGGTCAGTTTTTAAATATCCCAAGACAGAAAGACTTTTGTTACTAAAGTTTCAAACACCAGAGCCCATTCTAACAGGTTGAATACTCATACCTATAATTAAAGTGTAGATTACAAGGGAAAAAGCAATACAGAAACCACTGAACAGAAAGTCAACATGACAAAATTAGTTCCATGCTCCTATTAGAAATCCCCTCTAAATATACCACAGCTTGGCTGAGGAACCAGCACCTAGCTATACACCTGAAAGAATCCAAGTGCAGTGTTTAGACAAAAAAGGGCCAAAAATTTGTATTTGCCAATAACTGAATTTTCATTTTAGTATCTGTGGTAATATGCTTGTTCTCTAAAAATGTGTCATTTAAGAAAGGAACTGAAAGTATAAGCCCAAAGACAACACAGAAGAATGTGGGAGTGCACCCTAAGGGGGCAGGCTGGAAACTTCCCACACAGCCACACCACAGACAACCAAGGTTGTGCCTCAAGAAATAAGAAGCCACAAAGATGACATTCAGGCAGATTATGGTGAGGAGCAAAGGACCCACCAAGGACTTTGGGACCAACAGGGAGTGCCCACAACACCTGCAGTGGCCACTCACTACCTGCTGCCAATAGCAAAGGATGCATTATTCTTCCTCATTAGGACCATCAAAGCCAGCTTTAAGGACAAGGCTGTACTTTAATTGCAGAATCTGACATTTACTACTGTACCTTTCCCAAACAATTCCACTTTGATAATTTGCCACATGTTAGGATACCTGAAAGAATTTAGAATGCAAGATTGTCATCAAAAGAACAGTAGATTGGACCAAAAATCTGGTGGCTGATTTAAAGGAAATAATTCCTCCCATTCTGAAGACATAAACTATAGACACAGTGCAGTTTTCTTTAAAGTTCTGGTATTAAGACTCTGCTTTTTATGACAGATCAATGCAACTTCAAGACAGTTGTTTCACACTGTGGTGCAGAAGATACATTTTGATTTTCATTGTTGAAGGCGAAAGTGGTTGTGATTGAACTTTTGATCTTTTTGACCAAACCCTACATCCTGAGACCTTTAAATCTTAAAAAAACAGCATATAATACTATTCTCCAACAAGGACTAAGTATTTCCTGGCAACATGAAAAGTTGAGTTTATGCCATGGGCACCTTACTTTTACCTAGCAGCTTTACACTTTACTTGTGCCTTACTTTTACCTAGTACTGCTGAAGCAGTGGCTGAACAGCACTCCTGAGCTCCTGCAAGGGACAAGCTTGCAGGTGACAGATGTAAGTTTATAATAAGGTGTGAACAAAGTTTCTACAGTCCTCTACAATATCAGAGAGTTGTGATACGACACAGGGGGCTCAGAGTTAGGGAATTCACTTAAAGGACAGCAGAGCACAGGGAACCTCTGCCAGGACTTCTGGCAGCTCAGTTCTCACCCTCTGGCTGCTCTTAGAGTGAGGCACTTGTCTGCATCACTGGGAATACACAACCATTTAGCAGCAGAAACAGAGATGATTCATGAATGCACATGAGCTGGTGTTTCCCATGGAACACAGACGACCGTGAGCAGCCAATTCTAAAAACGAAAATTTCTTATGTTTCTTTTTAGACATATTCACAATGATTGCCCTTGGCAAAAACCACAGTCTTTAAGGCAAAGTGAGCCCATGATCAAGCCAACAGGAAAGCACATGAGTTTTTTTTTTTTTTTTGAAACACATATTGTGAGTCAAGAAGTCAAACCCCATTATTTGCTGTTTAACAACATCACTGCCATAACCAGTAACCTTTACACAAGTTAATAAATTGATATGATATTCACATTAATTAAAAGGAAAACTCTGGACAATTTATTTCCACCATTTTCATCCCAGGTTTAACTTCCATCCCCTAAGACATTTGGGTTCTGATTTAAACTACTACAGGAGACAGCTTGAGTAGAGCTGATCAAAAAGTTTGTTTAAGATTTGTGGTAAACAAACAATTTTCTGCCAGAAGAGTTTCTGAAGATTTGAGCACTTTTCAGCCTTAACTGTGGGATAGGAGGAATGCCCCAAAGGGCTCCCATTCCACAGCACTTGCCTGAATTCCCAAAGCCCTGTCTCGCCAGGGTCATGGCAAACAGTGAAAAACAGATCTATTCTTTCACCAAGGTTCACTTCTTCATTCAGATGAACACTGATTAGGCAAAATAACTGCATGTTATAATTGTGACAGAGTGTAATGACTGCGCATGATGAAGAGAAAGTTCAGGACCCAAAGTTGATATCTAAGTGCCCACTTTCACACAGTCTCATAAAATTCAAAAAGCGCTTTTGATGATTTTCATCATTTTTTTAACAGTTGCACTGCCTGGGCTATTCAGAGTTTTAATGTAATAGCCACAATGTATTTTGCTGCTACTTTCTTCTCGTTACAGATGAAATGCCCAAGCCATATTCATTCAATACCACAGAGAAAAGAGAAACAAAGAAGAAAAGAGAAGAAAGGTCACTGTCAGGCCAAGATCAAGTCTGGAAAATTTCAGTTTGAGACATAAGCAGTTCAGGAAGTTATAAGCAACTGAAACAATAAAGGAATTATAAATGAAACACTGCAAGAATTTTAACTACAGCTCTTTTCCATGCTAACCAAGTATTATTTAATGTATTTCAACAGCATTCAGAAACTCTTCTTGACATGAATGATCTGTGCTTTCAAGATCACTCCCAACCTCCCTAAAAAAGCAGAAAACAGGGATGGTTGGTATTGGCCACAGCTTCAGCTGATGGAGGTCAGCACACTCCCTCACTTTCAGTTGCATTAGTGAGTCACAGGAAAAGCAACAAAAAGGAAACAACCCAAAACTTGTAACAGCAGATCTAGTTTACTTCTGCATTGCTTCCCCCAGCTCAGAAGTGGTGCCTCCTCCAGTCTCTCACCAGAGCAGATAATTGAACTGTGGCCTGCTCTTGCCTCCTGCAAGTCTCTTCCCAGTTGAAGAGAACTGGATGTGCAAATCCCAAGTTCAGTGTTTTTGTTCCCACCTCCTCTGAGCCCATTCCCATCATGTCCTTGCCCTGCTCCTGACAGGAGGGCCATGAATGGAATGAAGCCTAATCAAAATTATCCCTGTCTCTCCAAAACAGATCTATAATTGTGTGCAGAACAAATGCATCTTTATTTTTCCCTTCACTGTTCCAAACACAGGATCTAGAAAGGCATCCTATAATTGCTGAATTCCTGTTGAGATAATCCTAGAATGATCATTTTTACAAACAGTGCTCTGCTAAAAATTTCAGACATCAATGAAAATTCTGCATGCCACCTCAGGCATTTAACTGTCTACACCTACTGCAAAAAAAAAAACCAAAAAAAAAAAAAAAAAAAAAAACAAAAAAAACCCAAAAAACAAAAAAAAAACAAAACAAAAAAAAAGAACAACAAACAAAACAAAACAGAAAAAAAAAAACCAGAAAAAAAAAAAAAAAAAAAAAAAAAAAACAAACAACGAACAAAAACCAACCAACCAAAAAAAAAAAAAAGGCAAACAATGTTACTAGTGCAATGTGCTAGAGGAACTGCCACCAGCATCTTCACTTCTTTCCAAACACTGTGATACTGTGTTTCAGTCAAAAACTAGGTCATAAACTTCTCTATTGGAAAGTGTTTATAGCTGTTTGGACGGGATTATTCTGTTCAAGAGGTTAAAATAATAAAGGAAGCTTGCAAGAATACTTTTTCCAAACTCTTGGTAGGTCAATGCCAGTTTGGGAATTTGGCTCATCATTTATCCTTGTTTGGCTCCTCCAATCTCAATTTTTTGTTTGTTTGGACCTCCTTCTGGACAAATATAAAACTTACTATTTCATTTAATTAATAGGAGGGAGTCTATAGAAAAAAATATCTCCTTTATTCTAGTTCCAGAATCAGTTTTACAAAAACATTGTCAGAGTTTCCAGAAATGTTCAGATGTTAAGAGTCCTGCCAAAGTTTACAATCTATTTATATCCTGCTATATAAAAAAAAAAAAAAAAAAAAAAAAAATTAAAAAAAAGGCAAAAAAATCCCCACAACCTGCTCTGTTTTCACAATTTTATACAAATCTCTGGCAAGAAACAATCCACCTCCACATATTCACATGCATCCAGAGGATCTGTGGATAAGCCTTATTCTCCTTAGTCTAATCAAATTGTCCAATTCACTTTCTCCATTTCCAAAATCTCACAACACATTTTTCTCAGCCACTCCTCCCTGTTTTTCATGTTGTACAGGAAAACAAAGCAGATTCTCCCTTCTCCCCATCACATCTCCCTTTTGAAGGCTTAAATCAGCGAGCAAACCGTTCACCCACAGTTCTAGTATTACAAAGCTCTTTCATGTGACGTTCTTTCTTTTGGTCATTTTGTACCACAAAGCAAGTTCACTGCCCATCAGCCTCACAAAAGGGACTCAGGGGAAATCCTTTGCCCATTTTCTGGGGGCTTGAGTTTCCTCTAAGTGAACAAGCTGGTTGTGCAGTCTTTTACATGTTTTTCCATGAGTCATCAGAATGCACACAGTGGAGACATCCTTAAGTGAAATAGCCTTGAATGATATGCTTCATCCAATTTGCCCTGTATCTCATAAGGATTTAGCCCCAAATATGGACACAGAAGGGAAAATAAGGGCACTTGGGATAGAAAAAAGTGTACAACATTCATCTGGTTCTGTAATCACTTATTAAGTCCAAGATCTCCACTGTTTTTAACAAAAACAAAAATCAAGAGCAAAAATAAACCAAGCTTCTATCCAGCTGCATAAATTCTGTCTCCCAGATATTCTCTGCCAAGAAGGAGAATCAGAATAATTAGATTATTCTCCTTCAACTGGCTCTAAGATTTTAGCTAAGAGCTGTTTTACTTTCTGCTTGCTTTTACAGAATTTGAAATGCCTTTACGTGGAAAACTGTCCTATTCTGAATTCTGTATTTAGCACATTCACAGTCTCAAATTTTAGGTTTTCAGAGAGGCTCACTTTCAGCCTTTTCCAGTTCAGCAATCCTACCAAAATAGTTAACATCATATATATTGCATAGTGTTTTCCTGAGACTTTATCTAAGCGAGTCAGGTAGATTTATGCAATATTCACACATTCTTCTATAACCTCAACACATCCAGTGCAACATGAACAGTCAGGTACTCAGTGCAGTGATATTGCTGCAAGGCATCATTGGGCCATTCCTTTGTTTTTTTTTCTTTTAGTCCATCTAAAGTTTCTATGAACCCAAAAGCAATGTTTTAAATGTAGAAAAGAAAAACAGCAAGAAAAACTATAGTTCAGTTCTGATTAATGGTGCTATATTTTAATGTCTTGCTGGGAGGCTCCACCCATTGAGTATGTATCCTCAGGATATTTTAAATTTATGGTAGTTTCTTCCAAACAATTTTGAATCCTGTCAGGGAAAAAAATGGCAGGATGACTGCCTAGCAGATGACATAGCATCTTCTCTGTAGCTTTCTCTAACACTAGGAGGTACAGAACATAAACCCCAAATTCCTATTAAAATCATGGGAAATAAACTAAAAGATGAAAGTAAGACAGGTCCAAGCAGCTGCCTCAAACCTATTCATTAGGAAGGCACTAGCAGTAGGAGGGCCAAAGAAAGCCCACAGTTTCATTTCACTTCAAGGAAATCTTAGTCTAGCTGCTTTTTAAACTCTCTTTAAAGCTTTGCACCCATCATCTTTTCCTACCACTGTAGCAGAAAAGGCTCAATTCAACTCCTGAGTCTCCTGGCATGTCAACCCAGTCTCCAGGTTAAATGTAATTAGCAAGTAAGAGGTTCAAAACTAACTTCAGGAACTATTTGTTTCCTCCCTCTCGGAATTCAGCTGGGGCATCCAGAACAGTACAAAGTGACAGAGCCTAAAAATCCACCTGGGATCAAATCATAACCTCACAAATCCACAGAAAGGGAAAGCACAGCCAAGACTACCCATCAAAGAAGCCAGCACTGGCACATCTCGGGGCCTCTCGCTGGCCAGAGTGATCCCGAGATGCATTAGAAAGTCTCTTTTCCCTGCCCAGCACTCGAAGAAGGAGTCAGAGCTCTTCATTTCTTGGTCTCAAGGTTGTTTATTGTTCCTTATCTATAAAATATTTTCTCCTGTCTAGCTGAGATCCATTCAGCAAGACAGTCCAGGCACTCTGCCTGCTCCCAGGGTGATGTTATGTCTTTATACTAAAAATTATGTATACATTGTTTACAATTGCTTTCCAATAGTTATCACCTATGTTAGACAGTGAGCTTCTACTCTAAACCAATCCAAAAGTGCCAACATCACAGCAGAAGATGGAGGCCAAGAACAAGAAGGAGAAAGGCTGGACACATCCAGATTCCTCCACCTTGCGCACTGAACCCCTATTCTAGAAAACCCCAAAATCTACTTTTTCACCTCATGATAAATTCACAATCATCCTACTTAACTGTTGTGGCCTGTAGATCTTCATCTAAAGTTGGTAACTTGCTCCACAAGTCATAATCAAAACCACAGGCATCTTAAGCTCTGTGCCAAAGTCTCTGAGCCCCCTAGCAGGGGTCTTGGCTGCTCAAGACAGTCAGAGGGATGTCCTAGGTTCCAACAGACACAGATGTCCATCTGTGGAGCCTGAGAGGTGGATCTGGAAAGCAATCACATGCTCCACTCTCCTTTTCTTGGCACCAGCCATCAGTCACTCCGTGGAACAGGAGGCCACTATGCCTTCCCTAAATCTCTATGCCTAACCTGGTCCTTGATCCACAGATATATATTTATGCTCTTGCACCCTGCAAGTTGGAAAATAAAGTAAACTCCAGGGTCTTTCCTTTGTATATTTTGTGTCCTTGCCTTAAGACAAGTCTTTAACACATCTGGCTCCAACCTGAACACAGAGCAGTCTCCACCACGTCTGTCCTCACAATGCTCTCACAGAGGAGGAGGAGACAAGGGCAGCTGGGAAGCCAAAGATGCCAAATCCCACGTGTGACTCGAAACAGCCCTCACACATAAGGCCAAGCCTTTTTCTGTAGCTGAAACGTGCACTCAGCAGTACCCAGCTTCCCTTTGGAGCACGGGCAGCTCCACCCTGCCAGCACAGCAAGGTGATCCTCAGGCACACAGAAAGGTCAATTTAGCCCTGGGAATATCAGAGTTGTGCAAAAAAAAAACCACCCTGGACACACTATTTTCTCTACCAGAAATACAAGCATGTTGATACCTAGGCACTTATTTCCCACTGATATGGAAACTAAAGATTTTGTCCGTGTTTTCTCACGAAGCTTGTGGCACAGCAAGCATTAAATCAATACCAACTTTCGCTTGCCTTTGTGCAGGCTTTTACAGGCTTGCATTAACTTCCAAGGATATCAAAAACTTGACAACTATATCCTGAATTGGCACAGCCTTAAAGAACAAGTTAAGTTACCCAAACCACACAAGAAATGCTGAAATCATTTTTATATTCAAACCTACAGTTGTAACCATCGATGTGAAATAAAATTCTTAAGGAAATTTATACAGTAGCAAGGGTAAAGACAGCAGCAGCATCTGTTACCAGGGTTACCAAATCTAGAAGGAAAACAAGAAACCTGCTGACACTGATTTACAGAGAGATATATGTAAACATTCATGTAGACAAGAGATTTATATTTTATATTCAGTGAATTTTAGTGGTGTAACATTAAATACTGCTGCTATTGAAGCTGAACCAAAACAATGTGAGGAAAGTTAATGAGCAGCCATACCAAATGGCATATATCTGATTTCTTACCTGAAGTGTATTCTGTTCATCCATCCATCATTACTGCTGTCCCACAACAATGCTTCAGCAACCACATAAAAAGATCTGGTAAGCTCCTAAGTGTTTAAAAAGAAATAGCATGTTACACAATATAAAAGCCACCAAATCCATTGCAAATAGAAAAATACTATTTCAGAATTCAGTGTGACACTGAATTTGCAAGGATTTTTTTTTGTTTCCATGATTTCGAATTTCTCCATGCATTCAAAACTGTGATACATTTTGCTGAGGCAGAATCAGAGCCACAAGTAACACAATTACTTACAAGACTAATTATAGATGAAACACATCTACATGACATATAAAAATAGAAGAATCAAAAGAGAAACAGTAATCCACAGCTGGTTTGATCATTTGGCACCTATGCTGCATCTACCTATTCACTTGTTGATACTAATCCACAGTAGTTCTAGAGAAGTTTTTCAGTTCTCACAGGAAAAGAAATAACATTCCCAAATTATGGTTGCATTTTATAGAAAGAATTACTTATGCTAAATGTGAAATACATCTTTCCTTAATACTCTTTATTTTCAGTTGGAAAGCTCTGTGTTTAATGTCCAGGTACAAGAAATACTTTAAAATTCTGGACACAGCTATGTTTAGTCCTGCGTTTTGACTTTAGAACCGCAAGATGAGTACATTAAAAAGCTCTGCAACTTACATCAGTTAAATGGTATCTCTGCAAAATCTTCTTTTTATAAATCAAATATTGAATTGGAAGAAATGGGCACTGCTGGTATTACATGTCTGCTTGATTAACCGAGTAACAATGTAGTCGGGAAATTAACCTTTCAGATTTCACAGACTGCAGTTAACTCCCATGACTGCAAGCATAGCACCATAAACTGCATGGACAAAACATGCTTTCCAGGGCACAGGAAAAGAAAGTCCTTCTTCATAGCAGCACACAGATCTTACAAAGCACAGCATGCTATATTGTGAGCTACCTCTGTAGCACACATCTCCTCCCTGCTGCACATTATAAAACTATCTCCATCAGGTCTAAGGGGCACAATGCAATCTCCACATAGGTCCCACTCAATTTCCAGCAATCTGCAACACATGGAAAAACATTCTGATTTCTGCTGCTTCAGTGCAGTTGCTCCTCATGGACAGTCCAGCTGCCTCCTCCTGTAATACAGGCTTAGCAAAGCATTGCTCAGGATAGGGCTACAACTGTGTTTGCCTGTACTTCATTTACAAAGAAATGAAGCTTACAAAATCCACAAGCAGAAACCCATTTCATCATATACAAAACTTGAAATGCTTTATCTAATTCTAGCTTTTCTATTCTATGTCTTTCCACATCACCTCAATTTTACATAACTGCCTAAAGGCCTAGAGAACCTCACCCCATATTATGCAGCAGAGGCTTCAGTGTGTCTCTGTGTTAAGAAATAAAATACAGTAGGATCAGGTAACATTCTTATTTCATTAGTGACTCCTCTGATATTTCTTCTCTTTACAAATTAAATCAATAAATCAATCAGATAAATGTAAGTTAGCCTTATCCAGAATGCATCTCATAAACTTGGTGTACATTCAAGCTATTACACAGCAGCAGGAGACCCTAAATTACAGTTCCCTATTCACATTTAAATCCCACTGGTGTGAATTCAACAATGAGCCAATGAAGACCTAACATATATAGAGACACCTGACAGTTGTACAATTACCTGCAGTGGCTTTGATCTAAAATTTTCATCTTATAACACTAAGGTTCTGAAAATCCAGCCAAAATATCAGTCAACTTTTTCCAAAATACATGCTGTTAAAACTGGAGTCTCTTCCAATAGAATATCTGCAATTTCTCTGCAAGGAGATCCAACGTCACTGAAGAATGTAGGAAAAACAGAAACCTCTCTAAAGCACAAGCTGCCTACCTGAATTTAAGGCATTAAAAAAACCAAAAAACAACATGATAAAATTAGTTGATAGAAGAGCATACCTAATTTATTTAACTGCAATTCCTAACTTTAGAGGATAATTGCCACTTGTGACTAATTAAAGCCACATTAAGTATTGAACAAGAGACCATCAAAAACATTCAGCACAAAGAGTGCTGGAGCAAGGGTATAGCAAAGAACAAAAGTTCGTGTGGAATTCTATTCAGACTGTGGCTCCTAGGCCATCCCTATGGACTGTTGGTAGTCTCTACAGTTTCAGAAGGTGCTCCACAAAATAATGATAAGGAGGGAAAAAAAACAAAACTACATTCCTGAGTGTGCAAGCAACAAAACTGGAGAGAAATAAAATGAGTAGGTCACCAGTCAAAGCTGAGTGTGATTCTCATCTGGTAATAAATGAGAAACATTGTTGAAACAAAGCACAATGTTATCCAGACATTTTTCTTTTATGTGAAAAAAGTAAAAGTATTAGGTTACCTACTGGTGAAAGACAGATTGATGAATACTTTTACAAGTTATATTTCTTTGAAAATATATCCTAGGCACATAAACATGCCTCATAGGGACAAAATCTTTGAAGCAAAAATAAGGAACACAAAAGCACACAACAGAACCCAAAATGCTTTCCAGCTTTTGGTGTCAAGTGTGGGCCCAAGCAGAACCACAGACCATTTTTGGGAGACCAGTCTTCATGCCTTGGCTTCAACACCAGGAGCTCCCAGCAGGGAACCCAGATGGGCACTGTGGCCTTTTTTAGACAGAGGCTCATGATGGTCACCAGCCTACCAACCAGGACTTGTTCACCACCTCCAAAGCCCAAATAAAGCCAAAGACAAGGCTAATACCAAGATTTAACCTTTAAATTAGACAACTTTCATCTGATTTTGATTTCTTAAGCCAATCAGGGCAGTCACATTAGTCAATTTTAATTACCTGACTTCCTTCCCAAGGAAATTGATACAAGTATTGCTTTGTATACTCATACAATAGTGCTGCCTGAGGCTGGCAGCCCTAAAATGCTGGGGAGAGAGTCAAGATGACTAGAATCAAAATCCTTCCACCCTCTCCTTGCATGCCCACCAGAGAGAGGAGAGCCCTGAAGGAGAGCCCTACTGTCCTGAGCAATGGTTTGGCCCTCTCCACGACTTGCTTGAGTGGAAAGCAGTTGTACCACAGTCATCAACAGCCAACTGAGATATTAGTGAGTGAGGAAGCCCCTGCCAGCTGCCCCTCTGCTCTCCCCCATTGCTGAGCCGAGGTGCTGCTGGGAGATGAGACAATGAGGTCTATATATGCAACTGAAGAGAGCTGCTCACCCTAGAATTCCTCCTTTTCTGCCAGGAACCATTAAAAGCTGTTTGTTTTAGCTGTGGAAATCAGTCATGCACTTCTGGAGCAATCAGATGTATCCTGTGGGTATTGCTGGGTGCCAGACTCAGTTCCAGCATCACTGTCTACATGCTGCCCCTTCTTCCTTCACACCGAGTAGAGTTTTGGGGCAGAAGATTGTGTGAAATGCACCAGAAAACCTTGTTTCTTTCATAAATACTATCAATGCTTCTCATAAGAACTAGACTAGGAATTATTTTACAAGAAAAAGATCATTTGTAGGCCAGGAACAAAAGCACTACCATGAACTAGGTCAATCCCATCATTTGTTACTGTTCAAAAGTACAATAACAGCGGGAAGAGAAGGTCAGGGTGGAATAATCATTTGTTAACAATTTTAATAGTAAAGCTTTATTGGTTTTCCCTATGGATCCTCATAGTTATTATAGTGAAATTAAGTGTTTTTCTTCCAAGTGAACGCTTGTTAATCCTTTTATTTAGGTTCAGAACTACAGTACATGACCCTGCAAGAACATTCATCTACAGACACAGCTGGAGCTGCAGACTCACTGGCTTGAAGGAATTAATTTCTTTGCGAGGCGGAAGCAACTGAAAAGCCAAAGGCTTATCTACAGGAAAATCTGAATTTCACCAACTTGTACAAAGAACAGCACAAACCAAAAATCTACAATCAGACACCTCATGAAAGAGCAGATGAGAAAAACTTCTGGCACATTAGAGAGATACAATTTGGAGGGAAGGAATATTCTGATGGTTTGTCATACCACATAACAATCCTTAGGTTTAAAAAAAATCTGAATTTGATAACCAGATTAAATTTTACTCCAATGAACTGCCACCAAGAGGTCATTCAGACTTCACAGTGCTTAACTCCAGCTGCCCAGGCTTTCTATTATCTCATACCTTTGACAGTAACTATTCATTTGCAAGACTTCTCTGAAACCAGTTATAACATTACCAAGCCTGTTTTTTTGCTTCACCTTGGTCGTCAACTTCTCAGTCCATTTTGTTCCATGTGAGTAAATAACAATAGAGGTGGGAAGAATGCTGGAAAGTCAGACTGTTTGACTGGGCATAATGGAAAAGATTGTCACCAAAAAAAATTGCTACAAGGTAGAACCTTGGCCATCAGGTCATCACGTGTAGATTTTGAAGCAGGTCATGAGCAAGCAGAACTTAAAACATGAGTGACAATCTGCACTTGGAATCTAAAATCTGGATTTTCTGCTTCTGATGGTATTCAAGTACTGCAAAAGCAGTTTTTAGTAATTTAATTTTCTCAATATTAACAAAAAAGGAAAAGAAAATTTGTACAGCAGTGTTCAGATTCAACACTTCTTACAAGAAGCCTTAGATAAGCATTCAGCAGATGCATCACACTCCTGTTTTATACAGAATGCAGTGAAACATTATTAACTTGATCATGCATGAGTACAGTCAGCACCTTTCTAATTATATGAAAGTTTGACCCATTAAACTGATCAGGACTATTTGTATATCCGCAAGCATTCACAGAAATTTATTTTGAGCATATTGCACTGAAATATTTATTTATGCTTTCTGAAGCTGAGCATCCCTGACATTTTTGAGACCTCAATATCTTGAATTTTTCAAATCATTGCTTTCCTAATCAAGGAATAAAGAGACATAAAAGCTTCATTTAATGAAAATCATTTAGAAGCTTTTTTTTTTTTTGAGGAGAATCTAAGCACAGAGAACCCAGAGTACTTTTAATCCTTGCCTATATTTTAATTTAAGTATTGAACTTGGTTACATTTACAATAGATTTCCAGCACATTCTCTCTGAGAAATTATTACAGTCACACTGAAATTCTTAAAAGCCTCTGAAACAGCATGAGCAGGTCTTTACTAGAATTTTTTAATAAGTAGCAGCTGCCAATTAAAAGAAAAAAAAAAAAAACAAATAAATTTCAATAATTAATTTGATTTAGAAATAAGGTTTTTATCAGTCTGAAGTGAAAATACATTTAATTAAATCACACCAATGATGGAGCATTCTCATTACACATTTATTTTATCCTGCTAGTGCATTTAGCATAGCTGCCCTCAATAGTGTGTTCTCAAAGAGACACTACTCAGATGATTCAGGTCAGACCTCTCTGATTAAAATGATCACATTGACACAGGGCATCCACTAAGGAATCCACATACAGGAAAGAGCAAGTGCTGTGTAGCCTTTGGAGGTTTCCCTGCTGCTCTCTTCTTGGATGAGGAGCACAAGATTTCAGCAGTCGAGGCCCAAGGGAACACTGAGCCCCTCCACACCAGTACTTGAGGGTGGGCTGGAGCTGCCAAAGCCCCACAGATCCTTCCTCCCACTACACAAAGAGGTTCCCTTCTAAGCACTACTTGCTAAACAGCTTATTCCTTAAGAGATATCTATCAATATAAATTCACATTGCACCGGCATTGCTACACACGTAGCAATCAGCGTCTGACAAAGAATGATGCAGTAATGCTGTTGTGATTTTTTTCCTCTTCTGATGTCTCTTAATAGCACTGATTCCCCCAATGGAAGAAGATCCCTGAGCAGGAACCATCGGGGTACACAGATTAGAGAGGCCTTTGAAGATGAGCTGTGCCAGCAGCACTCCCAAGTTAATAAGGATGTGAGCAACGAAACCAGAGCTTGACACAAAAATATTAAGGATCTCCAGCAGTAACCTGGCTGACCTAGTGGCAGCACATAGCCAAACAGTCAGAAAACTCAATCGCAGTTTCTTTCCTAAGTACCAAAATCACAAGCAGCCTTCAAGTTAAAAGCTGACTTAATTCACTTACAAAAGTCATCATGAGCTATAATGGCACCACCTCCCCCTCGTTTTTAATTTTGTTCTTTTCATTATCATTATCCCAGGTGGCTTCCAGGAAGTCCCTTGCAAACTAGTCACTATTATGAAGATGGCCTATTTTAATCACAGTCCCTTGACAAGAACAGCTAATTATCTAACTTTTCTGTCTGAACTACCAGATGGCTTTAGCTCTATACTTAACTTTTAGTTTTTAGTAACTGGTGATACTTGCACATTAGAAAATGTCAGGGATTACACAGAACAAAAATAATACCAGTACTAACACCAGCACCTCAGACACAGGCAGGATAGAAACATATGTATCTACTGCATTCTTCCACTAAGATAATAAAGTTACTTGAGATGGTAAGCATCTGTCACATTTTCTTTTCTTATGGGACTTCCCAAAAGTGTGCCAGTAGGTTTCTGTGGTTATTACATTGTTTGTTTTTTTGTTTTTAAACAACATTAGCATCCATTCCAAGGAAAGCAAGGGGGAGCTTCCAAGTTGTTCCCACCAACCCCTTTTGCACTTTCCCAGTTGTCCTCCTCCTGAGATCCCCCTTTTGGCTGCACCTGCTGGCCTGAGAGAGCAGGAAGCATGCCCACGCTGCACCTGTGCCCGGCACACCTCGGGACTGAGCAGCCAGAAAGCATCTAGGCATGGTGTCCCATGGGACCACACAAACACCCAGGTTCAGGGGGATGGTATTGCAGGATTGTCACCACTGACAGTGCAGTTAGCAAGTACAGCTTTCATGCGCCTGCCAAAATGTGTACCAAAGCAGGCAGGTATCCGCCGGTTCCCAGCACTGGAGTTCAGGCAGGGTTTGAGAGCATCCCTGTCCACGGTGCAGTGTAGACATGAAACAGGGAGGGGATCTGGCCTGAGTGCATTGGGGCAGTATTTACCCCTGGTGTGCGTAAGGAAAATACAGCTGACTCTGTCTAAAGACACTGAAGATCAACCTACAGCAAGACAAGGCCGAAGATCAGCCAAGTGAAGGAGTTTTGTGCACAGCACACTGTATCACAGGAGGGCAAAACCCATGGGATATTAACCATAGCAAACATACCCCTTAGGAGTCATAATCTTAAAAATACAAGCAATTTCCTTTTATATTCCTCTCACTATACTTTAAACTGAGAGCTTATTACATACACCTATTCTGCACTGCCAAAATTTCCTTCCAAAATACAGCAGCAACACAAACATTGATTTTTTTTCCTATTGGTTACAATTTGTGTGACTACCTGCAGCCATTCATATTGCAACATTCACAACATTGAAGAACACAGACTTGAGAAAATTCCAATGACTCTGACAACACAGAGAAGTTTTTTCTTTTTTTAAAAAAGTAGAAATTGAGTCTAGTGTCTGGATACAAAAAAATATGAAAAAGCATCAATAGGTAAGAAGACACCATTTTCAAAACTCTAAAAAAGCACTACAAGAACTAATAAATAAAATTTCAAATAGTAATATTTATTATTTTTGTGTTTGTGTATCTTTAGACAGTCACTCACTTTTAACCACTTGCTCTATAAGGTTTAGGATGTATTTCTAGAACAAAGAAAATATCTTCACATTCAGAAAGCAAATTTTTAGTCATATTTGATCTAAGAACATATATACGTAATTTAATTGTACTGATAACAAATTCAGAAGGGAGAATCACTGGGTTTGTTTTTTTTTTTTAAGATAGCAGTCAGTTACTTCTGTGAATAACTAGAAACAGCAACACAACCATATTACCATAGTTTATATTATAGCAAACACAATCAGGCAAATGCCCCTGGGTACCATCACAGCAACACTAGGATGCCTAAACAAATATAACAGTCAGAGTTTTCTCAGCTTTACAGCAGTGGCTCTGGAAGCTGCAACAACCATTACACCAGCAAAAATCAGTTTTGTCACTGCTGTGGCAGGTATTCACACAGGCTTTCTTAGCCTGTCTGAACACCTGCCACAGCAGTGACAAAAACTGATTTTTCCTGGTGTAATGGTTGTTACAGCTTCTATTTGTAAGTCTGCTTATCTCCAAATTCATCGTGGCAAGGATGCTCATTAAATTAATGGAACACCTCTAGACTGATGAACTTGGGACAGTTCTTAGATTTGGGTCTGGATTCCAAAACTGGTTTGACCTTCTCAGCCCTAAGTGGAAGTTATGTCAGTTTTAATTTTCTGCCACTAGAGTCCAACTGAAGTTAGTTCTTGGAACAAGTACTCCAATAGAAACCCAAAACATAACATGCTCCACCCCTTTAATATTTGCTTGAAGGTATTTATGAGAGATTTATACATGCAAACCTTCCCAAACTGAATAATAATTTACATCTGTGGAATCCATAACATTAATCTTGCAACAATCACACTGTAATGTCTATTTTTAGAGTTTTTGGAGCTAATTTAAGAGTCAGGGCTGAGCATAAGAGGTCTTGGGAAACTGGCTTGTAATGACAATCTCTAGTTATATTCCACAGAGCCCTAGATCCTCCTGCAATGGAAAACAAGGGTAACTATTGCCAAGAAAATTAAGTTTGCTTGATTTTTCCCATGTAGTGCTGTTGAACGTTCAGTTAACCACAGAATCACAGAATCAGTGATTCTGTGGTTAAGAATCACATCTGGTCTTTAACACCTTCAGGGACAGTGGTTCTGCCACCTTCCTGGGCAGACCATTCCAGTGCCCAACCAGCCTTTCTATGAAGAAATTCTCCCTAATGTCCAGCTTGAACCTTCCCTGGCACAGCTGTACACTGTGTCCTCTTGTCCTGTCCCTTGTTACTTGGGAGAAGCCACCAACCCCACCTGGCTACAGTTTCCTTTCAGGCAGCTGTAGAGAGTGACAAGGTCCCTCCTGAGCCACCTTTGCTCCAGGTTAAACACCCCCAGCTCCCTCAGCCATTCCTCACCAGACTTGTGCTCCGGACCTTTTACCAGCCTTATTCTGGTAAAATTTTGTCCTCCTCTCTGGACACACTCCAGTGTCTCAATGTCTTTTCTAAATTGGGGGACCCAAAACTGAACACAGCCCTCAAGCTGTGGCCTCACCAGTGCCCAGTACAGGGAAGGATCACCTCCCTGCTCCTGCTGGCCACACTATTCCTGACACAGGCCAGGATGCCCTTGGCCTTCTTGGCCCCCTGGGCACAGCTGGCTCATGTTCAGCTGCCATCCATCAGTACCCAAGGTCCCTTTCTGCCTGGCCACTGTCCAGCCACTGTGTCCCCAGCCTGAAGTGCTGCAGGGAGTTGTTGTGGCCAAAGTGCAGGACCAGCTTGGTTCTGGGCAGTTTGTAATACTGCAGCATCTGCTGCCACTACTCAGCTTCAGTTTGATTAAATCAGTGGGGGAGTGACTTCATATTATGATTTTAAATGAACATGTCCTGCACTGGTCAGTTTCTGCCACAGTGTTATTTGTCCAAGCAGCAGCAGCTTGTGAAAGATCTCATCTGCCTGCCCTGTCCCAGATGCCTAGGCAGCTTTGGCCAAGCCAGTTTGAGGCTGCATCCCATGACTGAGCTCAGCTGCACATCATCTCACCTAGAAGAACCCCTGGCTACGTCCTATCCTAGTGTTGGGATGAGACCCCTCTCTTTCTCCTACATCTTGGTCCACACAGACCCAGAAGGAGTTCACAAACAGCTGCAACATCTCTGCAGCACGCCCTCAATGACAAACTGAAACACTGCTTGGGTGTTCTGTAACTTCAGTTCCCCGCTAAAACAAAGAGCTACCTCACCACAAAAGTGATATAAAGTTTAACCTACTAATGAACATAAATAACCCAATCAATAATGCCTACATAGGTAAATATTGACAAAGGGCAATGATTTCAAAGAAGCAACTCAAGTACATGGAGTCATTCCTCTGTGGGATTACTGCTCCATGGTGACTTTCTTTCAAAGCCCTGACTATCTCACAGCATCTTCTCATGCATATGCATGCTGCCAGTGTCCATTCTACAATCTGAATCACTTCCTGTCTGCAGGAAGTGGAAGCCTCCTAAAAGAAAATGAGGGGGTGGAAGGGTGGGAACCTCAGGAGAAAAAACATTTACAGCTAGAAAATACAAGGACAAACCTTTTTTCTTGACCAAGAATACCAGATATTTTAAAACTTAGCAGATAACACCTCTGAGAGCACACATAAGCAACTGCATGCTAATAATGTTAAGCATTTCCTTCCTTTCTATATGAGAGGAGTCAATTGAATAGGACAAGAAATAATTTCTTGAAATTTCTATTGCAAGAAATAATTTCTTCTTTTTATTTTCATCCATCCTTGCTACATATCTGTGCACCACCATTTAAGTGTTAAGAGTCTTACATGGTATATAAAGACCTGTGTTCCTGCAGACATTCACAATATCATGCTGGAACTCTGATTAACAGCCATATCTTAACATCACCTCATAAAATTAATAACATGGGTGATATACAGCAATATCAGAAGGCCTCCAGATACAGACCAGCTTGGACAAGCTACATGAGTGAGTTATCTTTAGTTCTGCAAGGAACTGATGAGGTAATTCCTTCAGTAACTTATCAAAGGAAAAAAAAGCATACAGCTTTAAATCCTAACTCACACTTTAACCCACATAGCAGCAGGAGGGTTTTACTAATTGCAATCTGCAGAACATATGGACTGGAATACATCCCATCATCCGGCACCTCAAAACTATAGGCATTAAGTCGCTAAGCTTTAGCACACTGTTTACAATTTGCCTTATGAATATGTCACTGCATTTTACATTACTAAGGCATACATGTAAAGAAAAGAATGAAGCTTTATTGGCTGCAACTAACACAAACATCAAAGAAATCCATCACTATACCGCCTTTCCACTGAGGCTAAGCAAGGACAGTGGCTTTACAGCCCCCTTTTTACACAAAACAGATTCAGAATCTTTTTTTCCCTGCCTTCACATTTCCTGACTGCATCCTTGTGTAAGGAAGCCTGTGAGCCTTTGAAGCCTCCACCCAAAACAAACATGAATCTTTATAACTTTTGTAATCTGCTTTTTGGCCACCCAGTGAGAATCTTACAGGATCCCTTGTTTGAAGGCCGCCACAGAATAATACTAGCAGGGGAAAAGTAAAAGAAGATGAGATCCAAATATAATCATTACACAATATTTTCCTAATGAAATATAAAGCTGCTTTAATCCAAACAGTATGGTAAGATCTTTGTTAATCAACTTCAAATGAGGGACTATAGTCATCAATTTAGCAGAGTGAAACCAAAACAAGCAGAAAATAATTTTAATGTTTAGACAGGAATTCTAAAAATGACACATCTCTCAGATAAATAGGCAGTACTATCCTAAATTTTGAAAGCTCTCCTAAATAGGCATTCCCTGGAGACAAATGAATCTGTGACTGACATGGGTCCTTCCTAAGAATAATCTGGCTCTGTTTCCAAGAGCACACCATACACAGGGCTAGGGTGTTGAAATCCCAGACCAAGCTGGAGGAGAAGCTGCCTCAAGTTTACGGAATCCAAGAAACATGTTTTGGGATGTCTCTCTCAGCCCAGCCACCATCCCCAGTGCAAATGGAACAGAATAGCAAGTGCTGCTGCACAGGCGAGAATTCAGTGCCAAAGGGATGCTTCCATCCTGAAATATCCTCCCCACAACTTTGATCTTCACTCTAAAGAAGGTATGGATTGAGCAGTGCAACTAAAAAGGTATTAGCTGTCCCATTATCATGATCCAATAGTGTGTTTGGCTCCTATTTATTTCATACTGTCATGATTTACAACTTCACAGTCCCTTTTTATCTCCCCCTCCCTTCACATTTCTGAGACCATTTTAATTTCCAGTTTGCAAAAGAAAACCCAGATGTAATTTCAGTTTAATGCCTTTTAACTACTAAGTTATGTGACCCTAGGAAATCCTTCAAACACAAAATTCACACTCTCAGGATTTTTCTTATCAAAAACAACCTGTAACTTTTAGATATTTCAAACTGCCACAAGTAGTCTGCCTTACACTCATTTATTAGCATTTTTATTTATCAAACCACAGGTGCATTTAAAAAAAACTTTAAAAACACTCAGAAGTGCACTACTATGATATAATGTAACAGTTAGTTATTCATTACAATCATTAACTGCAAAGGCAGAGATATTGAAAGAACCTTTATAGTGAAGCATTCCCATAAAAGAAAAAGGAAGAAGCACTGATCAAGACATATGGACACATTTCTGTCTCATATTGGCTGCTTTGTTTTTCCTTCCCATTCATATGAAACTTGCAAAGCACGTTTCTGCCATTACTCTTAAAGAAAAACAAAAAACGAGCGAGCAGAAACACAGATCAATATGTGGAAGCTCTGTGGTTCACCTACAGCACTCCTTCCCAGCTCACAAACTGTAAACATAACACAGGAAAGATTAGGAAAAAATTGCACTGGTAAAGGGCTCTGAAACGTTTCAGAAAATTAAATTATATGTCCTGAGGAAAAAACACCCTAGATTGAGGCCTCTTAAAAACCTTCTGCTTTTCCTACACCTTCTGATTTGATAGCATCTCTTCACAAAATGAAACCCTTTGATCTCCAGTTACTTGCTGTGGCACCTGCATCCTAGGGCTGGGTTTTCCTTATTTGTGGTTTCAGAAAATCGTACTCTAGGGATACACAAACAGAAGTGTCCATCAGGTCTCTTTAAAGTGCAGAAAACCAAGGAGGACAAACAGGCTGCCAGACACAGCAATTCTGCAGTGAAACAGAGCCATATGCACACACTGTATAGGTCACACCAGAAGGGAGAGAAAGGGGAGATGGGAAATAGCTCTGCAGAAGTGAATGCCACAGCCAAAGAACACATTCTGCAAATCAGGGCAAGGAATACTCAATCCAACCCCTGCTGTTCCTTTAAAGTGCAAGAAGAACTTTATGATTTAGTAAATGCATCACAGCCCACATGTTATCTCGTGAAGAAGGTTCTGGGTGTCAAATGAGCCGAAGGTAGGAAATTGCCTAAAGGTGTGTGCACTGCAATGCCCTGGCTCAAGCAGCCAGCAATGGCAGGGCCCAGACTCCTGCAATCCACTCATAGCAGGCAGGAATTCATCTGCAGAGTAAACATGGCACCGCTCAAACCTGCAAGCTCAAAATACCATCAAGAGGAACTTTGCTGTGAGCTGCATTTAGGTTTGCAAAAAGGCAAAATGATACAATATTTTGTATATTCAGCTACTTTCATTCGTCTGCTTACATTCATTCATACAGATCATCTGACAGGACTTAGTCACATGTTTAGCAATAATATTCAAAGAATTGTTAGAAAAATAAATAAAAATCTTATCAACATCTTAAGCATAAACATATCTCAAACTATATTTCCCGGTGCTTAGGATTTTTTTTGACAATTAAATAATTTTTTTAAGCAGGTCATTGTAACATACAGTAAGTACCACACTGCGTGAGCAAACACAGTTCTGGGGAAACACTACTGTCACCTTTTTTGCCCTACAATGTCTGTCACTGCCATTCTGGAACCAGGCATTTCTCTCCCTTTAAGACAGTGCTGCTCACAGCTCCCTACTTAGCATATGGGAAGAGAAAAACTTTCCTAAAGGAAACATCTTGAATACATGTTAGCTGCTGAGAACTTAAGGCATATACACTACAGAATTACCAGTTTTATTAAACCCTGAAAACACAGGATGTGCACACAGCAAGAAGAGGATAAACTTGTCGATTTCTCACTGTATTTCCATTTTTTCAAAGTCTATACAAAGAAAATGAGGGATTCAGCATGACCCACTTTGCTGCTGTCTCATCTTCCCTCCATCACAAGAACAGTTCAAGTGAAAATAATCCCTTCTCACTCAGTACATATTCTCTGTTAAGCAATACATCAGCTGAACAACCCACATCATCCCAATGAAGCTGCTGAATGGTTATCTCTCAAACTGAATCTTTTTTCTGCTAGACCTATATGGTACTAGATACCAGTTGCATAGAAAATTCTAATATATAGATATATATATATATGTGCATACACACACACACACTCAATGAAAAAGAAAGGCTGCCTGTGAGATTCTGGCTATGCACAAGCATTCCTTCCCTTGCCAATAACCAGAATGTAAAACAACTCTCCTCCCCTGAAAACTTCCTTTTATTGGGATATTTGTTTCAAATTCATCTAAAAAAACTAAATCAACTGACAAATCTGAAATAGCTAAACTGCCATTTACAACTGCAATCTGGCTATGGTCAAACATTTGTTATTTTTATTTGCAGAAGATCAAAATTACTTTCAGAGTAAAGCACTTTTTCAAAGGCCCTTGGTGCAAATTCAATTTATGAAAACGCATCACTGACAACATTAATATATTTCTTTCTGTGAGATCCAGTTCTGCATTTCCCATAGAAAGTACATTAAACTCTTAAATAAGCAACCCATATAGGCTTGCTTCCAGCTGCTTGTAAGCAGATGAGACTGAAAATGCTTCAGACCTGGAGGCTGGAACCAGCTGCTGTCTTTTAAAGAAGCCTTGGTTTCATCCCAACATCCTTGTCGATAAGATAAAAAGAAATATTCTCACAATTCAAAAATTTCCTTTCCTGAGTCACAGAAAAAAAATTAAGCTTTTATTTGCACAAAAAGCACTCTTCAATCTTAAGAGAAATAATAAGAATTAATAAGAAAATTTATAAGATGTCAACAAAATCAATATGAATTAAATGTGCAGCTCACCAAAAAAAAAAAGTGTGTCTTTGGTATTTCCAGAAACCTTGAAATAGAAGTTGGTCGGAACTTGGCTTTTGGATTATTTAAGGTTGTGATTTTGAAAGAAACAAAAAAAAAAAAAAAAAAAAATAACAACCTAAACAAAACAACAATTGGCATACCTGAGATTCATAAAATAGTAAACTTTTTCATGAGGTAAAACTATCCATCTTCTGTATCTCAAAGCATGGATTCCATATATAAAACATTCCATATATTTTGACCACCAAAAATGTTAATTTCTACCCAACAAGTCACCTAGCTATCAATCCTTGGAGGGTAGGTGTAAGAATTAATCCAACCCCAATGCATATAAAGCATCATCTATTTTAAAAAGTCACAAGGAAAGAAGTGGCAATGACTCCTCCAGAAAGAGCTACCAGAGACCACTTCTCCAGAGTGTTGATGTCCTTGGGAGATTCTCCTCCCACTCACAAACAAATTGCAGGAATTAGACAGCACTTGCTTCATTGGGGGAGGGATGGGGGTGCTGGGAGAGAGGGGAAACTGGCAGGGGAAGCACTGAGAGAGTTTTTAGCTGCTTTTTTGCATGATTTGATCTCTGGCAAGAAGCCTGAGAGCAGCTGCCATGGTGTGTCAGCTCCCTGCAGACCCAAAGTGAGCTGTGAGATCGTGGTTTGGTAAACTTCAGACCAGGTCACAGGGAAAAGCCATGAATAACACAGCTACGAACCCCAGTCAGCAATGGCACACAGCTTTAAGCAAAAACATCCTTCCTAATTTCAGCTCTGTTTGCACTCCAGTTAAACACTGACATTTAATCAGCCTCACACAAGAGGGTCCTAAAGAAAAACACTCACTAAATATTTATTTTCATTTAAACACAGTGTGACTCAGTTTTGGGTAGGTCTCATCACCTCCAGCTGGAATTCCCCACCGGGTCAGGGTGATGGAAGCAGCAGGGCTCAGTGCAATGTCCCACGGCAGATCCAGCCCAGCCTCCCCTTCCCACAAGGACTCCCCGTGAGAACGGCAGGGCTGGGCTGGCTCTGCGCTAGCTCATGCTCAAATCTGCATGAAATCACCCCTGAAGAGGCTGCTGGGGACTGAGGGAGGAATTTCTCCTCTCCCCCAGCCCCCAGGCAGACGCCTCTGCCCTCTCTGTATTCTTCACAGCGACACGCTGCAAGTATGAAACCTTCTAGATTAATAATGAGAGCAGGGCAATGATCTCCCTGGATTGCATCCATCTCATGTGAACCATGAGAACTTGGATTTATTTCAGTAATGGAAAGGAATGAAAAGCAAGGAGCAAGAGAGGGTTTTCCACACAGGCGTTCTACATCTTCAAGGAAAGCAAGGGGACAAAATCCACACAAAGACATTTCTGGTGCATGTTGTGGGCCATGTTTCTAAACTTTCAGCCTTTTTGCATTTTCAGCTTTGTGCACTTAATACGATTCCTCTTACTGATTTTACACAGTACTTTTATTGTGCTCTTTTATTATGCTTAGATAAATCTGTGTGATTGGCGCAGAGCAAACATCTTCACTGAGGAGAGGTACACTCAGGTTTGAATGAATACACAGTGGAAAAAAGGCATTGGGAAAAGGTTGGCATGGTTTTTGGTCATGGTTTTATTTACAAGCCACTATGTCCGAGAAGCAAGCCACATGCATCCTATTTCCAGTGGTGTCAGTGTATCAAGTTTAGCCCTGAAATTACTAGGTAAAAATAATTTGGGATATTTGCTTTCCTAAAAAATAATGCACTTATTGAAGGCATGGATAACTCTCACACACATGAGAAAAGGGGAGATAGCCCAAAAACTGTGGAACTATCCTATCTCTATCACAGTGTTTCTCTGCTCTTTTTGCTCTGGCTCTTCAGCCTAGAAATTGCCAAGGGTATTCATTACTCCTCAGGCAGGCTGCCAGCTTGGGATGTAAAATCCTGCTGGAGATTGTTTGGAAGATCCATGTAATGCACCAACAGGCCACAGACCAGGTGCACAGAGATCTTGGCTAACCTGTAGAGTCTTTCAATGCTGAGTGACTCCAGGCCTGCTGCAGCTCAGTGGATGCATACAAACAGAATTTCACTAATCACAACTTCTATGTGGAACAAATTCTTTTTCCCTTTCTGACACTACTACTTATTTTTACCTTGTTTGATAAATGTTGCCCAAAAATTAAAAAAAAAATTAAAAAAAATTAAAAGAAGAACAAGCTTGAAAGCTATTTCCCCCTATTATATAAACAAGGAAAAAATTACATAAATCTATTCTAGCCACTGCTTTAGTGAAAAGGAAAGTCTGGATAGAAAAGTTGACTGTCAATTGTTGCATATATCAATTTAGTGAGAAGTATCAAATAGACAAAAGGAAATGCAATGAGGACTTTAGGATCTTAGAATGGTAAATTTTGAGGAACCAAGGAAATTACAGAGGCTATGCTCAAACACTTCAGCTCAAACACAGAAATACCTCACTTGAAAAAAGCAAATGTTATTCACACTCCCATTGCAAACAGGAAGGGAAAAAATGGTAAGGAAAGATTGGAAGCTTGCCCAGATGAATAAACACTTCAAACAGGATATTGAGAGGAAGTCCAGACTCTACAAAGAATGAAAAGATTAATTAGGAAGAAGACAATGTCTCGGGGCTACAAAGTGTTGAAACTGTAAAAGAGGACAGAAGCTCAGCCAGAGGGAACTCAGCCCAGGCAACCCAAAATGAGTTTGCCACGCGTACGGGAACGGCTTCCAGAATTTCTCTGTGGCTGCTGACTGATTTGGGAGTGCTGGCAGCCAGGCACAGGCACAGCATGACTGGGTGGGAGGGATCCCCTCCTCAGCTGCTCCCAGCCCAGAGTAATTTAGGCTTACATCTACCCAGCCTACCAACTCAGCTAGAGCAATTACTCCAGATGCACCTTTTCTCTCATCGGGTGAAGAGAGAGGGAGGTCCAGTTGCACTGGACTGAAGTCTCCCACAGAGCTAAGTGAAGCAGACTGAAAGTGCTGTAAATGACACAGACAATTTTAGAAGCAGAGAGGAGAGGTGAAAGACAACCACTGCCTGGCCATTTCTGTCATCACACAAATGACACAGGCCAAGGCAGTCGAGCTGAAAGCCTCAACAGGTCACAGGCTCAGCATGGTGACTGCCAGAGTGTTTCTGGTGCTCACAGTGGGCTCTGGCTACTCCTCTGAGCAAAACAATCTGCTGCATCTTCTCCCACACATTTCCTGCCAAGCATGAGGCCACGGGGCCCAGAGAAAATTACTCTAGATGGATTTTTCCATAAACATAAGTTATAATGTCTCCTCTTCACAGTGTGCTATGAGACAAGGGGAATAAAGATGTACTAGTAGCCCCTTTGGAGCAATAGCTTTTTCTACTTTTCTCTCTTTTTTATTACAGTTGCAGTACCCATAGTATTTCTCTTCACACTTCACTCCCTTCATAACCAAAACATTTGCTTGATTTGTTTGCTAGACAAAGCAGGTTTAGAACCATACTCATTTCATCCTCTATCTATCCCCTCATTCACGTACAAAAACACATTCCATAGAAAATTTTGCTTTACTAAGCTCTATATATGTATGTACATATATATGTACATATATATGTACATATATATGCTGGGGGGGAAGACTGATTGGAATTATTATTAGGAACAGTTCTTTGTTACTAACCAAACCATTTCTGTAATCCTTACCCAACAATAGCTGACACAGAACACAATACAAATCTGACTGCCCACTGGCAAAAATTAACATGGAATATCATCTTTGGCAAAAGAAGAGTACTTCTGCCAGTGCTAGTTTGGTCAGGTCAACAGACCCCAAAATAAAGAGATACATTTGCCTATTCAATATGCATGGCAACTCAAACATTCCAAGTATTACAATGGAAACTGGAACTGAACTTGAAGATATGTGGAAGCAGGAGAAATGCAATATCCTAATTGAAAATAAGAATACATCTCATTTCTTGAATGCACTTAAATGCTTTTATGTGAATACAAAACTGACATCAAAGACCAGTGTTGCTGTGGGTGTCAGTCAACCTTCCAGATTTGTGATTTCTTATTAAATCATATCTCATTCTATTAATTTCTTATTGGATTTGATATTTTCAGGTTTTCCTGGAATACTAACTTATCAATCAGTCAATCAAAAGTATTTTGAAGCACAGTCATCTACAGAACTTTGGTCCTTCAGGGCACAGGAACACCCCTGCCATGGCCAAGGTGTACATATAAAAATTATTGCAAAGACACATCCATGCATCAGCTGAACCAAAGTGGCTGGTGCTCCCAGAAACTCAAAGGCTCAGATGCACTCTACTCCCTCCAGCCAGCAGGCTTTGAAACAGGCCATGAAGGTCAGTAAATATCTGGTCTCCCCAATCCTAAGGAAAGAAAAATGTAAATTCAAGGATATGACATCCACAAAACCATACTGCCTCTCTCTGAAATGGGCTCTCAGACACTGAAACCATCTTGCTGTAAGAGCAGCAAAGGAAAGAGAGAACAATTTCAAAATCTATCTTGAATGGTACTCAAAAGAAGACAGTAAAAAATAAAAATTAAAAAAAAAAAAAACAGAAAAAAAAAAAAACCACAAATGGACTTATACACAAATACACAGCACATTTTACAATAGAATCATCTCCTGTGGAAATCATGGTAAGCAGCCCCAGATGGAGCAGGTTAATGCAATATCAAATGGCAGGAGCTGAGAACTGTGTGAAGGCTTGTAAGGAAGCAACATCAGCTCAGCCTCCTCACTGAGGAAGGGCTAGAAAGACACAGCAATAGGCCCTCTGCCTTTGAAGCACTGCACAGGACAGTGTTCCCAGCAGTGCACCTGTAGATGGAAAACTTGTGGGGTTGGGGAAGAAAATGCAAAACAAATCAGAAGAAATTTGTCATTTCTCTGCCTAATCATTTCCTATGATACAGCAGGTATCATCTTAACCAAATGAGTTCAGCTGCTTGGTTCTGCTAAACTCTAGCCCTGCCAGGGGTGCAAGCAGCTGCAAAGCAGCTGTTCTTGTGCTAAGAAACACAAGGGCAGGTGGCACAGAGCCACAAACAGCCTCAGTGCTCTGCTGAGGACCATGGGCAAGTTACAAAGATGTTTTTACCAGTTCTGGACCTTGCTACCTCAGCAATTACCTACTTCCCTGAACACTCAAAATTAAGGTCAGGCAAAGTGATGAAGGTAGGAGAACTTGTGAAGAGATAAGAATAACCATAGACCTGGAATTTTCCATACAGGGCACCAGTTCTGAACCTTTCTTCCAGGCTTGGTGCATGACAGCACGTATTTGTCAGCATCTCAAATAACTGCAAAGCTGATATTGATTTCTATGTATTTTGCTGGAAACCTGAGGGAAGGTTAATGATTTTCTTTTATTGCTTCTTTCTAAAATTTTGGTCCTGAACATCTGGAAGGAGTTATCTGTTTTCTTCTTATTTTCTCACCCTCTTGTATCCTCTCTAAAAACTAGTGGTGTACAACTTACCTACAGAAATATTTAACAATAAATTTAAATTCTGCAAAAAGCAGTCCTGCAGAAATATGAACAGAGGAACTAATGCAGAAAATCTTCAGGAGTTTTTCCAGGATTCCTTTGAGTTAGAGGAACACAACCCAAGTGTTGCTACTGTGAGGAGCAGCACCCTTCTATAGACACGTTCTGCTCTCCCTGTAATATTACTTCATCAAACCAAAAACCAGAAAAAAAGTCACTCTCAAAGTCTGTATATCAGCTCTGTACTAGTCCATCGGTAGTAGGATTTTGTCATGAAACCTGAATATAAAATCCAACTGAGAAGTAGATTAAACATTTCCAAAGACCCAAGCCCATGCATTTAAATTATTGAACTAGAAGTAAGAGAGATGATGATAAAGAGTCACATCTAAATAATCCTCAGATATTTCAGCCACTCTAGCAAATATTTGCTGTTTCTATAAATCTCCTCTCAGCACCTGTCAAGAGCACAACCAGCAACATGGGGGAATAAACACATTCAGCAGGCACAGATTTCCAATAAATCCAGTGAATTTGGGAGCTCACTAATTCCCCTCTACAAGCAAGTAAAAAAAATCTACTAAAATCCTTAATCTCCCATGTGCTGATACAGCACTTCCCAGGTCTAAATCACAGGGAATTTTCCCAGCTGTCAGCACTGAGCTCAGCAGGGGCATCAGCAGGAGAGCAAGGGCAGGAGCAGGACTTACAGAGCACAACATTCACTATGCTGAGACTGGAGGTTAATGTTGAAAGACAAGTCATAGTGGGAGGAGTGAAATGAAGCAATTCATCAAAGCCACACATTTAAACTGGCTTGGTTTTGCCCTCCTACCCATCCTTTAAACTTTTTTCCTGGGATGCATCTTTCACCATGTGAAAGGGGGAGGCTTTTTTGTTTTCTTCAATATTTACTTATTTATTCTGCTGGCGTTTTACTCTCCTCAAAACCCTTGCTATTGAAAGATAATATATTTCTTCAGCTGAGCACCAGTGTCAAAACTCACACAGGGGACCTGAACTGCTATTTTAAAGCAAGCCATATTCAAGAAAAATCATTAAAAGGAGGCACAGATAAAGCCCTGTTGATGTTTACAACCATGTTGCATTAATGCCACTGTGTTTCCTGCACCTGTAAAGCCTGATACCATTTGTGTCTACAAGCCACTATACTGACACACAGCCAGAAAGCCTGACAGGGCTGCTAAACCCTGGGAGGAAAAGAAAAAAACATTGAGTAAGCAGGTCTTTGTGTAATAGATAAAAGAAAACCTGAAGGTTGCAAGATTTATTTATTTTTTACTTTTCCTTAATGCCATAGAGGAAGTGGAGTGTGTTCTTGGTTGAATTGGACACACTTATTTCTTCTCTTATTCTGGTTTCTCTAAATCTTTATAGAATCATACAATCCCTTAGTTTGGAGAGGACATCTAAGATCACCAAATACAAGTGTTAACCTAACACTGCCAAGTTCCCCATTAAACCCTGTCCCCAGATGCCACATCTGTACATGTTTTAAATACCTCCTGGGGCGGTGACTCAGACACCACCCTGGGCAGTCTGGTCCAAATGTGACTACCCTTTCTATGAAGAATTTTTCCCAGTATCCAATCTAAACTTTCCCTGACATAACTTGAGGCCATTGTCCTGTCCTCTTGTCCTGTCACTTGTCCCTTGGGAGAAGAGAACAATCCCCACCTCCCTACAACCTTTTTTCAGGTAGTTGTAGAGAGTGATAGTTCCACCTGAGCCTCATTTTCTCCAGCTTAAACAAACCCAGTTCCCCCAGCTGCTCCTCATATAATTTGTGATTCAAACCCTTCACCAGCTCTGCTGCCCTTCTCTGACAGCTCCAGCACCTCAATGTCTTTCTTGAAATGAGTGGCCCAAAATCAAACACAGGAATCAATGTGTGGCCTCACCAGTGCCAAGTACAGGTGGGCATAGTAGGGAATACTTCTGCTGGCCACACCATTTCTGACACAGGCCAGGATGCCATTGTCCTTCTTGACCACCTGGGCACTGCTGACTCATGTTCAGCAGCTGCTGACCAGCACCCTCAGGTCCTTTTCTGCTGGGCACTCTCCAGCACTTTCCCTCAGCCTTTAGCACTGCAAGGGCTTCTTCTGAACCAAGTGCAGGACTCAGCACTTCACCTACTGAGCCTCATACAACTGGCCTTGAGCCATCAATCCAGCCTCTCCAGATTCCTCAGAAGAGCTTTCCCACCCTCCAAGATCAACATTCCGGTCCAGCTTGTTGCCATCTGCAAACTGGCTAAGAGGTGCCCTCAGTCCCCTTGTCAAGAAGGGACATTAAAGATTTTAAAGAGGATTGGCCCCAACACTGAGCCCTGTGGAGCAGCACTATGGCACAGAGCACAGGCACTGATGACAACCCTCTGCAACAATTACTGGCAAATGTTTGCAGTGTACAGTAATACCAGAAGCTGTGAGCTACCTCAGAGGAAGGAAAAACAAAACATTAGTGTGGCCTGAAACAGCCAGTCGGTGCTACATGCTATGAATACAAAACAAATAGAGTGCAGTATGTGTCAGGCTGTGACCTCTGTCACTTGTGTATTTGCATCCTTTCCAGTCAGCCTTCCTGATTTCACAGCCATCCCACTAGAAATACCCTCTGTGTCTGTTCAACATCTCTGCCAAGCTGAGCTCATGCTCTTATCAAAGGAAAACATTTCAAGAGGGTTTAGCTGTTGATTATTCACCTCCAGATCCCAGGAAAGGCTATGGTCAAATTCTCTGTCTGACTCACAGGATTGCTTGAATGCTTTGCACAAGTTTCTTCAGCCAAGGCACTGGAAAAACACTTTGGAAATCCCCAAAGGTTGGGAGTGTGCACCTCAAATAAAGCTCGGTGGAATTAAAACACCTGGTGTGTCCCACGTGCCTGGAAGCCCATGGACATGTGTACTTTCACCATTAACTTCCAAACACCAAGACCTCCTTTCTTGCTTTTTCACACATTTCACATTACAAGGATGTTAGGAGAAAGCATGAGGAGCCCCAGGCAAAGGGAAGTTGTGGGAGCCTGTGGCCAGGAGTAGGAAGAGATAAAATGGCAAGATGTAAAACTATTTAACCAGTGGCAAGAGGTAAAACCATTCAACACATGCTGGCAGGCCATACCTGGAGCTTCAGGAAAAATATGGCAGCAATTTGAATAATTTTCTCTAAAAATTGTCCCAAAACAAAAACAAATAAATTTTAAAAAACACCAACAAAGCAACCAAAACTACAACCCAAAAAAAAAACCCAAACAAAACAAAACACCCAAAAGAAAAAATCACACAAACAGTTCCACTGACAAGGAGAAATGCTAAGTGTGCTCTGTGGACCACTGGTGGCTCACAGATGCCACATCAGCTTCTCAAACCCACAGTCCCTCCCCTCCCTGAAGGACATCAGACCCACAAAATACATCAGAACAGCACGTTTGTGTATCATGCCATTTTGCAGAGCAGCACCCAGAATTAACTCAGCCAGGGAAAACCACTGTGGTTTATCAGGTCAGAACACTCCCTAGGAAGACAACAACATGGTTTGCACTATCAAACTGTGTATGGCTTTTAATCCCATGATAGTTAAAAGTCAAAATACATAAACTAATGAAACTAATATGAGGGAAGGAACAAAGCCCTTGGGACAGGTGGCTCACTGTGTGTCTGGGCTGAATGTAAAACTGGCACCCCAGCAGCTTTGCCTCCACTTCACAGCCAAGCACCGTGACGACCAACCCACATGTGGTAGGAAACAAGCCTCATGTGAGATCCTCACATTGTGCTGGGCCACAGGATGGTAAAGGAGTTAAAAATGAAGGCGTGCATGCATTGGTGTGATATTACTCAGTGTGTCACTTGTTCCACCTGTTAGACAGCAAAGGCTGGAAATTAATTAACACAAGCACCCTCTTCTCAATTTAAAAAAAACCATAAAAACTCTTTTAATGTGCCTGTATGTATAAAAACCCACACTTCTTTCAACAGTTCAGATTTTTCATTAACAAGTCCTGTTTCATCAAGCAGTAAGAGTATGCAAATTATGCATTTTGATTGCATAATTTTACTATAATAATTTACACCACCGCCATCCCCCCAAAAAAAAAAAAAATCACAAAATCAAGACCAAAACAGCCGATAACTTCAGTTGAGATAATTGTATACATTACAATCCCTCAGACAGAAAGCATTCTATGTGAATTTGGCAACAGCTTTACCAGTGCATCTCATTTATAAGCTTTGACAGGCCAAATTCTGCAAGTGAGAGATTTGCTGAAATTTTACTCTTCTAATGCTCCTTCCAGCTGACAACAGGGCTAGAGGAATGAATTCTTTCTCATGCTTAGCAGGCCTACTTCACTTTTAAAGGAGCCAGGTACTGGGAAGCAAATCGATAGGAGCATCAGCAGCTGGGCATTCCCAGCTGCTCTCCAGGATTTCCCATGGAGATGCCAGGAGTTCATACCTGATGATACATGGCAGAGGTGGAACATAACCTCGAGAAGCCAACCTACTCTCACTTGTGTATGCTAAACACAGAGCAAATGGACCAAGAGCCACAAACAGAAGTGGTACTGCCAAAAATATTTTCACTCACCTTGAATAAATCTCCATGAAAGCTTCTGCTCTACAGACAATTCTACAGACCATATGTCTCCAGTAACATAGCCTTTTTCCTAATGCTACTAACAAGACAGCACAAAAATTTAGCAAACCATATACATATTAAGATTTGTATACCATCACTTTACTACTATTAAAGTTGAATGGTTCAGGAAACTATTTTCACTGCAAACCACTCCTTCAGAGATCTTTGATGGAATCCTACCAGTTTGTAAAAATACCGGGATTTATATTCAACCATCATTTAAATAGAACTCCCCAGAACAGCACCCTTTTTTTCCACAAGTAATAAGCAACAGAAATTCTAATCTGAGGAGCAAATTCTGATTGTCAATACAAAAATAGGCAGCGCAGCAAAATGGAGGAAATACACAAAGGAAGGAGGAGGACATATTCCTACATTTTTACAAGTGAAGAATTAGGCACAAAAAGTTGCAAGAAAGGATGAAGGCATCAAAAAACATACCCTAAATGGAATTTGAATAAGAAGTAGGGAAAAAAACATGGATCCAGGAAGTGGACAAAGGCAATTTTTAAAATATGAATCTCCTACATTTGAAGAGCTTTTTTGCATATGTCACCTGTCAAAACAAATGTTGTGCAACAGTGAATAATGCCTTCAAGTTAAGCTAATTATCTCTACCTGTGGTGTCCTATGGATAAATTCTGTGTTACTGACTATGAAATAGCATAAATTTAAAAAGAATAGGGCTGTTATGGTAAGAATTACTATGCTGAAACACTACACTGAATTCAATGCTATACAAAACTCCAAAGTGGCTCAAAGGAGGAGGGGAGGTATCCCCAGTGAGGAAAAATAACAGCTGAAGTAAACTTTTTTAACCATGCAGATTTCAATGTATTGCCTAGAGACACTCTGCATCACAGAATTAGTAAACTATGCAAAAGAAATTTTACAACCAAAGTTTACTTAAAAAGAAACCTTTTTTTTTTCCCAAAGTACTAGGCCATTCTAGAGGCTTTACCCTTCCCCTCCCTCCTGCAGATTCTACAGAGTAATGCAAATTTCAAGCTTTATTAGCAGTAACTCTTCTGGCCATGATTTTTTGTTATTAGTCTATATTAACTTTGGAAAAATTGTTGAAGGTTCGTTTTCTTTTCTGAAACTGCTTTGAATGCAGCACAGGTCTCAAAGAAGATAAGCTGCTTTATCTCACTTTTCCAGGCACTGAAAAGAATAAGGACAAAAAAGCTGACAGGACATATCTGGGTAAATTACGTACACTCCCACCATACACCACTTGGAAACAAGCAGAATCTGGCCATGGAAACATTCATCAGTACTTCACTTAATAGCATTAGGACACCATTCCTAAAAAAAGGGAAGGAGAAGAGACAGTGCTCAATGATAACACAGTTAATATATGAAGCTGCATAATCTCACCACGGTCACAGTCAACACAGATATCTAAACACTGCACATTCACATGCAGGGGACTCCATTTACTGTATAATTTGTCTTTTGCCTAGAGATTCAAACCTTCACTTAGAAATAAATGAAGAGTAATGACTTCTCATGAACTTTCCCTAATTTGTAGCCAGTTAATTTCCTCCTCCTGGTGAAAGTCTGTTGTATGCCACACATCCTGCTTCAGGCTATCAGTGAGATGGGGAAACTGTGATTCCTTTCTTCCTATTACATACTTCAAAACCAGGAAATACATCCGTTATGATTTTTTTTAAGAATAAAACAAATATTAAAGACATTACCAGAACGCTGGAAGAAAATTCCCAAGACTATAATTACACACATGGGGAAAGAGACATTTAAAAATATATTAACAAATACAATGCTTTCAAATTTATCAGGAAACAGTGATAGAATTAACACCACAAACAACTGAACAACATTCCAAAAAAAAAAATAGTCAGCAATTCAGACTGGAAAGAAGGAGTTGGCACAAGGAAAATACACCCAAAATTAAGTTTTTATTGCAGACTGCATGATAGCAAGAATGCTGTAGTCCCAAAGGAGACCTGACCCCATTCTCCCTCTTCCATCCTTCCCTTGGCTTGTGGGAGAGTTCCTCATTAATACACAATTCCACAAAAGGTCTTCAAAGGTCCTGCAATTTAAAAGTAGTTTCTAGAAATTATCTTGTAATTAGGACAGTTCATTAACTAGCTTTATACATGTAACTTCTTCATAGTTACACAAAAAAATAGTAAAAGTTCTTCACAAGCCCATTGAGAAAAACGGGAACAATTTGGAATTTAAGCCTGATGGCCTCAGCCTGGGAAGCTTGGCAAGAGAAGGCACAACAGTGATTCACACTTCAGCTTCTCACTTCCCAGTACAGAGCCTCTCACTGGGAAGACTCACAAAGCATTTTACAAGCAAACTAGCAGTACCAAGCCCATTCATCATTGAAACATGGTCCTTTGCATCAAGTCATAAGCTTCTAAGCAGTACAGGGGAACAGAAGTTCAGCAGAAGAAGGAAGATGACTACGGCACCATGCAGATGAGAGTCAAAGGAGAGTTCAGGGGAGCAGCACTCCCCTCCTCACACTGGGACTGGCCCCATCAGATGAGGTTTGTGCAGGAGAACTGCTGCTGGCAGCTTCCAGCAACCTTTTATGGATAAATAGTCATAAGCACAAGTGTAGAGGCTCCACATGGAGCTATCCTCAGCATCCTACTGGGTTCTGGAGTCTGAGGGGATTACACAGAACAGCCTCCCACTGAGCTGACCATACCTCTCAAGAAACCAGTGTACAAACTCCTCTAAAGGACCCATTACTACTATGCTTTTCTTCACACACTATGGCCCAGACTCTGCAAGGGAAGGACAGACACTTAGCCTGACATGTTATAAAATCAGCTTCCTCCTACACAAAGAGCTGAAGCATCTTCTGCAGCTAGAGTTACAACACACACACCAAAATTCAAAAAGTGAGTTAAATGATTGAGGACAACCCTCCCAACAGACATTATTCAGGACCACAGACCTGTTCATGACAGAAGGAGTTGTCAGAGGTTAGGATCAGCCTTCTGCTGAAAGCAGAGTCAACTGTTGGATCAGTTTGCTCAGGGCTTTATCCAGTTGGATCTTGAAAACCTCAAGGGGTGGAGAGGGCACAGTCTCCCTGGGCTTGCTGAGCTCTCAAGTAATCCATGACACTCCTCAGTCCAAGAGAGATTTCTTGCCCTCCCTGAACTCCTCCAAAAAGTGCAGAGGCCTGTGAGATGTCATTGATGAAAACTGAAGTACACAAGGCACCTCAGCCTTACCTGTGCCTGCTGCTACCAGTCCCACTCAACAGCAGATCCACACTTTCCTCATTCAACCTTTTCCTATAAGTGGTAGAAACTATTCTGCAGTCCTTTCTACCACCTATACACACCAACACCAGCTGAGCTTTTGTAATCCCAGCCCTTGGACAATGTTTCTAAGTTCCTCTTTTACTGCTTCCTCCTCCTTTTTGTATTGGAGTTCTGTCATGGGGTTCCTGCCCAGCCAGTCTGGTCTTCCAATACATCCTTTGGTTTTCTAAGTAAGGATTACTCCTGCGCTTCGAAGGGATTGTCCTTCAAGACCTGTCTAGCTTTCATTAACTCTTATGTGTTTTAAAGCTTCAGTGTTTACTGGTACCAGTTGCCTGAATAAGCTGAATCCTGCCTTCCTGAAGCCCAGAGTCTGTCACTCTGTTTCTCATGCCCCTAATGACCTTGAACTCCTCTGTTTCATGGGGCTACAGCCAAGGCTGCCATTATCACTCTCTTAATCACATCTGCCTACTTTGTGAATAGCAGATGCAGTCAGATATCATATCTGTTTGACCCCTCCAAGGCCTGTATCAAGAAGTGAAACCTGATATCCTCAAAAAAAAAAAAGCCCTGGCTAATTTGTAAACAACCATATAACTCTTCCAGCAGATATCAAAAACCTTCAAATCACTCAAAGGAACCACAAGGTTGTGAGACAGAGACTTCCTCAAATTTTCTAAAGACCTGGTTCTGTTTCCTTCTCACCATAAGGTGAGCCATAAAAACTCCCAGCATGATACCCCTTACCTATGGCAGGTCATGACCCACAAGCTCCCCACCTGCCTGTCATCTGTTCCATAGTGGAATTTCATACATTCAAGCTGCTCCTTCACTCGCAGTGAAACTCCCTCAATCCTGCCTTTGCTCCTGTCCTCAAGAACCTGCATCTGCTCTCCACAGCAGCACAGTCCTGCATGCTGTCCTGTAACTGGCAGTGTCACAGCTGTCACCACACACGCAATGCTGGCTTCCCAGGCTGCATGTGTTTCTGCAGGTGACACTTCCCTTTCTTACCCAAGCTCTCTCCTTACCAGGCTCACTATCTGGCTGGACAGTGTGCTCTGCTCCATGTCAGGTGGGAATACAGCACTGAGTGATCTCAAGAGCTCTGTTGTACTACAGACAGGGCATACAACATTCCCTGCCCCACAGAGCTGGCAAAACAGGCTAGGAAGGGGAAAGGCATGATCAGCTCTGCTCCATAAGGGGACACAGAAGAACAGGGGATCGAGACGAACAGGAAGTTTATAGCAGTGTGCCTTAACCACAAAACTGTTCTTTCTGCCTCTGGCATAACTGTCTAACAATTTGTGACCGCACAAGGTGTCTGGGAGCAGGCTGAGGAGCATTTGTAATCCCACCTTCTTAATGAGCTTTGCTCGATCTGCTTTAGCTCCCTCGGGTCACCCATTAAACACTCAGCCCTGACTGTGGTCTTTGGTGACAATGCAGTGACAGAACAGCTACAGGGCACATCATACACTTCAGGCCTCAGCTTTGCTCCCAGGAAGCATTCCATACAGAGGACATTCCTCCTGATCACTGTAGGGCAAGAGGAGTGGGAAAGCCACCGGCACAGCACCCACTGCAGTGGCTCACATTTTTAATTTTAAGAGCTTTTGACATGCACTCACTTAAACAGCTGCAGTGGGTTAGGCTTTAATATGTCTCCCACCCTCTCCCTCCTTTCTGGCCTGTTACCACTTGCCAGAGCAGCAAGCCAAGCCCAGGAAGCAGCTGCATGTGTCCATCAGCACCAGCTGCACTTCAAGCTAAAGACACTGGACACTGAAGCATCTCAGATGCATTCCCAAGCCCTGGTCCCTCTACAGTGACCCTAGGAAAGGGATATAACAAACAGCAGCACCTAGCAGCTTCTAAATCAGCATTAATTGGTTGGCATACCCAGGCACAATACTATCACTGGAGCCACTCTGTCACTTGGGGCAGGATGACAGCTCCACCCAAGAGAAAAGCAAGGAAATATTATGCTTAACTGTTGATTCTCTTCACAGCTCTTACTGTATACAGTCAACAACCATTTAGGAAGTCACTTCCACTAGTACATTAAAAAAAAAGCCACACTCAATTCTGCAATACATTTCCCATTTTTAGAGTGTGTGTTGACATTGCTACCTTGTTAAGCACATCTGAAAAATGTTCTTTCACTGGCTATGAAAGCCTAGAGTATACAAAAAAAATCACTTGTTACTATTTTAATTTAACACAGTAATGCACCAAACCAACATTCACTCTGCTACAACTACTAAATACATGTAATTACTTGTTAGGAAAAAATGCTTAGCTGAGTAGCACAAATACTGAAATGCACTCTTCACATAGTGGTCACTGATGTCACTGCTGACTAGAGTTAAGTTCTTGTTCACACACTTGATATCTGGGGTGCTGAGAGCTTTTTTTTTTAAACCCAAACTTGTTTACATCACCTTAAAACAGACTTGCTCCCCAATTTTCTGAGTTGGTACTACTTAATGTGAGGGAAATTATAAAGTGAAGAGGAAACAGTTGTACGGTTGTTTTAGCAGTTAACATTTACCTTAAAACAATCCTAGGTAAAAATTAAAAATAACCTCACTGCATTTGAGTTAATACACAGAAACCCAAGTGGACAAACCAGTTGTGAATACATATCACTGAACACAGACTGACATCCCTGTGGCTAATTGAAGAACTGTGACTATCACTTCTTTTGTCATTGCAATGGAATGAACTCTTACAGCTAAGATTCTTGCTTTGATACCACACTGCACATTGCACAAGTTGTGCAATAAGAACATTCCAACTTTGCATTATTTTTTATTATAGAAGGTCTAGTGTGTTCCTTTAGAAATCACAATAATTATTCAACAGTATTCAAAGGAGCTGTAACAGAAAAGTATATTTTTTTCCTTAACTAATCACATAGTTTTATATTAAAAGCTTGGCTATTCCCTATTCCTTTGCTAACAATGCAATATTTTTATCTAAACCAAGATCATCAAGAGAAAATTGATTTGTTATTGAAGGAAATGGACTGACTACTAACTTCAGCAAGCTAAGAGCCTCAAACAATAAAACCCCAGTGTCTTTCTCGTCTGTTCTGTATTTACATCATAAACAACATAAACACACATAAGCTGATTTCAGGACTGTGATTAAATTTGACCAGCAAGGTCATATTCATGCTGTTCTAGTCTAAGGAAAGAAATTCAGGATCTCTGCTACTATAAGGATGACCAAGTTTTATCAAGTTTTAAGAGTTCCTGAGAAAGTGCCATTTGCCCAGATTTCTGTGGGTGACACTTCCAAATCTTGTTCAATTAGAAGTAAGGGCCTCTGGTGCTTTCAAGTATATGACAGCTTGGAGCTGCAGTTACATCAACCTTTCCAAGGCTTTTCCCTCTAGTTCCATTAATTTTTCACTCCTGTGACCCTGAGTACTCAGGTATTCCTACCCCAACACCTTAGTTATCTCAAATGGAGGCCAAAAATAAAAAAAGCAAATCCTAACCTACACACCACAGCATCTAACAAGATATAAGATATTTAGAGAAAGAATGAAACCAGAGAAGAGCTGTCAAACATCCTATATTCCAAAATTAATGTATGGGAGGGTGGAGGAGAAGAGGAAGGATGTAAAAAATCCTGCACAAACAAAACAAAACCAAAGGAAGAAATAACCAATTAAAAACAAAACAAAAGAAAAACACATCTACACAGCCCACCAAACACCACCAGCTGCTGCTCTGCAGAGGAAGGGCAGAGGGAAGGAGGAGCCTTTGATATTCTACTCCACCCTCAGATTTCTGGATGCTATTGTGCAGCTGCTGTATGTCACATCTGGTAGCAATACACTGACACACACCACCCAGCTTTATCTCTCCTTGTTAGCGAGCACACCCCACCCATCATGAAAATGTCAACAGAACAGCAAGAGATCTGTGTCCACATGGAAAGGAACTGGCTCAAGAGAAGCCACACTGATTAAAACAGAGGAAACATTTGGAAAACCAAGCCCAAAAATCAACCTTCCCCCTCAATCTAAGCCGCATGTACTGCATCCATCACATCATTATGAAACCTGGAACCTGATTTGATTACAGTTCCTGGCAACGCTAACAATGTCCTGGCAACAATTACGGGTCCCTCCTGCCTCCAGCTCGCCAGGAAATGAGGTGCCATTGGGGTTGCTATTGTGTGGGACAGTGTGAAAACAGCAGAAGCTCCAGTGAATGTGTGAATACTGACCAAGCAGGAAACCCCACAAAGAGCATATCAGTAGTGCAGCATATACTCCAGACTAGCTCAAGAGTTCCACTCCTAGTCTTGAGGTATTCCCAGAGGTTTGGCTCTGAATACATTCATGGGCCACACAGGTAATCATGGGCAAATGCAGCTATCACCACTAAAGGCAACAAGAGTCAACAAATGAATAGCTCATACTCCCCACAGCAGCATAGCAAAGAGAAACAAAACTGGGACTGAAAAACTAAAGCTGCACAATGGACCATTCTCAGAGCCTCTCACCTGATCTATTTAATTTTAAGATTCTGGGAAGGCAAAACCTTTTCCCATTATACCACAAAAATGCAATTACCATGACTGCATGACTGGGCATAGACTAGACCTTGCATAACAACCTAAAATATTTTCAAAGTGAAGATAAAAAGTGCTCAAAGACATTTATCACCTGAATCTCTAACTTTTTTGGAAATACAAGAAAAATATCTGTCTCAATTTTATTCTTTTAGTATCTCTACAGCATTTTATTTCATCAAGACAACTGATAGTAGGAAGGAAGTTTTATGCCTTTCTCTATCTCAAGTTACATCAGGTCTCTAAAATTCCACTAATAGCATTACTTAAAACAAGGACAAGTTTTTATCAAAATTAAAGGCCATGTGCTTCCTTTCTCACTCTCCAGACATTAACTGCTCTCAGAAGACAGAATATGAACTTTAGGTCCATAAAGTAATTTTTTCATCATCCTAAAACTCTGCCAGGAGAGACTTACAGATGCCAACACAGGAAACATCAACAGATTCTGCAGGCAATTTTATATTTAAGTGTCATATTTAAAAGCACACACACCATTATTTTTTTAACTGCTGTTATTTTAGAAAAAAATAATAACTATCTACTCACATGCAGGCAGTGTAATCAACACATATTATCACCTTGTTCCATTGACTGAAATTGTCGAAGTTGTCATTATAGCCTCAGATAAAAATTTTGATAGACACCCTGACTCTCATTGGGAATGAGATTAAATGTTACCCAGTACTTCATTAGGCTATTAGCAGCACCTCTTTCGACAACCATGTATGCAGATCATTTGCCAAAAAATGAAAAAAAAAATAGACTCTATATTTTTCCCTTCTAGAAGGCCAATACAAATGCCTTAGAGGTCTTAAAATTTTTAGTGGGAGGGCTACCCATTTAAACTGCTTTGCAACTTAAATACAACCAAGAATTTAAATGCAACCACGAACACCTATCAGAAGACCAAACCAACTTGGGCTAAGCAAAGTGTTTCTTAAATATCTTCAAGAATGTTGCAATCTTTAAACTCCCAAAAGTCTGCTCAGAAGCTTAGTGCACCATGAAAACAACTGCCTACAAATCATGTAGATAATATCAAATAAATAAATAACGTAGTTCCTTCCCAAAATCAGTATGCTGAGGCTTCCTGTCAACATATGGGCTTTGCATTTCTGTGTGCCAAGATGCAACATTTGCAGTCTTCCAGAACTGGAAGAAACTGATGTCATTAACTTCTTATTAGTGCAATATACTGATTTACAACAGTTCCTGTTTTGTCTCTATCAGAGACACCTACCTCTAGAAGCTAGTGCAGTTATGTACTAAAGTACCTATGAGACTTACATGAGGAAGGGTTTTGCCCCTTCAGCAGGTCTCTCTCAGAAGGGAGGCTTTGGGTACAAACAGCTATTTTACTCCAAGCACATAAATGTGAGTAATACACGTGCCAAGGCAGAAAAGAATATTTGACTAAATATTTGCTGCTTGATGCAAGAAGGGAAATAAGAATTATGCTTCCAAGGATAACATTTGTCATAAATCCAAAGCAAAGCCATTAAGGCCAGTGCTGCATTTCAGCAGGCTTTCTCCCTCTCCTCTAACCATGATCAGCTGTATTTGACAACTAAAGTGCTTACTGCAGTATCACTAGAGTAATTATATTAGCAGGATTACATCAGGAGATAGGCATCATAATGAGGCAGGTTATTTTTTACCCTACCCCCGGCCCTCAGTTATAACTGCCCTCTAATTTTAACAGCTAACACTGAAAACAATTACAGGTTTGCAAAGGCAGTCTAGCAAACAAATTCAAATTTAAATTAGAACATGTTAAGAAATCAGACAGTTATAGAACAAGCAAGGACCAAGACAAAACATTCAATACCCAGGAAGACATTCAGTAAAAGCATCCAAGGCCCCATGCATTGCACAACAGACATTTAGTAATGCTCAAGACTGGAAGCCATGAAGTGCTAATATTTTTCCTAGGAGACCTTTTACCTACTCTAGAGTCCTATAAACCTGATGATTTCAGACCTGCTAAAATCTCTCAATTTTCGACTCAAGTACCAGTCAGTGGATCTCTGTGATGAGACTACAGACCCAAAAGGGCATGCACACTACAGCAGTTGGCTTGGAAAACACTAAGTTGCAAAAACATGAACAAGATGTCTCATCCGAGCATAGTATCTTTGACAGAGTAGCAAGCATAAAGGAAGCCCTCAATGAATGCCAGTATCACTGATTCTTTTGAGAAGCTGAACAGAAACTACAGCAATGCAACATATTTCTGACGAGGGTAGTTTTCAAGAGAGTTAAAATACACCGGCCCCGCATCCATCCTATCCCTGCATACAGTCAGAGACCAGAGAACCATAAAATGGTTTGGGTTGGAAAGGATCCTAAAGATCATCTGATTCCAACACCACTAGCATAGGTAGGGACACCTTTAATTAGACCAGGTTGCTTAGTCTCATCCAACCAGGCCTTGAGCACTTCCAGAGATGGCATATACTCAGCTTCTCTGGGTAACATATTTCAGTGTCTCACCACCTTCACAGTAAAGAATTTTTTCCTAATATCTGATCTAAACCTACTCTGTTACAGTTTGAATCCATTCCTCCTTCTCCTGTTGCTTTACTCTTGTAAAGTCCCTTTCCATCTCTTCTGTAGGCTCCCCTCAGGTATTGGAAAGTTGTGACCAAAGTCATCTCTTGTCCAGGCTGAACGATTCCAATCCTCTCAGCCTTTCCTTGTACAAGAAGTGCTCCATCCCTCTGATCATCTTGGGGGCTTCCTCTGGACTCGCTCCAACAGGTCCATGTCTTTCCTGTGCTGGGGACCCCAGAGCTGGGTGCAGCATTGCAGGTGGGGTCTCACCAGAGCAGAAAGGCAGAATTCCCTCCTTCACTCTGCTGGTCACACTTATTTCAGTGCAAGTGCACATTGCTGGGTCATATCCAGTCTCTCACCTACCAGTAGCCCCAAAAATCTTTGAAAGTGATCTCCCAGCACTGCCTCTTACAGCCACTTCAGCTTTCATGGGATGGGTTTCATGAGTTACTTTGCTTCTCTCAACAGTGTTGAGCGGTGCTGCTGATGGCAGTCAATGCTCCTGTACCCAAGGCTGAGTGTAATGGCCAAGGATGGAGGTGCACTCCTTGCCCTTAGCTCCAAAATACTTTGTCAGCCCCAGGGTACAGGGGGGAGCAGGGTAACTGAACAGAATTTCCTGCACCTCTGAAAAAGGAAGCCTAGGCCTTCATTCACATCTCTAAGAGACAAGGCAAAGCCTACCCAGGACTGCCATTACACTGACAGGAATATGAAATAATTCAAGCAGCACCACCAACCTGGATCAGCATTAATTCTTCTGTTTCAGAAGAACACTTTTTCCCTAGACACTGACACAGTCACCTCTCCCAAGTAACGAAGCTTCATTAACTTTAAATAAAGACTGAGTGTGTATGGCATCAATTACTCTAGAACATGGCTAAACTACACCCACAGACCAAGAAAGGTGTACTTACTGAATCTTTACTGAAGTATGACAATTATGGCAAAAATTAGATGCTGGAAAAATAGACTCAAGTTTATTCCTTGAAAAAGAGAAAAATTAAACTCATGATATTAAAAAGGTAGTGCCTATCTTAATTCCAAATAGCTAGTCTAAGGATTATAAACCAAGTCTTTTCAGGCTGAACTTTGATACAAGTTCTCAACATGAGACTGTTCCTGTCTTTGAAAGGCAAATGAATTTGGGTAAGACTGAGGTGAAATGGCTTGTGTACATGATGTTCACTTTAAAACCTTTGTTCTACTTTCCAAAGGAAAAGAAAGCATTTGCATGAAATTATAGCTGGTTGATTTTTATGTATTTTCATAAATGTGTTTACAACATGTGGGTTCTTGGTATTTTATTCTTAAATAAAAAGTATATAAACTATGGGCTGTGGAACAAAATTTACGTCTGAGATACCGAACGTGCAGAAACTACTGCTAGTTTTTCAGCCCTCTGCATGATTGATCTGTTTCACTGCTTTCTTGACAGTTACTTGCATTTGCCCCCTGATGCATTAGCATAGGAGACCTCTGAGATTGTTCTAAGGTGGCTAATCCCAAACGAGGAGTTGTGACCCCCAAGCAGGGTCACAGCAGTTATGGCTGGGGTCATAGCCCAGCAGAAGTGCACTTGTTTATAATGGCATCTGCGCTCACAAACCAGCACAAACCAGAGCTCACAACCGGAAGGCTTTGGAACAGCTGATGTAAGAATGCACTGAAGGCAGGCTTTGCATGACAGTCTCACCTGATAGCAAAGGAAGAGAAATGCTAACTATGCTTAAGTGGTTATTAATAATGGATATTTGGTGTTTTATCTGCATTACTGTAGCAGTGATGGTGTTAAATTTTAAACTACTCAATTCAGTAATGAACTTTAAAAAGTCAGAAGTAAAACACATTATATCTACCATCACAGGAGAAAAGCCAGCTGGCAACTGCAAAAATTCACTGAAAGGGTCTCCAGAAACCTCACAATCCAGTAATTCTAAATAAAAAGAAGTCTTGTTTAATTTAAATATTTTGACTCAAAGCCAAAGAAGTATTCCAAGTGAGACACTGTTACAACTTGACAAAAATCTCCACAAATTCTAGAAAAAGAAACTTTTCCAGACCGTTCATTCAAGCTAGAGAAGAAATTTCAATATATATTGCTCCTCTCACTCTATTTCTAGGCCATTCAGGCAACCTCCTGGCTCCTCCTACACTATCTCATCACTCTGCCCACTGGAAGGGGGTGAATAGAGAAACATGGTTGATATTGAGGACTCAACATTTGGCACACAGCATGCTTCAGGAGTGTTATTTCAGATCAGCTCCACTATGTCCCCTTGATGGAGCAGGATCTGGGAGATGAAGTGCTGAAAGTACTCTGGATGAGAGTCTTTTGACTTAGTGTTATCTGAAATTAATTCAAATTGGGCTTTTCTCCACAACACAGACCAACTCTAGGTGCCCTGACTTCACTCCAAAACTGAGCTCCTGAACCAAACCAAAATGTTAACATGGCAATGAGCAGCTGTAATTGTAACTTCAACTGCAAAGCACTGCACCCTTTGGATCATTATGGGATGAACGAAAGATTCTTTGATGAACTGAGAAAATGACACCTACTTTAGACAAACAAGAAGGAAAACTCCACTAAAGTGGAATACATCAGTAACTCAACTAAAACGGAATACATAAATCCAGATCCTTTCTCCACTCCTTCCCTCAAACGATCCTGGGAATTACTTTCCTCCTATGGAAAATACGCTTCATACTAATATCCACAAGCATATGAAAAGTGTGGGTTGCTAGAAAATGGAAAGAAAAGCCTATGCCTTCTGTCACATATTCTTAAATAAAATATGTTCACACTTAGAATTTAAAGATGCTAAAAAAAGGTTGGTAAAAGCATGAGCAAACTATTGGGAGCTGGTCTAATTTCCACTCTGCCTGCAATTTCCTCGTTTAGAAGAAACAGCCTACGCAATACTTTTTGCTTTGGGGCTGAGAAGAATATATGACTGTTTTTTCTTTTATAACTACCAATCACATATTATGAGCTCATATATCCATTTTTACAAATCGTGAGTACCACTCATTGTGCAACATGGCCACAGGAAAATTTAGTGAACAAAAAATTGCACAGCTTCTTTTGGGACTTCTGCAAAGATGATTGCCAATGCTCAAACTCAAATATTCAAATAGGATTGACAAGCTGTCCCTTATTGTCACAGTCAACTAAGCATACTGACCTGATACCAGGTGTATCAGAACCATTAACCAACTACATTTGCCTGAATGCAGCTTATTTTAAAATATCAGTAATACAAAAATTGTTACAGAAATAGTGTACCTGAAGAGAAAGAAGAGTAACTCTGGTGCCTGCATCCAAACTCAATATGCACGGACACACAATATGCATTCAGACTCACAATCAAAAAAGATTCACACAAAATCAAACAAAAAGTCAAAGTCACTCATTCAACTTTAGGGTGACATATGCAAATTTGGAATTGCCCTACTTCTACCTCCCAACATAGAAAATCTCAAGTTGCATACTGCGCTCAGAGTTGCAGAGGCAACTTTAAAACAAGAGATAACTGCAAACTAATAAAGTTGCACTTGCAGGGCTGCAGGTATAGAATCTGAAGCAATTAGCTGAGCTATGAGCTGCCTTAACCATCTCATTCATTAAAATTCACCATGTTCCAAAGCATCTTTCAAAGTCTGTACAACTGTCAAAACACAATTTACCTTTCTCTGACTTGCCAAAGTATGTAGGTTTCCCCTGCTAATTTATACAAAACAGTGAGCTGTCAATATGAAAGGCTGAAAAACACCATAGTCAAGATATGGAAACATGACCAAATATTTGGAAATTAAAGATATATCTTGCCCTACATTGAAACTTGAGTGCCAACACTTTGGCAAAAGAGAATAGAAAAAAAAAAAAAAAACATGCTTGGGAAAAAGAGATTCGTGTGTGGAGGCCTTTGTGCCACAGGTCCAAGCTACCACAGGAATGAGAGTCCACATTACCTGTTGAACATAACTATTATTTCTCAATAAATATAGTTTTCTACTGATTGAATTTGAAAGGGCAGCAAAGAGATTTTAAAGGTAGAAATTATAATGAGAAGTGGAATATGTAAGAATTCAGACTCATTAACACTGGTGATGTGTTTGGTCCAGAAATCAAGAGCAGAGGTAAGAAATAAGCTGAATAAACACAGTCAAGTCTCAATATATAAAACAAATGCCTCCCCATACAATTTCTGCCTACCAAGTGTAAAATTCAGATCCAAATCTGCAGCAAGGGATACAAAACCTCTGTGGGGATGTAGCATGCTCAGGCAGACTCAGGTCTGCTCATTACTCAGCTCCAACCTTTGCATCTGCACAAGAACCCTTTCAAGATGTGCCTAGTGTACATAAAACAATCCATGATCCTAAATGATGGAAGTCTTCATGAACTCATCCTAAGAGAAAAAGAGATGAAAGAGAGCTGAAGACTTAGTGTTCCCCCTTATGACCTATATTATACAAGGTATGGACCCATCCACACCCTCACATCAGGCTGAAGGTTTTCTTAGTTCAGAAACTTAATACCTTAAATTGACACCTCGTATTGCCACTTCCTTGCTCACAGAGCCTCTCTCCCTGCCCCATTACCTTGACATTTTAATTCATGATCTCTAATAAATATGCAGAAGGTAAAAAGTGTTTCATACCTCGTGAAAATTTTGTTATCATACTTCTAGAAGAAAAAGAAGAAATTGTCATTTTATAGCAACCATTCAAGTAGCTAAGTCTTTTAAAAATGGGTCAAGAAACAAGCTGAGCATCAGCAAGCAAAGTAATGGCATAATCAACCTAACATTATTCTGTATGCTATTTGTTCTTCTCTGTGTGCTACATAAATACACAGCTTTATTTACCTACTAATGCTGATGATCATTTTAAAGATGTAGTTGTATCACATGTAAAGAAATACGTTTCCTACATTTGTGAAAGGGAATTTTCAGTTGAACAGACAGCCATAGCTTAAAACATCTCCATTGTGCAGTTCCTCATTCTGCAGGCCTTTTTCAACATGTAATTAGAATACATATTGGGTAACAAGTGCCCTGAAGCAAATAGTAACTATTGGAATAGTACAGTCTACTTCACCTTATACAATCACAGAATGTCCTGAATTGGAAGGGACATGGCAGGACCATCAAGTCCAACTCCTGGCCCTGCACAGGACACCCCAAGAATTGCATCATGTACTTGAGAGCATGGTCCAAAAGCTTGTTAAACTCTGTTAGGCTTGGTGGTCTGAACACTTCCCTGGGGATCCTGTTCAGTGCCCATCCACCCTCTGGGCGAAGAACCTTCTCCTGATATCCAACCCAAACCTCCCCTGACTCAGCTTCATGCTCTTTCTTTCCTCAAGTCCTATCTCTGGTCATCAGAGAGAAGAGGTCAGTGCCTGCCATTTCTCTTCCCCTCACAGGGAAGCTGTAACTCCAATTAGGTCTCCCCTCAGTCTCCTCCTCTCCAGGCTCAACAGACCAAGTGACCTCTGCCACTCCTCAGAATCTTCCCCTCGAGGGCCTCCACCATCCTCATGGCCCTCCTTTGGACACTCTCTAAAAGCTTAATGTCTCTTTTATGTTGTGTTTATCTAGGGCTCTGTTTTCTCATCATCACTCCCAAAATTGTCATACTCTATTTTTAAAGATAAAATCACAAAATCTGTTCCACAGAACACTGTCTGTTACTCCCTAGCACTTTGAGGAGCACTGTTGCTGGTGATGAACTGGAACTACTGTTCAGTTCCTGTGAAACAAAGATTTTTCCCACCTCCTTGAGAACACAGTTCACAAATCCCTTTGAAGTTATATAGCATATAAATATCACCACCAAATATGCTCTGTTGGTATTTTCAAATGAAAGTTGTATACAGTGTATGTCATCCACTCTGATGACCAAGTGCAAAACAGATACATCGTCAAGACAGAAAAAAAAAAGTATTTTAGTCTTTGTTTCTAGCTTAAAACAGAAGTTTAACAGTGTCATAAATATCCATCACTCATGGCTCACAGCAGCAACTGTGTAAGACATAAAACCTGTGCTGCTCCCGCTACCCTGCAAACTTCTTCCAGCTCTCCCTGCCCCTTGAACTGAGACACTTTCCTCCTGAAGCTGCAGAAAAAGAGCACAGCACTGGAAACTCAAAAGGACAAGGGACTGCAAATCCCATGGCCGCTCCAAGTCAGAGAAAGTGAACAGTTAAGAAATAAGTCTTGTCAGTCCATCCTGATGAGTACAGCAGGTACAGCTGGCTTGGCAGGACAGCCACCTGGGAACCAGGAAACGCATCCACTGCTTAAGAAGTGGCAAAGATTTATGCTTGGTTGAAGATTTTTGAGTGCACTGCTTCACAAGAAGTTATTTCCTGGGCTTTCTAACAAAGAGAAAGAGACTGAAACAATCAAAAACACATAGCAGAAAGTTAAAGTAAGCGCTAATTTTGATTAGGTTTTTGCATTGTTCATTGCATGCTGGTTGTTTGCGGGGCAGGGATGGGGATGGAATCATTGTCTTGTACAGAAATTTTTGTGAGTGGAGTATGTAATGTGGAAAAGACTCAGCTTTGCAAGAAGCCCCTCAGCACTAACACAAAATAGCCCCTTTCTGGAAAGCTCCAAAACAGTTACAAATGCAGCAACAACACTTACACTGTGAACTCTGTGGGGCAAGATCACACTTCAGTTTGCAAAGTCCTAGCAAAACTGCATCTTTGCCCATGACAAAGACTCCCGATGCCTACAAGATCACAAAAAGTTTGGGTGAACCCATTTAAAGAGTGTAAGTTCACAAACAGAGCATTTCCATAGAAGTAAACCTGAATACATTCAGTGCTAAAATTAAGCATATAAATTAAGGGCCTGACTAATTTTGGCCAGACCAGTTCAGCCATCACGGTCTTAAGGTCACATAAAAACCAGAAACAAACCTGGAAGTCATATCAGTTTCTTGCATTGTTGAGGATCACCATCTCTTGCCACTTAAGAGTGAAAACTATAGTTTCACTTATACTGGAATCTCTACCTTGTGATTAAACCAAGATCAAAAGGAGGGTGCAATACTACAAACACATCTTCTCTACACATCTTCTCCATGTACAAACAAGTGCTTTAGAAGTGTTTTAAAAATTTAGGAAACAGCTTATGCTAAATGTGACATCAGCTAAAGAGTTTTATTTAGCTGGAAAATGCTTTGTGACAGAAAATCAGGTTTAGTCGATTTAACTGGTAATGGACAATTTAAGCAAGACTTATTAACAGTGTAAGCACTTCCATATCATGAAGTGCAGTGTTTTGAGATGTTGTATTAGCTATCAAGGGAAACTCATCCTGATACCCAATTGTGATAAGAGCATTAGATAGATGCAGAATAAGTTACCCATTGTATTTCATACACTTCCAAAATCACCTTGGCTTTTCTGGCCATTCAATGTGTTTCTCCAATTGCCTAGATTTTATTTCATGTTTTTATTCAGTTCCATTTTTCTAAGTTATTTGGCAAGCACATCTCAATTTCCTGTACACTGAGGGCACCTTCTTCATAATCTAAAGCATATTTCTGCTTTGTTTTTGAGAGAGCCAATGAAAAAGTCGTCTCTAAACTATCCACATCTTTCAGTCTGGTTTAAGAGATATCCTGGTTCCAGCCAGAACAAGGTTAATGTTTGCAGTAGTCAGGAGGCAGGAAGATGGCTGGGGCCTGGAGGTTATTCTATATCACCTCACATCAGTGCCAAGGGTGGGAGAGAGGGAAGGACAGAGGGAGAGAGCCTCTTCCAGCAAGGAGGGCTCCTTCTAGCTGAATAACCTTGGCAGAAGGAGCTGAGGGATAGCCCATCCAAGCCAGAGGGAGCAGTCAGAGTGGCATGGCTGCTGTCGGACCAGGTCAGGCTTGGGGAGCATTTTGCCTGTGAATCATTCTCTCTCTTTTGTACAATTTTGTTATTAATATTGCTGCTGTTCCTCTTCCTTTCCTCATCTCATTGCTGTTTCCACTAAACTGTTCTTATCTCAACCCTGATATTTACCTTTTGTGCCTCTAATTCTCCTTTTCAGACTGCCATAGAGGATGGGGGAAGGGGAGGGATGAACAAGCAGCGCATGGTTTTAGTGGGAACATTAAATTGGGGAATACCATTCCTAAAGCACGACAACAGGTTATTAGTGTGAATTTGAGAACAGTTTTAGAAAAAATAAATTATTTTACAGCCATTAAGTGAATGCTAATCAGTCATATTCACTGTGTTTAAAGTGGGTTTCGGTGTTTTCTAGAGTTATTTTTCTATTCTTATGCTATGACAGTGCTTATGACACTGAATCATTTCTGATTCATTTACAGCAAGAAATACAGTAACAATGTTCAAAGTATTCTAAAAAAGAAAAAAATTATAAAAAATCTTTGGGAAACAGAAGGGAAACTATAGTTCGAATAGCAAGACACACATGCCATCAAGTCCACCAGTCACTCCACAGACTGAAAAAAAGGAAGAAGTTTCATCTTTAGAAATGAAGAGTAGTATTATCACCTTACAGCATATATTGAAAGCTCCTGGAATATACCAGCAGTTCAAAAATCAAGTTTTATAAAACAAACTGGTTTATATTTTATCTGATTAAAAAAAACCAACAAAACAGAAGTTGTACAAAAGCAGAAATAAAGTGAAAACACATTATAGACTTGGGGCAAATAAAGCTAAGTTTATCTATCTGAAAAAACAGAACAGCGGAATTTCTAGAAATACACTGCAGTAAAATAGTAAGATAGGAGTGACTGAAATAACACAGTATAAATTACCATTATCAACTGGAGGGAAAAAATTAATGAAGCCCAAACTCTTGCTTTAAAATCCTTGAAAATTAATGAAGGGCTAAAAAAGACCACTGATCAGTCAGTCACAAGCAATTTGCCCATGTCAGACTCACCACCTTTTTGGCAACCTGCATCAGCAGGAAAATGCACAATTACAACTTTTGCCCCTGTCCACTCATACAAGCACAAAAATATATTTATGGGCATTCTGTTTCAGAAGACTGACATGTAAATTTAAAATAAATCTCTCCTGGAAATAACACACTGACAATGCAAGTTTGAATCTCCTGGTACTGTCTCAAAATCATGAAATATTCTTCAAGTTTGGTGGCTTTTACATTGACTGCTTATGAGAAGTTGCACCACTCCTTTTTGTCTCTGGCAAAGAGGTGAGAAGCTTACACAATCAAGACATTAAATAAATATACACCAACTCCTACAAACACTCAAGCAATATTATAGCTACTGAAGGGATGGAATAAATCACTTACAGCAAAAGACAGAGTTTTCTGTAGCAAGTTTGAGCCCCAAAAGGAATATTCAGCCTGTGAATATTCTCCCTTCCAAGGCGCAATTCAATTGGACACGACAGTCATGAGGTAATTCCCATATGCACATCCATACAAGCACAGACATGCTCTCATTTTGGTAGTGACAGACCTGAAAATCCACATGATGGTTGTAGAATCCATGGGATTATTTTTGGAATAAAGATCTTATCATTTAGACTCTACTTCTGAAGCAGATGAATTTGCTTGTCTTTCACGATATACAGAAATCAATTCATGATACAGACAGATATTTCAAATGCCCTTCAGTGCCTTCAGAAGGAACAAAGTTAGGATGACATGTCTTTTAGTGACTGGTAATTTCTGAAAAACTATCACAATCTTACTTGACTTCTAGTCTGAATATGTAGGGGGGGAAATTGCGTAAAGAATCAATAAAAGCATTTCAATCACAGCTGACATTATGAGTGAAAAACCACATGACATCTGTGGTATTTTTGAGACCCCTGTCGAAGGGAGGAAATGATGAATTTGACTTTATGTTCTTAGAAGGCTAATTTATTATTTTATGATCTATATTAAAGAATACTACACTAAAACTATACTAAAGAATGAGTGAAAGGATACAAACAGAAGGCTTAACAAGAGACTAATGAAAATTCGTGACTCTCTCCTCAGAGTCCAGCACAGCCTGACCATGATTGGTCATTAAGTCAAAAATAATTCACATGCTGGATAAAAAATCTCCAACCACATTATAAAGCAGCAAAACACAAGAGAAGTAAATGAGATATTATTGTTTTCCATTTTCTCTGAAGCTTCTCAGATTCCCAGGAGAAAATCCTGGGCAAAGAGATTTTTCAGAAAATATGACAATAACAGACACCCTATCCAGCCAATTACTAAACAAGAGCATCTTATAGCAACAAGAAAAATTTCAAGTTTTGTTTTGGAGGCAGCACAGTAAACAAAGACATGCCTGGGCACTATATTCTCATGCTTATGTTTTTTATCTTCATGCTCTATAGATCTAAAATTCAATGCATTCTGCCAAAATACTAGAATTTGAACAGAAATGCCTACAGGAGGTAAGGGAAACATCTCCGGGCAGTCTTTGTCAAGGCTTGGAGAGAAGGGCCATGTGAAAGGCTTTCATTTCTGCTCCTTGTACATTTCTTGTACTTCCTGTAGTTAAACTCACAGGTGAGGGCCACCATCACCTTCAGGACAAGAGCAGCAATTCTCAGCTAATAAGCAAAGCATGCTTGTGGAGGGACAAAAAAAAAAGAAAAAAAAAAAGTAAAAGAACAAAAAAAAAAAGCAGACCAAGATGAACACTGGCAGAGAAAGGACCTGAGCTGCAATGAACGCTTGTGGGGGAGGGGGAGTGCTTGCCACAGCATCACCGTCTTGCTTCTGCTGCAACAGCATCATCTAGCTGATCTCACCACCGAGCCGCATGGAACAAACTGAACAGGAAGTATAGAGGAAAAAATGGACAAGATATGATTTATTATGTACTATACAAGAACCACTGGTTTAACTGTCTGCATTTCAGCATCCTGACAGAAAAGAGGAAAAAAAAAATCAATATTTGTTTTAAAAGGGGAAAATAAAAGGTAACTAGAAGCCCAGCTGCACTTGCTGCTCAATTAAAAACCAAACGAAAGCACAGTTTGGGAGAAGTAATATTAAGGCACTGATAGATATTAGAAAGTTACAAGTTTGCTGCTAACAGATTAAGGTAAGACAGACCATCTTTTGAATGTTATGAGAACAGCACATGTGTCCCCCTCTAATGAGTGGCAAGACTCATAAATCATGAACAGCAAATCATGAGCTCCAAGGGAGGTCTACCTCTTCATCTGTGACAATTAATGTGTCACCCTCACAGCAACCCAGAGGCAAATTCCTTATGCTATTTTTTATGCATGTATTGTCTTAAAACATCTCTTCCAAAATTACACTTGACATTTCTTTAATGGACTGACTTGCACTCCAGCCAACCAGCATCATAGATTTACAGACATCATACACAATAAAGATCTTATAAAATTCATCTAATGTTCTATCCCCCCCCAAAAATGTAAAGGGACAAAAGGCATTGAAGTATATCTTTTTTTACTTATTACCAGTAACACTTAGTTATACAAGGAGATAGTCTTCTCAAGGTTTGTCATGAATTTTTCATGATTAAAAGCAGTGTAAAATAGTCTATGGTTGTGACCTATATTCACAAAAGAAGGAAACATAAATGTAAATACGGAATAACAAGAGAACAACAAAATGTAAACAGTCATTCCACAGTATGCAGAGAAATCAAAAGGCTTACCTTAGGGTAAGCTTATACTATGCCTAATTTTTAGGTTAGTCACTGATAAAGTCTGATAAAGATCACAGCCTGCATCATCCGCCTAGCACTTTAAACTTGCTTCAGTGCAATTTTTTTTAATACCTTTGCACAGTGCTTATGTGCAAATAGACCTCGACTCGTGCTGTTTCCCGGGGATTTTCTCTCCAACTTTCATCATATATTTTGTGCCATCTGCAGACAAGCAGCACTATTCACATAAGTTGTCTTACTAACAAAATCAGTTGGATAATTCAGCAGACAAAGCCTGAAAGCTTGTCTCTCCCTATAAACACGGAGAGAGGAAGAGGTTTATAGCAGTAAATGAGGGCTTTGACAATGAAGCTGCAGCAGTTTTCTGCCAGGGGGTAGGATACCATGGTCTCCCATCCCATTCCTGCCCAAGGACTGCCATCTGTATAGCTGAGACAGCAGAAGAGAGCAAATGCCCTTGCCACCCTCACCACTGCTCAGCCTCAATGTATTCATTTAAACCATAACACTATGAGCTAGGACAGAAAATAATTGCCTGGATTTTATATTTATTCACCTTACAGGAAATTAACAGCATTTTTAAAGTAACAGAACATGAATCCAACTTTGTTTATCCAGCACCACACTTTAAAGGCAGGCCTTTTTTTTGCGCTATAGTCAACACTCATTTATGAGCATGTGGCAGTAGGCATGCTACTAAAAAAATTAGTTTTCTTTCTGCAGATACTATTCTCCAAAGTGGGAGATAAAAAGAAATCAAGAGCTCTTTAACGCTTGGGGTTTACAACATTGGTGTCTCCTACTGATAGGTAAAGCTTTATGAAGCCTTACATATCTGTCATCCATCCAAGCCGTGAGAGCAGGTGAGCATTGACAGGGAAGCATTGAATGGATCTTGGACCTGTGAGCTCTGGGAGCCAGCACGCCCCTCCTCCTCCTCGGGTGCTCTTAGAGGAGAGGAATGAAGATTAAACAAGGAATTCACAACCTGGTTCTGGTGCCCTACCCAAAGGCTTCAAAACTCCAGCTCTCTCATCACAGACGTAATTTTACTGCCTCAGTGACAACAACAGGCAGTGAGCACAGATGAAAAAAAATATCTGTGATAAAGAGCCATAAGATCTCCAGCTATCACACAATTCTTTTAAAACTTTAAATGAATATTTGAGATATATCCAGAAATTCTGAATCATAGAGGTGAAAAAAGAAAAACCCCTACTTTTAAAGACAGAGAAAGATGGAAAAGTGTCTCTTGCTAGTTTTCAGTATCTCACTACTATTTTTAAAGTAAGAGAAAATTAACAAGAGCATCTCTTCTTGCATCAGCTCTGTGGCTGTTTCTTTCTCTACAGTGACTCTGGAAGTGACTAACACCACAGGCACGTGAATGCCACGCTACAGCACAATCGGTGCCTACATGCTGGGACCTGAAAGACTTTGGCACCAGTCAGAAGATGAGAAGGTGAGATTTGCATTAGCATGTCAGAGGCTGCTATCACGTCTCTGGGGGATGGTCGCACATTTTTCCAAATCCCTACAAGACTACTCAGAACTCAAACCATGCAAATCTGGCACTCACTGGAGAGGAGACAGCTGCCCTGCAGAGACTGCAAGCCCAGGAGGATAGATACTTGCCATTGAAAGCCAGGCCTATTTTTCACATCCCCTGCTACTCCAGCAGCAGGCCACCTGGCACCAGCTGGCCAGGCGCTCTCAAGCAGCACAGAAAGAATATAATTTCACCAAATTGCCTGCTGCCTCTAGTCCCCTGCCTGACAGGCATGTCCTTGTTGCATAGGTAGAGTAACATTCATAGGGTTCCTAAAAGCTCCCTATTACAGCCTAAAAGGGAAAAAAAAAAGTGACAGAAAATCCTGGTGAGGGTCCTGTAGAGCAGATGCAGGCTGAAGAAACAGAAGAGATCATTATGACTTTTATTTCTTCATACTTACGCTAGAGCACTCTAGTGGGCTACACAAAATTAATGAGGACCTGTATTAAACGTGTAGCCACTCCCTCTACATAATGAATACGTGGGCATTAAAAACCCCTGCTGCTCTCCTCAAAGCAGATGGGGTAATGCTCGGCAGCCCTGGCTTTGAATGCATCTGGTAGCCTACTGTCATCCTTCACAAAGCTCCTTCTCAGGCCCCAGGCAGGGGCTGCTGCTGTGGGACACAATGCAAGGCTCCACACAAGCACTGCAGAATGGAGCTCTAACACACTTCAAACCTCAGCAGCATAAATAGGCTTCCTCACGGCACCTTGCAACCGGAAAATGCAAAAGATACCTTGGACCGGATTTGCGGAATTGCTGAAAAAGCTTGTTCAAAGAAATTAGGTGATATGAACCATGTACCTGCAAATACACCAGAGATCAGCACAACAAACAGGAGTCTTGACCAGAAAAGCCAGGCTTTCATTGAAATGCTTGCTTCACCACTGGTGAAAAAATCAAAATCATCACCGCCACAGCACCAGAGGACCGTTCTCAGAATGCATAACTTCACAATGACTATTTTGTGTGACTCACTCCACTCTGCCTTATAGCTTTTCTATATGTTAACTAGTTATTAAATGCCCTTAAAAATTAAATTTACTGTTAAATTAAGTTGTTCAATAATAACTAATATTAAATAAAACTCTTAATTATTCTTCTTATATCACTGAAACCACAGAAATACCGCGGCTAAGAGCTCTGCACCAGAGATGTTCATGAAGCCACGCACGTTAATGAATAGCCAGGGACTCTTCATTACGGGAATGGTGACAATGGAGTAACGGTTGGAGCAAATGCAGATGTACAGCCCCATTCATATGCATATGTCCGGGTCCAGGCAATCCCAGGCTGGCTGGGGGATCCTTTGTCCAGCCGTGCTCACCCTTTGGGAAGCGAAGGACTGTGGCAATGCAGCACTGCGACTCCTTTGGAGGGGCAGTCAATGGCAAATAAAGCACGGCCATAAGGCTTGGGCCAGGCGCCTGTGCAAGACCCAAATTCGCTGAGCACATGTGCAAGGGTGAGAAAAAACCCCTAAAACAGGGAGAAGGGGCTTCAGATGCGCATGGCAGGGAGCAAGGGGTCAGACAATGCTCTGAGAGTCTCAGGAGAGCCCAAGGTGTGTTTGTAGGTGTGTGTGGCAGCGCACAGGGATGGAAGTATGGCCACGGTGAGATGAGAAGTGCAGCATTTCAAAATGGCAGTCTCATCCCCGCACGGCTTGACACGCAAAGCAGCGGCAGTACACGCTTGCACTTCAATTTAAATGCATCCAAAAGCAGGAGCATTTGTCACCAGGCTCCCACCCCCACAAAAAGGCCTCTCAGACAAAAACAGCGAGTGACCACTGTGAGAACACAGCAGGGCACACCATGCAGGAAAGGCTGTCAAAGGTGCCGCTTCAACCAGCAAAAGACTTAGAACAGAGCATTTTATTCCTCATCCTGCCTTGAGATAGCACTACTCTGCAAGTGCGAGGAAGTCAGAATGGTTTTTAACATTTAAATCGTAATTTTAACTCAATTGCATTCCTTTAAAACACCAGTTTCAGCACAGCACTCTGTAAAAAATTTGTTCAGACTACGATCCAAACCCATACCACAAATGCTTCCTATAGGACCAAAATAGCATTAATCAAACATCTACAAATCCTTAAAAGAAAACATAATGGTTTTAGGGGACCAATGCAATGAATAAAAAACCTTTTTATAAATGTGTTGCCCTCAATTTGCATTTGCATGACATTTCTGGCTCCAAAATCTCCAAAACACAATATAATCCATCATTCGCCGAGCCATTATCAACCTGGAACGTGTAATATGTGCTTTAATTTCATGCCACCCCGCATTGAAAAAAAACCCCTTTGAAATATTAAATAATTAAAATATATGACTTCCACCAAGGTCCAAATAAGATATTTGTATCAAATTCTGCCACTTTATTGCTTTACCAGCTGCTTAGGAACAGGGATAACGCTTTCAAAAAGGTTCTTTAAAGACTTATATTATTCATCAGTTTTCTGAAACTATTAAGTTACACTCCCATTTCCCACCCCCATCACCAATTGTAGGTCTTTGTTAAACATTCTTTTAGCTTTTACCATGGCAAAGAAAAAAAGCGATGAATTGTGGGATGCCTCTTAGTCCGGGAGAAAGGTTTTGAATAGAACAGCTGTCCAGAGGTCAGGCAAAAACACATTCCCCTCTGACAATAAGGGGCTTTTTGTGGGGAAGGAATAGGAATTCAGAAAAAGAATTTATGGAATTGGGTAGATACAATAAGAGGCTAAAGAGAGAACTTCAATCAAGAGGAATGGGGGGAACTGCAAAAGGAGAAAGGAGACGTCACCAGCCACACCAGAAGGGAGCAAAATGCTGAAACAATTTTTCTAAAAGAAAGAAATAAATATACATTTAGAGAGACAGACAGAGAGAAGAAGAGTTGAGGATAGCTGGCCCTAGGAAAACAGGCCTGCACCACAGTAGGGGCTCCCTTTCTCTCTACCTTCTGCAAACTGAAAGTCTCTCAGCAAAATGACACCCCTATAAAAACAGACCCTGGGAGTGGGTGGATGAGGCACTCTCCAAGAAGGTGGGAAACAAGGACTTGACTGCTTACCCAGCATTTTCTTCAAAAGGACCTATTTCAGAGGAAAACTGAGGCCTCAGTTCTGTTTACGTGGTTCAGATTTGAAGACATCTACTGGGAACACTCTGGGTCCTATTGGCTGCATAACAGTAAAACAAAGCTTTTTCCCATTAAAACAAACTTATCGCACCTCTTACATGCACCTTTCTTGCCTCAGAAAGAAGGAAAAAAAGGAAGGGTCATTCTGAGACAGTGAACACATGTATTTCCAAGCTAAACCGCAAGCAGGTCTCACACTTGCCAAAGGCGTTATTAACAAACATCACCAAAAAATCCTGTGTTGTAACATTTTTGAGAGGGTATCCTTGTGTCAGGGTTATTTAATGCTTATCAGCATGAGACACAGGACTGGGCTGAGGTGGAAGTTACTTCAGTTGTTAACCCATTGTGTTGCCCAAGAGCCTGGCAGCTGCTTACATGACTTGGAGCAAGTGCAGCATCCTGCTCAGAAGGACTGCGCGCCACTGCAGCTACAAGGCAACTACATAAATACACACACACCCCATTTTCAGAAATTTATCCCAATGCAATGCATCCTATCACATACTTACACAAATACTTTATTCTATATGTTGTAATAGAAATTTAAAATTGTTAATGCAGATGCAATTTTCACAGGCACAAGCCTACACCTTCACATTATTTCAAAATATGATTAAAAGTACAGTTTTCAGTCGGACTTTTTGATACTTCTCAGTCAAAACAGAAATGAAAGGAAGTGACATGTATTGGAGCTCATGAACTTTCTGAAATCTGAGCTATGAGGCTGGCTAAACACACAGTGCTCAAATGACTGAATCTGGATTGGTTTTGTAATGGTGAAAGACTACCCAGCACTCACTGCTTCAGAGGCTACACTGCATTTATAGTGGGACTAAGAATGCAGCAGTCCAGAGAGAAAGTGGATGCTATCCAACAAGGAGAGAAAACCAAACAAACCAACAAAAAACCCCACACTCAACCTGGGGCCGTGGTTCACTGAAGCATTTTCATGCCACTGAATTCCAATGTTTTTTAAGCATTTATTTTCCACACTTGGCTGTGAAACAAGGCTGGTACACAGTCCATCCAAAATGCTGAGCAGCAGAAATGAAGCTTGCTAGCCTGTGCAGAACTGGAACTCCAAGGCTTGATGCATCAAGAGTGCTGTGAAATGAAGCCCTGGCTGGTCCTGACAGCTACCCCAGTGCTGCTGGCACCCACAGCAGTGCTCTCCAATCCAGTGGAACAGGCACCAGCCTGCACAGCATAGAATTATTTTCACTGCACCTGCAGTGCTCAGACAGGAGATAATTTACAATAATTTGTCAGGATTAACCTTTTGATAAGGCATAAATTTTTCGTAGGTTTAAAGCACTTTATGGAGGTGCAAAGGTTCATTTATATTAAGCAAATGCTGCATCAGCAATTTGACAGTAGCAAAAACTGTGATGCTGAGACTGGTTACGACTCTGTTGGCCTTAATCTCTATCGCAATAAAACCAATCTTGGCATTTCAGCGTGGCAAGATATGATTCATAACTAACCGTCATTCTTATTTAGCTTTGGAAATGTCAAACAGGATAATTAACAGGAGATACTCGTTGGTTCACACATTCCAGATGCAGAGATTTATGTGGCCTCTGCATCACCAAACACTGACAAGTTATTTGTAGCCACATGTTTTAAAACTGCCTTTGTATTTCCCTCATATTCAGCGCAGCCAAACACAATGAGTCAGGTCTGAACAGTTCATGCTCCTGACCTTATCCAACATAACGAGTAAAACACAGTGTTGGTTCACTATCTTTTATATGTCAAATCCAGCTATTTATAAGCATCTAAATAAAAAATAAATTCTATGGCCTGCTGTTCACATATGAGTTTCATTATTTCTCAAAAAACAGCCCCAAGGAGCCTACAGTGAATGTTACCCAGTCCTCAGCCATTCACACCACTTATTATATTTACAGTGCTGTTCTTCACTCTACTGAAGTAGGCAGGTATTTTTAGCCATGCCATGATGCATGTTTAAAAACTGATTAAAATAAATACTCCTACAGCACTTCCATTTGAAGACTACACATCCCACACACTCTTCTGCTGGACCAAACCACACATAATAAGGTGCCAAAATATTTTCTTGCAAGAGAGACACTTCCAAACATTATACCAGCAGAAGCTCCCCTGATACTTTGCCAAGAGCCCAAAGCAACAACTAGAAACTATGAAATATAGTCATCCTCCTGGCTAATATAGAGAGGGAAACTCTTCCCACACAGAAAACACAGGCTCTGGTACAGCTCTGCACTGCATTTTGAATCCATACCGAGCACAGGCCATACCCACATAACAGAGAGGCAAGAAGCAGGATTGCTCAGTAGATTATCATGTGTTTCATTAAACCTAATCTGTTTCTCACTTTTTCTTTGTGATAAAGGGACAAAATATACCAATGAATAGTTTGATACCTAAAAAGCAACTTGAAGTTTTTGGTTTGACTTGCCATCAACAATTATTTTTATCATTACATCATTGAAACATTTTAACAGTGTCTAGACTCACGCATGAGAATATGACTGGTTACTAAAGGAGTTAGGTTTACAAGCCTTCACACTTACTGCTATGTCCACAATATTATTTTCAGTACATTCTCTTGAATTATTACCATTTTCTTCTTTGGAGAGTGCAGAATAGCTAAATAGCTATTTAGCTAAAGAGCTAAATATACATCAAACTGTGAGAATCACATTCGCAATTAGCATCAGAAATACAATTTCTAGACAGAGTACACATGCATCTATCATCCATAACAAATGCCACTTTACATCCCATACTCCAACTCAGTAAAGTACTTTCTATTCAGAACAAAATCTAAACCTCAGTATTGGCTTTAGTGGGACTAAATGTAACCACTCATTTCAATATTTTGTAAAAAGTAGGTTCTTGACACTCACCTCAACTTCATGGACAGGTCTACCAGCATGCACCAAGGCAACAGATTCTAAAACAAAGACATATAGGTTCTCATTTTTTTTGGAACCAGAAAAGGGGAGAGTGTCTGTGTGTGATTTTGTTTCACCTTTTGAGCTTTGAAGAAAAAGAGAACAAAGCAGATGATTGAGAAAAAAAGACTATCTAGAGGTTTTGTTGGGAGAAACCAGTTTTTAAATGTTCTGTTAAAAAAAAAATCTTTATGTTTTCTTATGACCTTTGTCTTCTGCTTACTGTTTCTGTTCTTGAGCTATGGAAAATTAAAGAGACATTCAAAAGAAAACATTATTTGAAAATCAGATAAAACGCTGCTGAGCAAAAAGAAAGCTTTTGATTGACAAAGTGGAAGTGAAGGAAAAACACACCCACAGAAAGCATTCATGCCACAGATGAATCTTGGATGCCAGAGAGAAAGAAATTAGATTTATGACTTCAAATATTTGTACAGATCTCTTACTCCTAGCCTATTATTAATGCCACTAAGTTCACAAGCTTGCACAAAAAATTACAAAATATAGATACCGTGTTCATCCCTGAACCCACTGGAACAGGTCTCTGACTTCAAGGAACAGAAGATAAAATGCAGCTGAAGACAATGGAAGAAATAATGCTTATCTATGGCCTAACATGTTTATTTTCTAATACTAATAAAATAAATAAAAAGTAAATACCCTTCAGAGACTCTTACTTTCATCACATCATTTAAATGAAGGAACTTAAAAACAACAGTTTAAATCACCATTTGTGCCAATGTAAAAAAAAATTAATTCAAGCTTGCTTTTCATTTATACTTTGTTAATTTCCTTAAGAAAAAAATCCTGTGTTAGTAATCTTCAAGACCTTTTCATTTGAAATTAACTGTTATCCTTACATTAGCTCCAGCACTTTGCCATAAATTCTATTTATATTTAATCAATGTGATTGACTCTGTTTTTGACCATGCACAGCAATGTCTAGAATTAGTACATCCTCACCTACTACACCTGCTGCTGTCTTATGCCAGAAGATGGAAAACAAGCTCTCCCGCCTTCTCTTCCAATTTTCTCCTAATTTTGAAAGGATTAGCTACTGTACTGAACTAAATGGAAAGAAAATATTTCCTCTATATGAACAGGCTGGCTTTGTCAAATGCTCACACCTCAGGCATAAATCCAGCAGACTCCCACCACTCAGTGAGTTGATTTTTCTCTCCAAGTTCAACAGAAAATTTGAATTCATTTTTCAACTTACAGTAATTTCCTCAAGCCTAAATAAACTCATGCCTCACTCTCCAGTCATTTCTAAGCTCTACATTATTTCAAGAAAATATTGAACTGTTATGTGTTTTTTCAAAATGAAAATATTTTTATCAACTTAAGTCTTTCAGGAAGAGGTCTTTTCAAATAATAAATTCTGCTTTAATCTCTAAATAAAAGTGCAAGTATTGATTTTACAGCATTTATTTCCTTGTTCACAGAATCAACTGTTGTGATTTTATTTTAGTGCATTTGAGTATTTAAAAGTAATAGGAAGAAATGAAGCCTACTCAACCATTTTGTACAAAAACCACCCAAACCTTGGAACTAACAATTCCTCATCCTGTTTCTCTGCTTAACATTTATTCCTACCATTATAACAATTTAGACTTTTTGCTTTTTAAACATGGAAATATTTTCCTAAAGCAGCAGCAGTTGAAACAACACTGCCATTCCTCTGGTTTTGTACTGACAAACCAAAACCCTCAAACAAGAGCCTACTGTAAGTAACAAAAGCAGAGTAGCTGTATTTACATGCTGCACAAGGTGACGCCAGAATAGATAAGCCACTCCACCCAAATCTCCGTGACAGCACAAACACATTTCATAGCTTGACTTCTCTCATAGCACCTCAATCCTCCACTGAGACCATTTGCACCACAGACAATTATATGATGCGTAAGAGTCCTTATTTGTCTCTAGACATGGTAAAGCCAAGCTCCCAGTAACTCCATCACTGAACAAATTCCAAAGGCCTGTGGCCAGCAGGCTGGAAGGGAACAAGGGAAGATTTCATGTGCTCTCTGCAGGATTTGCATTTCAAGGTCTGCACAAGCAAAAATCACCAGATCACCAAAATGAGAATACACTTGTTTTCTAGGTCCTACAGCTCATGTTTCAGCAAGGCAGCAGAGGCTGCAGCACTGGGATCTGCTCTTCTCCAGCCCTCGCAGGCACAGGCAGCAGCCCATCCTTAGCCTCCCCCAGAGGAGCCTCTCGCTGAGCTCCTCACGTGCAGTGGGGCACAGCACAGCTCTCAAGGACAGCAGGGACACCACACAAAAGGCTGACAGCTCCTCCCTGCCCCGCTGCCACCCCAGAGCAGAGCAGAGCCTGGCACGGGCCAGCCTGGGGGGCAGCAGCAGCTTTTAGGGCTCCTGTGCTCCCCAGGGGAACAGCCCTCGAGTGCACCCCAGAGCCTCTGGCACCTCCTCTCCTTCACCAGGGCCAGCCTAAGCTGGTTTAAAAGCAGGCGGGAGATCCTCCAGCTGTACCATGACTCCAAGCATCACGCCGTACTTCTAAAAATAAAAAAGGCTCCTGCTTTTATGGCAGAGCGGGAGGTGACAGCAAGATTACTCTGGCATTTGGAAAACATATGAAAGGACAGATGTTTTTGAGAAAAGAACTGATTCCTGCTTCAAATGCTAAGCTAAAACATTTTGTCACCTTCTAGAGAGGAATTTTTTTTCTTCTGCACAAGAACACAAGATTTTTTCTATTGCAACAATAAATTAAGACCATTGGATTCAGGATTAGTTTGAGCTATGTAAGTTTGTTAGACAACACTTGGAACCAGAAGTATGACCTATCTTCTCTAATGACCTCTATTTAAAATTGCATATTTTTACCTCAAGTCAATTAATAAATTTCTAAGTTCTCCAGAAATATTTTTTTGCCTGATTGATATACCAAAGGATGCATTTTATCCTTCATATATAGCAAAGAAAGATCTCAGTTTTAAGTGCCAGATCCAGCTGTTAGAGATGTAAACTTAATTACACCATGTCACAATTTCTAATTTCAGACACATGTCAACATGTAAAGGTTCCACCTAGATACAGACTAATGCTGGAAACAGAGGACAGATTTCATTTCAATTTAAATGGGTTTGCTTGCAAAGTATATTGTTCTTTTTAGACAAGGGAAAGGAATGACAAGTAAAAGTACCCTACTAGATTATTTAAGCATTAACTGTAAAGTTGAGAAATAAGGCACTGTGTGAATACAAAAAGACAGAGTTAGTGAGGAAAGTATGATCATTTACAGGGATATTACATTGATACATGTTAAACACACCAGTCACACAGTATGGTAGGACTATCAAAAATAAACTTCAGATTTGGACTCCATTAAAAGTGTATAATTTTTTTTAAATTTTTTTAAATGTTCACAGAAAGGTTCACTGGGGTTTTTTTACCTGGATGGAGAAATTAATTATAATTCTCTTTAAAAATATTTTTTTTAAAAAATGCTCAACTATATCTCTGCATTTCTTCATTGAAGAAACATTAGGAAAAATATCCTTTTAACAGATCTATTTCCTAGGAAGCACCACCTTTCAAAATGCAGTCCTGATATCTTTGGATTCAAAAAGACTGTTATCAACAGATATCTTTTATCCTATATAACACAAGAGGTATCATTCTTTAATATTCACTGAACAAGAAAAGAGCTCTTAATAAATCTGATGCCTATGCAATATTCAGCTCGCATTTGATACCATGGACAAGACATGATTCATCAGACATGCTTGGTTTTCTACCTCCATTTCCGCACACTAGCAGGTGCTGTTTGAACAGGCACTCTCTGGGTTATTCCCATTTCATCCTTTCAGCATTGCTCCAGTGATCCAGCTCGCAGCTATCAAGTGCTGACAACTTCTCAGAAGCTCTGTCCTTCCCAGGCTCACCCTGAAGGGGAGAGGGCAGCTTGCAACAAAGCCATCCATCACTTCCTCCTAACAAGAATTTTGAGAGCAGCCACCTCTCTCAGGCAGGCCCCCCAACACAGCCTGGAGAATACCATTTGCTCTTGGAGCCAAGCACTATGGAGAAAAACCACACACTTGGGACTCGCTCTTCCATTTTGGAATCATCAGAGAGAAAAGGAAAAAGGAAAAAGAAAAAAGGAAAAAGAAAAAAGAAAAAAGAAAAAAGAAAAAAGAAAAAAGAAAAAAGAAAAAAGAAAAAAGAAAAAAGAAAAAAGAAAAAAGAAAAAAGAAAAAAGAAAAAAGAAAAAAGAAAAAAGAAAAAAGAAAAAAGAAAAAAGAAAAAAGAAAAAAGAAAAAAGAAAAAAGAAAAAAGAAAAAAGAAAAAAGAAAAAAGAAAAAAGAAAAAAGAAAAAAGAAAAAAGAAAAAAGAAAAAAGAAAAAAGAAAAAAGAAAAAAGAAAAAAGAAAAAAGAAAAAAGAAAAAAGAAAAAAGAAAAAAGAAAAAAGAAAAAAGAAAAAAGAAAAAAGAAAAAAGAAAAAAGAAAAAAGAAAAAAGAAAAAAGAAAAAAGAAAAAAGAAAAAAGAAAAAAGAAAAAAGAAAAAAGAAAAAAGAAAAAAGAAAAAAGAAAAAAGAAAAAGAGGTAGAACAATGAAGAGGTAACTAAATACCTGTGCAAATGATTCCTGGAACTCAACAATATTTATTTACAAATGAGCAGAGTTTTGCAGCTCACACCGAGTAAACTGGGCTCATGGAATTTGCAGAGCAGGTTGATGTCTGTGGGGGCATTCACTCAAAATAAAGACTGCCCTACAGAGCACAAAGGGCTTCCCATTCAAAAACCTGCTTGACAGAACGTAAACATCAGGCATACTAATCTCAACACTGCAAAATATAACTAATTCTGAGAAGTTCATGCCAAAGTCAGTATAGGTCCCTGCCTCGGTCTTCTCAAGGCAAACACACACCACTCAACCATCATCACTGACAGACAGCTTCCAGCACTTATAACCAGATAGCCAATGTTTGGTTTTGGGGTGCTGTGTGCGATAAACAGACCCCTGCATCTCCTACAGGAAGTCACCATCATTGGTACTGCAAAACAGAAATCAACCAGCACTCTTTTTCTTTCCTAATTTGTTATAGCTATTCCCCAAGGCCTCCATGGGCAAAATAACTGATTGCTCTTTCTTTCCTGCTGTTTAGGGTTAGAAGAGATGATGCCTATTTTTCCTAAACTGACACACACAATTAACAAGAGAGTCTCAAAAGATCCCCTGTGTTGCATCTTAAAAACCAGTTTCCATTTATAGCCAAGCAAAGTATAATTTTCATAATGCAGTGGAAACACCCAAGAACAGGATTTCAGTTTTGCCTTCCATTTCTCTTTACACATCTACAAGCCTCTGGTGACTGAGATCAGTTTCTAACTGCAGACAGAGTTTCTTCTGCCACTTTTTGAAGAGAGTGCCAGCAGGCAATTGCCCGTGCCCTGTCAATGCTGTTCAATAATTTAACATGGCTAATACAAGATCAATCTGATCCCACATTCTTTTTAAAAGGTACTGCTTAATTTTTACACTGATGCACCAACCTGTTAGACATATCTACTGAAGTCTAAACATTATAAATTTAAATCCCCAGTGCCTGAAACTCAAGTTCACTGAACTTACAAGACAATTTGCACACATTATAATCAGCTGTACCATCTCTACAAGGGAAAAACACTTCTAGCACCAGCAATTTAACTAACTCCTGCCTGCTTTGCTCACAGGCCTCAGTTTTTCCCTATACAACCAAGACAGGTTCTTTGGTGAGGTTTGAATTTTAGTTCTGGGTTATGCAATAAGAGCTAACAACCTCTTTACCCACACCATTCCTCTGAAACCAGTTCAGAAGAGCTCTGATCTTCCTGTTACCTTTTGATCTCAAGTGATTTTCATACCACTTCTTCAAAAAGTTTAAAATCTTAATCACAATTCAAATGACTTTAATCAAAATACTGCCCAGAATAGAGATAGTTAAATTGGTAATAAAGGATAGAATACCCTGGCTGTCTGCTTTATACCTCTCTGAAGCAGCTCTAGAGGTTGAAATCCAAATATAACCAAACCAAAAGTGTAGTTTTTAGTTTTCCTTTTAAACAGAGAAGAACACACAATCTGACTGATGTTTACCTTTTTTCCCCCCAGGAATCAATAGAAAACACATCTGCAACTATCAGATATCACCTGGGTCCGTGTGCAATTTACAAACCATACACTGAAAGCTGACACAAAAATACTTCCAATATCTGTAATATTCTTGGGAATGCTCCCTGTTCCTAATGCCTCTCCTCTCAGCTGCTACATCACAGTTCCCATTAATCCCTGAACTCTTCCCTGTCTGTCGAGCTCGTATCCAGGCATGATGACAGCAGCCTCCATCTTAGTATGCTGTAGCTATACATCTTGCTCAGCTAACAAAGAAATAATGTATTTCATTGACTTTGGCATAGTTTTAGGACAGCACCACTAGCTCTTTCCAAATTCACTTGAAGCATTTAGTTGCTTTCCTTCTCCATCCTCAGGATGTTTTATGTAGATGAAAAATTTAGGTGGATTTCATCAGAATTATTTTACATTTTTTTTCTGTGAAACTCTCAGCAGCCAAAAATGTATGGCTGTCAGAGAAATAACTTAAAAAAAAAAAAAAGGCAGTAGCAGAAAACATGCAAAACACCACACACCAATCTTCTGCTACAAATACTTGTCAAAATAGTAATGACTCAACAATAAGATGATTTGTTTAAAATCCTTTGTTCCACCAATGTCTCTAAGTAGTAAAAAATATTCCTTTTTATTTAGTTGTACTAGATAAAAAAAATAAAAAACATTTTTAGCCAAGGATGAGGACAGTCTAGCTCTACTCAGTAGATTTGTGTACTTGCTGTCCAGCTCCCAGAGTAATGAGCCCTTCTTTGGTCCACACTGTCAACTGAGACAGCTCCAGAGGGGCTATGGCTTTTCAGCTTTATTCTGATGAGTGTTTCTTTAACTTCTGAAAAATATTATCAGCATCTTCAGTGACCACAGCACTTCAGTTATGGGTGAAATTGAATAAAAAGCAACAAAACATAAATGTGGAGCGAGAGGATGGATGACATGGCACACCCAGTATTCCCTTTACATACACAGCCATGAGTCCTACCAGTAACAAACAAAAATTTGTGACAACAAGAGATTATTTTAATAGACAGTTGAATTCTTTGTAGCTGTCCTAAAGGAAACACAGAATGTTAATAATTAAAATTGTTATGAAATGCATATGGACTATGATAACATTAAAAAAATTAAAGCTGTATCCCTACATAAACCTCATTTCTTCTTCTGCAAGATCCTTGCTGACAGGGTAGGGCAAGCAGGAAACAATTGCCTTTTACTGTTACAGCAGCAGAGGGGCATTGGAAAAACAGGCTCATACCAGCTTCAAATCAAACAAAATTAGATTTCTTCACATCAAGTCCATTGTGGAATTCAGCACCACTGGGTGTAGTGAATACTACCAGACCTGATTGGTTCAAAAAGTGATGGGAAATAAAAATCCTGAGATGATTAAAAACTACAAAGACACTTTCACTCAGGCAAGCTCAAGATTCGCAAGCCATAAATCACTGGAAAATGTGAAAGCACTAACACAAACTCTTCCTGTTCCCACACTCCTCCTGAAGTGCCCACAACAGCTCAGAAAGGATCTTGAGCATAACAGCCTTGAATCAAACCACTTATACCCACTACAATAAAGCCTCTGAGCTACCAATTACATAGTCATTATTTTTGTGCATACTCTTGCATTTGAATGCACCACAATAAAATTTCTAGTGCATTTGTTGTAACTTTTTCCATCCAAGAGACAAAACTTTGACTAAGTATCATTATTCCTGCCTCTGACTTCTTCCTCCTCCTTACCAATACTGTAAAATCTTTCCTTTTATAGGTCGGCAAAATAAAATTTTCATATCTACATCTTCAGATTAATTGCAGTTACAAATAACAAGGCAAAAGTTATAGTCAGGTAGACAATGCAGTGCCAAGCCAATGCAGATGTTCACTGAAACTCCCCCTCACAAAGGACAGGGAAAGATAGCAAGAAATTGATAGCTTGCTTCTCCCACATACTAAATGTGTGGATTTCATTCACAGCAAACAAGACACCTTCAAGGACTCCAATTTCAACAGTGATATTACAAAAGGAAAGGAATGGGAGGGGACAAAAAAAATCTAACCAAAACATTAAAAAAAAAAAAAAAACCAACCAGACAAACACACACACACCAACTAAACAACAAAACCCAAAACAACAAAACATAGCACACACAATATTCAGAAATCCTGATCATAGAGCACACAGGTTGAAACCAGGAGTTTTAATCATTTTACCAGGGGTTTTTGTTTTAGTTTGGATACCGAAGTACCCAAACTGAAACTAAAACTCCTGGTATAATGATTAAATAGTTGCCACATAAAAGTGATAGACAGTCCTCCCCTGTGCATTACCTCTTACAGCAAAATTATCAGAACTGATGGGGGAAAAAAAAAACAATTCCCACCACACAGGCAAAAAAGAAAAATCTCAGAGAGGGATGTAAAATTCTCAGCTCAGATACTCTACAGAGACAGACCCCCACGTGATATTCCCATTCCAATTGGTACAACTGGTGCAGAGGGAAGCAGGATCCTTCCTGGGACTTCAGTGCTCTGCATTTCAGAAGCATCACTGAGTCGAGAGAATAAAAGGATCCAGCTAGAGAAGCAATATAGGAAAAGCCCTAGGCAATGCTGAAAGCAAAGCAAACGTTTTTACCCCTGCCACAATGCACCCAGGGAGAGGATGCCTGTTTTTCACAACCATGAGGAACAGCTACATCCACTGGAATCCAGCCAGGGATAGGTGCCATCAATTAATCACAACTTTATCACAAGGATGATCATGATCCCATGGGCTGATGTGCCCACTTTTAACCATTTACTAACTTGGCCTCCCTCTACTGTGGTAATAACTTCACTCCTCCAGTGTGCAGCCTAAGTGCCATCACAGAGAGACTCCAAACAAAGCTTCCCCCACCACCATCCACTTTTCAAGCTGAAAAAGTTCACACTCAAAAATATTAAAATACATTGGGTTAGATTTATTACATCCAGACCTGGACCAGATAACCTCAAGCAACTAATCACACAACCTGCAGTATCACAGCACTCATCAGGGGTATTGCCAGATTCTGAGATCATCTTATGATGGGGTTACCTGGGATTATCCCATCAGAGTTCTTAGGAAAATGAGATACACTGACCAACTCTCAATTGGATTAAACTGCTGTGGAGGGGTCTGTTTTTAAACTGAATTCCAAAAAGAAATAAAATAAAATAAACCAATTCCACATCCCCCCCCCCCCCGCCAGTGCCTCTCAAAACCAAGAACAGAGCAAGAACATCTGCTCCCCCTGCCCCTTTTCAACATAATCAGAGCAATGGTCTGAAAGATAATTAAAAATACTAAAATAGATAGCACAGAAAAGCTGTTTTATGTGCATGATACCCTGGTCCTACTATCCAGTCCTCAAAGGTCAATGTGCAAATTTTAAGAATTCTTTGAAAACCTTGGGCACTCACCCAGATGTGTGAATTTACTGGAACAAATCCCAGGCATTAAGATTGAGTGCTCATAAATCAGCACTTGCTTACTCACTGCAGTTTCTAATGACAGTTACAGGTATTAAAACATCTTGGAATTCTAATCCCTAGAGATTACAGGCAATGGTTAAAATTGGACCAAATCAGTCACAAATCACTAATGATCTGGGAAGTGGAAAATGCACAGACATTCCCTAAACCTTTGGACAGAAACCAGAAAACTGCACCTACCACACAAATAAGTGGTTACACTCCAGGGAACCCCAGGCCTAATATTCCACTATTATTTTTGGAATGCCAGGTTCTTTGTTTAGCTTTTAAATGAGAAATGGGCACACAATTACTTTAAGAGAGAGAGAGAAAGGCTTAGTAAAGCAGAAACACTCTACCTCTGTAATAAATTAAGCCACATGGCATAAGCTAATTGCAGACAAAATCCAGCGACCAAGAAAGGTTTTTTCCTACCTTCCACACAGAACTCTCTACACAGGATTCTTTACCAAAAGAATCCAAATCCTACCTCATACACATAGGGAGTTAGGTAGGTGCCCAGTGTGACGTACTGAAATGATTCTGTATCTACCAGGAGATGCCCCAGTATGGTAAAATCCAGGTGCAAATGAGCAGAAGCACAGCTAGAGACAGACAACCAGCTGGAAGGCAGCACATACAGCTGAGAACCCAAAACCACAGAACCATGTGTTCTCCTCATATACAAAAAACACTTATCTAATCTGACTGCGATACTGACACCTCTCCAGTACATTTACCACATGGATTCAGTGTAAACCAAAACAACCCCATTTTTTCTCCTAAACAACAAAACAACTCAAACATCTAGAGAGTGCTATGATTTCCTGAGCTAAGCAGCTACTTCATAATGAGAACTTCTCATAACCATTCAGGAAAGCGTCACAAATGTAACGAAGCAATCATGGAAAAGAAGACTGGCAATATCCTGAACAGCTAAAGCCAAAGGAGCAATAATGAAAAACTAAGAGAACTCCATACTCAGCCTCCAGTTGCCTTTCTACCAATAAAATCTTACCAATAAAATTATTTTTAGGGTGCTCAGAGGTGCCAAAAAGTTTTTAGTACATCTAAGCACTCCCCAATGATCAGAAGCAAGAGAAAACAAGAGCACATATATTGCTACAAGCTTTTGGGATAACATGAAAACCAAAGTTAATGAGATCCTTGTAGCTTCACTTGTTCTTTAAGCAAGTAACCTACACTGCTGGATTTGCAGTTAGCAAACAGCCACTCACTGTATTAAAAGAATGGCTGTCAGGAGCAGCTTTAGGACATGAAATTTTGCTTCACTAGAAATCAAATTCTCATTTTCCCCTACATCTTGCTTTCTTATCTCCATTCCCATCAAACAAGCAAAAAATATGACAGAAGGTTTTATAGTGCATTAAAAAATCTATGTGCAAATGGAAGAAATCTGGGCAATTGACAGAAATCCCCAGAAATGTAAGTTCCACTGAAAGAATTTTCCAAAGCTCACTACCTAAAGAACCCTAGGGAAAATGTAAAACAAAATATCAAAGGTAAACACACAAACTTCTTTTAAGTTCCCCTGCCTCAGCTCACTGCAGTGCATGCACAAAGAAATATATATGCACAATTGTTCTCCCTTTAACTTAGGTTTCCACTTTCTTTTAGTGGTTTGATATATGCCCTTAAATCAATATATGGGAAATAATTTTTCCAAGTTTTTCTAAAAACCCATTGTCTCTTAATTGTAATGTATAGAAGTATTGTATGTGTCCTATATATTGGTACTTAAATTTTGAGATTTGAAGCATGTAACAAACATAAAACAAAGGCAAACCTCCAAACTCCTCTGATGTAAGGCATTAAACCAGAGCAAGCCAGTCACCTGGTGAAGTTTAAGGGTAAGCAAACAAAAAGCAGTACCAAAAAAAAGAAGAAGCTTTTTTTTTGTCTCTTATTTAAAACACCTATATTTTTCCATATGCTATGTGACAATCTGTAATATATTATACACTTTGAAAATTCAGGAACATAAGAATCAGAGCTATTTTATTTTTCATTTTATTATAGGAGAGCATCACTGGTCCTCCCACTTTCAAGAAGATTCAGATGTAAAAATGTGACATTAAACTAGCCAACAGAAGTTGCACTAAATTTCTTCAAAACCAGCAAAGATTCCTTTCAGCCTGACACATCTTGCTGCTCTGGACCTGACAGGCAGCAGTAATTTAGAAAAGTGCAGGTGTTTATTTGCACATCTTGTGTGTGTTTTATAGCCCCCAAAACACGCAATGCTTCCTATTATACCACAGAGAAGCTGCTCTGGCAGCAGGCTGGTGAATCTGAGACACAGCATTATCCAAAGTGGTAGTAATAACCACCTCCAGTGTAGTTTTTGCTACACCAGTAGGATGACAGACTTCCACAGAGGCACAGTTAAGTAATTTCCTGCATCCACAAAAATTGTCCAGATACCTTCATTTTCCTCAGACCTGTTCCACAAATTAATATTTTAAAAACAGAAGTAGAAGATATCAAGGTTACTGCATTCCTGCTCCAGTTTAATATACCTTTCTGCACACTTCCAAAGATGCACACAATTTAAAAAAAAAAAATCAACATATTAAATACAATCCATATTCACAGGAATTTGCATATGGATTTCTAGTTAAAGCTGTTATTATTAATAAGCACTGTAAGATTACCAGCATGTGCATTACTACTCTGCATGCATTAAAGATGCATCTTTGTCTGCCTTTTTCTTCTGCTTATCTACCCTGTTTAGAATGTTAAACTTCTGTGCTATGTAAATGAAAATATTTAATTATGCAAAGCAAAGTGGAAAGGTTTACATTATTATAATTGAGTTAAATTCTTTCTGCTTTAAGCTCAAATACTGAGAACATAGCTGAGCATCTGTTAAGAATTTCAAAGTCTTAAACTGCTGCTTTATAAATTTTAAGAGCTACATGTGAACAATTTGAAGACTTTTGATGTTAATAAAATTACTGTAATATATTCCGTTTTCATGGTTAAAATTAAGGGAAGTCTGAAAGCTTAATGCAAATCCAAGGTGAGAAGCAAATTCAGAAAGAAGCCGCTTGTTTGCTGCAATTTTTCAAGTCTCATGGTAACGAGAATTTATAATTGCAAACAAATGAACAAACAAATGGCTAAGGAAGCTAAAATAGAACTGTCTCAGGAAAACATCACCTTAAGAACAACCTGTTCATAGGAAGAGGTCTCCTTAGCAAGAGAAAACCTAATGTTCACAGTTGCATACACAACAGTGATGAACTCATTAAAAGGTCAGGGTGACATACTGAACACTGTAATCACTTCAGAGGGATACTTGTCCTAGGTCTTCACCTAACTATGCTGGGACACTCAGCAAATACACCAATGTGAGGAGCTGCAAAGCAGGATGCCAAAGAACTGTATATTTTTCTTAACAGAATTCCATTGAATCCTCACACTACGAATAATCTCCAGATTGGCTTTCTACTGGGGTGCAGAGTACAAGGAGTCCGAAGGAGCTCAAACACACAGAATTTGAAAGGAGGCAGAAGAAGAACATTCCTGTTCTTCTACCAGCTCCACCAGCTGCAAAGCTGTCATTTCTCAGAGCTTAAACACTGAATTTAGCAGGATACTTAAAGATATTAAAGAAAAACTCTATTTTGATGTTCAGACTGTGAACATACTTTTGTAAATAGCAGCAACCCTCTTTTCTCTGATCAGCCTCACCATGTCTACTTGGCCACAAAGCCAGAGTAATCTGCTGCACAGGGAAACAAATGCAGTTTGCAAGAAAATATATCTGGTTCACTAATTTGGAGCTGCACTCCAAAGTTTCAGACGTTCCCTGCCACACACTGGAGTGGCTGGCCTTGCTCCCATGCCATGGAAGTGCTTACAACCTTTAGCAATGGGAGAAGGTTTAAATTACTTTGATGTAATTTTTTACATAAATGTTTTGGATGCAAAACTCTTGATCATGCCTTCCTGTGCTGTTCAAGTGAAACTCCACCAGCCTTCAAGATCCAGCACCTTCTCCTCACCCGGGCTTCCTCAGGCACAGGAAGCAACAGCATCCTCAAACACTCAATTGATGGTTTCCATCCAGATGCTGATGGTTTAAACAAACAAACAAATGTGGGCAGCAGATTTTGGCTAGAGGTTTGATCAACTGCTCTGCCTTGCCCATCCCATACCCTGGAATACCTGTACCAGCTGAGCAGGATGGTAGGACTCAATGCAGGCTCACTGCTGTGCCGGCAGCACCACAGCATCACCTCCTCCGAGCGGCTGGGGGATTATTTTGAAATAAAGTATTACAGAGCCACACTAACCACTCCACAATCACAGCAGAAATTTGCTTTCCACTACAGGCTGGGGGATTTATTCTGAAATAAAGCTTTACAGAGTCACACTAACCACTCCACAATCACAGCAGAAATTTGCTTTCCACTACAGGCCCAGCTCTAATGCTTCTCCCAGGGCAGAAATGGATGAAACTACTTAGCTAATTACAAGCCTGCATACTTAGCTGCATTGTTAATATCTAATTAATTTGGCTCTAAATATAAGCAGATTTGAGCTTTTTACCACTGCTTATGTGTGCTTTCATTGGGTAACACAACACTGGACAGTTGTGGGGTTTTTAAGGTTAAATCATTATAAAAGTATCCAAGCCCCAACCCCAGCCTGAACCAGCATTTCTGCTGAGTTTCTCACTTGGCACAGGCCACACTTTATACTGACTGCATAATTTGAAGGCTCTGCCTCACTTGCTTATCCCCCACTCAGCCTCCCAAGGAAAAACCTCACACCACTGAAGGCATTAAAATGCATTAAGCTAGATAACTGCAAAATGTCATGAGCCCTTACTGACTCCACGGTTTAAGTGTGGGTTTTAATAGAGGTAATATTTCTTCATTGCTAGCCAGTGCAAGATTTGTTACCTACACAATGACTCAACTATGACATCTTTTATGAGTGATATGTTAAACTAATTAACATTAACCTAGCAGAAGAATCAAGCATAAATTAGAAACCATTTCAGTTAAAGATACAGAGGACTTCTTTACTGATAATTTTCCACAAACAAAAGATGCTGGCCCTTGAAGTATGAGACTTCCTTTTAAAATTAACTGGTTCAGAATTATTATGGCTGCTTCTTTTCAAAATACAATTAGTACTTATTTCAACATAAAATAACAATTTGTATTTATTTAAAAATAAAATAATGTGCATATAGCATAACAATTCTAAATCCAAGAACTGAAGAGCCAAGAAAAAACAAGAACCTTACAAAAACTATAGACACATTAAATACTCTATTATGTGTAATGAATTGTTTATTCCCCTTCAGTCAGTAATGCCTATAGATTTTGACAGCTCTTCTATACAGCACATATGGCCCTATACCCAAATGCAGGCATCAACTGGTTTTGGCAATATTCTTTTGAGTCCATATTGCTCATATTTTAGCACTTATTTTTTACAATAGGTATATTAGTAAAAAATTCACCAAAAATATACATGTTGTCCAACAGACAGACCAAGATCCTCCCAGTGAGAGCACTCTGGCACTCTTTAGAGACACACTGAGTGACTGTAACTCCCTCAGAAGCTAGCTACTATCAAGTATCTCTCTGGAAAGTGGTTATTATATTACATTCAACACCCATCTCTCCATAGAGATGCTCCTTTTTTTTTTCATAGAATAAATTGATCTTTCCTAAACAGAGCTAGAGATACCCTGTCTGACTTACTGTGTTTTGCAGTGATGGCAATACATGATCCATAACAAGTTTTTGCCAAGAAGTTAATCCAGGCACTGACCTGTAATAACCAGATCTTCTTCATCTCTCTCTTCAGCCTGAGAGCATTCAGAAAAAAAAATTAAGAATAAAGACACCCTGCTCCTCTTACACAAATCATGGACATAAACCACTGCACAGGGTAGAAACCCACACGGGAATGTGTTAGATGCAAAATGGCTCCTGGCAGCTCCTGGGGTGTTTGCACAGCACTGCTCACACTAAGCAACCAGAAGCCTAAAATATACACTGCTATAATCCAGCACATGGATACATCATTCCTGATACAGCAGAGCAGCAAACCAGAGAGCTCCCCTCCACATTGTGTTTAGACATAATCCACCAGACTACAGCAAGTGTGCAAATCCTTATTTTTAATAATGACATTTTTCAGCATCTACAATATTCTCTCCTACAAAGTCATCAGGCAAACTGTGCTTCACAGGACTGCACCAACACTATAAGAAAATGCTCAAGATGTATAACCCTGAGCAACAATCTCAACTAAGGAATGAATTCTTATTCTGCCTCTTTATTGTCTTATTCTCTCTGATCTGTCATATCTTAACTTACTGCCTTTTGCAACAGAGTTGAGGGGAAAAAACCTATTTCAACTGGAACACACAATCCAAGGTCCAAGTGACAGATTGATTTCTTTGCATTTGCAAATGCAAAGAAATCAATCTGGAAATGGTTCTGGTCTTCCTTTGCAAAGATCCTTTCACTTGTGTCAAATATAGGTCCACTAATACACCTACCCTGCATGAAGTCCACAAGCAGCATTCCATCCATAGTTTTGATTGCACTCAAAACAATTGCTACTGAAGATGTTAAAAATAAATTAAAATAGTCACCTCCAGCCATTTAAAGTATGACACTGTATATAATTTAAAGCAATGAATTCCACAAAAACCAACACACATAGTGGGAACATACATATATATATATATATATATATACACACATTGTGCATACTCACACTAAAAATTAATCTATATTGATTACCAGTGGAGGAAACCAATTTTTTTAAGTGCTTGTCAAAGGTGCATTTCAGCTCTGCCTTGTTGCTCTGCGGTGGTGCCTTTTGGAAGGGTGAAGGGGAGGAGTGAGCAGCATGTCTGAAAATGTTTTACAGCTGATTACAGTGAATTCTTCCTGCTGACACTTTTCCATTATATGTTTTTTAACTCTACAGAATATGCACACAGGATGGATGTCTTTTAATAAATAAACTGTTAAATTGGAATAAGACACATTTCACTTTGAGTACCCAAAAATCCAAACCAAAAAGGGAAGAGAGCATTGAAGACCACCAACAAAAGACAACAAGAAGCAAGGTCTGAAAAAGAACAAGAGACTCCTCCAAGCAGAGAGGGAAAAAAAATCATTTTCTCCTTCATGAAGCTGCCTCAGGCACACTTTTGGTTGTGGACTAAATGGTATGCCCTTATATATGTTTATATCCAAAATATAAACATGTAATGTACATGCATACACTCACAGGTACTCTGGTGTCTTTTTGCTTTTCCAAAAACTCTAGCTGTCAGTATCACCACTGAAGTCAACAGCAGCTATTATTTGGCTCCAGGAAACATTGACCTGGATGACTGGATTTAGACACAACCGCTCAAATTGGTGGCTAAACAAGAAAAAAATGTGCTCTGGATAACACAAATTGGCTGACAAAAACATTTCAGGTATTAATTTTGAGCTACCACACACAACAATGAATACAAGGAAGGTGCTAATTATGAGTTTTATTAAATAAGGCATATAAAATAAACTAATATCAAATTAATGTTCCATCTAGATGCATTATGTGGTTCAAGATGAATCTCAGTGGACATTAAGCAAATTGTTCACTTGTTTCTTTGGGAAGAGGGAGCAATTTCTCTTATAGCTGCCTTTAAAACTTCCTTTTCAGTCCTATTACTAAGTGAATTGCTGTCAGGAACACACACCAGGCTATAGGCCCTTTCCTACACTGCCCAAGCACTGGAATTCCTGCAGACCAACACGTGCAACTCCTGAAACACTTACCTAAATTAACTGTTGCCTTGAACAGTGTTGCAAAGAGAAACAAAAAATAGTAAGTGTATCATCAATTGAAGGATGCACTGATTCGGGGAGTAATGTAACCCAAAATGTGCAAAGCAAAAGTTAACTTTGTTTACTTTCGCAGTATTAAGCATTACAATTTTATCACAAACCAAGAAGAAGCCGACACTACTGATGTCTGAGATATTTATTACTTTTGCCACAGCCATTTAAAGATTTCACTCCATTTTTCTATTAGAAATGCTCTGATGGCACAGGAGTCCTGACACATAAATTATGACAAACAGCTTCTCATCCATTCCCACAAAATCCACATCTCTTTCCTCTTCCCATCCATCACTAGCAACTAGCCCTTGTTTTCAAAATGTCTCACCACTTCCTTTCCTCACCAATCATCCCTGGCTCACAACCAAGCCAGACTCCGTCCTTATCAGCCCAGAATACCCACTCCCACTGCTCACTTATTTGTTTTATGGCAATCACATGCCTCCTCCTTCCATACCCAGCTGCCCCCCAGGCCTGCAAGAAATTCCATGCAAACATTCATGATTCTAAATGATTCTACCTCAGCACTCTCTCTTATCTCTGACATGGAAGTAATGCTGGCAAGCAGAGGAACACCACACTCATCACCCCCGTGGGACTTTGGGCTTTAAAATAAATTTTCCAAAACAATAAAACAACCAAAAAAAAACCAAAACCAAAAACAAACAAACAAAAACCCACAAAACCAAACAAAAATAAAAACACAGAAAAGTGACAGAAAAATTTATACTGGAACCTTTGGAATTTTTCAGCTGTATCAAAATGCAGTTAATTTCAGAGTTGCAACATTGTTCTTAAATAGAAGGACTGCAGCTTTAGCTTACAAATATTATGAAATTTAACCAGTTTTCAATTTTTAGCAGCAGTAGACACGTCTGGACTAGGCAGGAGCTTTTTCTCTTCTTTCTTATTTGTACAGAGTCAAACTCAATTTCTTCTCACTAATCTACAATATTCATGGATTTAAATATAGAATCCACACTTGTAGTAGTCTCATAACCTTTCGGGGGAAGTACTGTCCCTGTCCTCGAAGGCCAGAACTAATTTTGTGTTAAAATAATCTAAGTCTCCCTAGCTTATCCATTTCCCCCTACCAAACCCAAACATATCTATGCATTTCAATCAAGGAAAGGTCAAGATATCAAGCAGAATGTGGCCCTACCTCAGGCTTCACAAATAGTTTGTGATAAATTTCATGTTATGACAATGCAAGTAAAAAAAAAAAAAAAGAAGAAGAATAAAAATAAAATCCATTAGTGACTTTGAAAGCTTCTTGCTACATAAAATAAATCCAATCAAGAAACAGAAAATTATTCCAGACACCATATGCCTCTGTCCTGACATTACTGAGAGCACTTTACAGAAAAAGCAGGTCGCATGTTGGAAGCTTTGTTTTCATTTTAAGTCTTCATGCAATTATTTCTCAATTATAACTGCAATAGAAGGTGTGGGGTATTGTGGTTTCTGTATGCCCCCACCCAGATTTCAAGTGGAAGCCCTCTCTTTCCAGCCTTGGTTGACTTTCTAGTACCTCTCATAAAAATTTCCTCTGACAAGAAAAGAAACAAATTGTACTCCAATGGTTATATTGCTTCTGTAAGAATACTGTACCTCAAGCTGCATAATAAGGTGACAAACCAGTGAAAGGAGAAAAATAATAAAAAAAGAAAACATCATATTTACAATGACTTCTACTATTGTAAGCTATAGGATTTCACACCCGAGATTCACCCAGCCAGCCTTGAGCAAAATACAGAAGAAAAAAAAAAAAACAGACACAATTATCAATAGCATTTTCTATGGAACCAAAGATACAATGACAACTCCATTCTAGTAAGGTGCCCTGACCTGCAGCTTCCATCTTGCTTTCTCAGTGAAGATCCTGAAGTGAATATTTACCATGCCCCTCACCATTGTCCAATAGTCTTTGGGCTACCTGGGAGCCCTTCCAGGGACTAACAGTCTTATGTCCAAAAGCTTTCTCCCAAAATTTTACCCAAGAATCAAACTATGCCTCCAAATCCTGAGGAGGACACTCTGGTGAAATGTCCAGAGAAGAAGCAGGGCCTCCCACAGGAAGGTTGAAAGGCAGCAGGCCCTCAGGAAAGCATCCGTATTTCCATTTTGTATCAGGAACCTCCCAAAAGGGGCACACATGGGTCTACAGAAATTTCTACCTCACTTGGGAACCCATGCATCAAGAAAAACACTTCAACCAAAGGGAAGGAACTGTCAAAGAAATCAAGTCTTATCACATTTTCCTTTCTACATTCCTAGATGTTAATGGATGGGAAGTTACTCCATGTGCCATCTCCTCTTCCACCCAAAAATCTGGCAGTAACAAAACCTGCCCTGCTCTCCTCTGCTCATTTTTCACAATGTACAAATCCAACAATGCAGCTCACCTGCCCACAACAGGCTGCAAAGAGTGTAAAATTTACACTCTTTGCAGCCTGTTAAATCTCTTCCACACTCAGGTTGGGTTGGCCTGAAAGGCCCTCATGCTTACCCTCACCTCAGTTACACAGAGCAAAATATTTTCTCAAACAACCAAGTACATTGACTAGAAGCCTTCCTTAACTGAGAGCGCAGTTCAAAAGAGGAATCGCTGTTTAAACTGTTTGGATTTTTTTAAAATTTGTTTTAGTTGCAAATGCTGCTACCAGATTAAAATTCCAGGGTAGGTTTGTGAGGGGGAGTTCAGAATTCCCTCCCCTCTAAAATAAACCACACTCCCTCAGAACACCTTCAAGGGTTTCAATCACCTCCTAAGACTGTCACAAGCAAAACAAGCAACTACCAAATTGCAGCCAAAGACAAATGACTGGAACAACCTCTTCCCCACACTTCAGGCTCCCATACCCAAAAATCTTTTCTCAAGCAGCAGTTCCTCCCAGCCAGCTCCCTCTGAGAGCATCAAGGCTCCTTCCCACCCCAAGGAAGGCAGGTGCTCCCCATCACCCCTCCCAGGCCCAGGTGCTGCTCCTCCCCCACAGTTCTCAGCCTCCACCCAACTCCTGCTGCATCTGGTGCCTTTGCTGGGACTGCTCCCAGGAGAAAGGCACAGGAACGCTCCAGCCAGGGTCCCCAGAAGGCTTTCCCCGTCTCTCTGCAAGCCCCAAAAGGGTCTCATCTCCTACCAGTGCAGCACAGCTCCCAGCTGGGAGCTACCACTTTCTGTCTGGCCCTGCTTTTCCTCTCTCTGCAGATCCCATCTCCAAATAGGAATATGATTCTTTGCATTTTATTAGAAATAGTCCAAAGAAATTTGAAGACAGACAAGTAGTAAATTTTAGCAGTTTGTCACCAGTTATTAATACTTGAAATGTTCAAAGTACAAACAAATGCAAATATATCTAATGGTTTGCCAACTATATCCAGAATCTTATGGCAATAATGAAATTCATTCTACACAAACTCTCAGATTAAGCTAAGGAGTCATTTCTCCTCAGTAATTTTTACTCCTTAGAGTAAAAATTCTTCTCCATTTTCAGTGCTGATGAAATTAATAGCTTTCGTGCAGATAAATTAAGTGTACATCTAAGTTCAATGTAGTTTTCCTAAAGAGCAGCAAGTACCTGAGAAGAAACTCAGCTAGAACAAAAGCTTCACGGAAACAAAAAAAGGACTGCAGTTTTGATTTTCTTTAAATAGACAAAAATAATAACTAGGATTCTTTTCCAAGATGACACTAGATAGCAGCTCCAAATATTTTCATCCACAAAATCTATTTATTATTCTCTGTCTTCTCTTTCCACAAACAGCCCAGGACTTTCCATTTCTGAGACTTCAAATTAAAGACTTTCATATGGTTAGTTTCAGTCACGTAAGTTCAAAAATAGTGTAAATGCAGAACAATGTAAAGACCGTAAATCTAAATGTACATGAATTGCATCCAGTATGCAGCAAAAAGCTTACCCACAATAATCAAGAAAATTAAGAGTAGGTCTTTATTAAAACACAGTCAGAACCAGGAAATTAGAACTGTATTGCTTCTTGTATCTCTGCTTACTACAGGAAAGGATCACAAGTGATTATTTGTTCAGATTTCTGTTTTGCTCTAAAGTAGGCCAGCCAGCTCAGCACTTTTCTTAAGATTATGAATACTTGTCTGCCCTACATATGGTTTAGGCTGAAACCAATCAGTTGAGCTGAAACATGTAGCAAAACCGACTATTTTCACATCATTCATTTTCAGCTCTAGTGAAGAAGCGCACAGAACAGGTATAAAAGGATCAGATTTTAAATACTTTTAAAATTTGCTCTACCATTAGCACAGTTCACTAAGGAGCTCACTGATTTCCTCACTCTCAGATTAACACTTCATCTCGTTTCAAGAATAATTTGTTGTTCATTAATAACTCTTTAACCACTTGTTTTCTCTGCTAGTTTCCAGTTTATTTTTTTACATTGATTACCTCATTTAGTAGGAAAACTGAGTGCTGAACTGCATCCAGTAGACTTTCTTATTACTACGACATTCAAGATGCAAGCACACTCTGCAAGAAGCCTTACATCAAAACTTTAAAAACGTATGAAACAAAATAATTCCTTGAATTTTTAACTGAATACTGAATTTTTAACTGAATTGGTTGCTCTTTCTCCCCCACACAAGCCACCCTTGAGACTTGTGTCGTTGTTTGGAGGAAAGGAGTTAAATCATAGAAGGTTGCTACCTTGAGTTCAAAATAGAAAATAGTAATGTCTTCAAACAAACTGGGCTATTTGGAAGATCAGAATTGCAGAAAGTGCTTTGCTTAAATTGCTTTTAACTTATTTTTCTTAAAAGTTACGTAGTCTCTTTTTCTAGAGCTGCTAAGCACACATAGACTCTATGAAGTCATTATCTTCAAAATATAAGTTAATAATGGAAAAAAAAAGCCTTTCATATTTGGGTTTTCCTTTTCCATTTAAGATATAAACATTATCAAATCATTAGTATGAAATTTCTGTCAGATTAACACCACTCAAAACTCTTGGCAGGTATCAGTAGCAAGGCAAAACAAAACAAAACCAAAAAAAAAAAGCTACAAAGCAAGCTTGTTTAAAACAAAGACAGGTATTTCTATTTAGTATTCTGATGTATGAGACAGTATTTTTGCACCAGGGCAGAGGCATACCTTTCATCAGCTGCAGAACCTCGGTGTCAGATGGTGATATAATCCAAATGGGTCTCAGAAGCATGTTCCAGAATATCCACAAGTTTCAGCATGGGGCTCTTCCATTCCCCCAGGAGACCATTAACCATTCATTAACCATTACAATGAATCCAAACAGCTGAGATGTTAAGCAGCTGTATGGTCCAGCTTGAACCACGGTACGCGGCCCTGAGGAATCCCAAGCTGTATTCCACCATCCAAAAAGCAATGCAATATGGCACCCATCACAGACTGATGTTCTGGCAACCATCCCATTTTCCCAACAATCCTGTTGTGACCTGTTCAAAAAAGAGGAAGAAGTGTTAGTTCAGCACAGTAACTCTGCTACGTGACTCGGGAGCTAACATACAAATATAAAGTTACGTTCTTCTGAATGATTTCAAACACAAATTTCTTCACAGATTTAGACACATCCTAAACTCAAAGCCTGGTGATGGCATTTTTTTTTAAAAACATCATGGGGCTGGAGTGTAAGAGAAGAAGGTTTAAGAAAAAGGCTTTCGTATATCTCTACAGATTGCACAGTCTTACCTTGCAGAAAGCACTGAAGTGACAGGGAAAAAGGTAATATAAAGGCTCTTCAACTGCCCTGGCAGGTATTTAAAAACTAATGAAGAGTAAGTCAATTAGAAAAACCCCAAGTAACAAAAATAAAACTCATCAACCCTTTTGAGGGAAACATATGTGATCTTTCTCTGCCTCCTTAGCCCTGTTGCAGTGCCTCCCCAGAGCACCTCCACCAGCAGATGTGTACTTCAGCTGGGACCTAAACTTTGAGCACTACTGATGCCATTTGGCCCTGGAAGAAGGCAAAGCAGCCCAACCCACATCAGTCTGCTCTGGTAGCCCCTCTGTGCAATTCCTCCAGAGATGCAAAAAGAAAATTTGACTTAGGTTGGGAAGGGGACTATGAGGAATGGAGAGAAAAGTCTGAATAGGTTGCAGAGGAGGGAACAATGACGTGAAGAACAGCATTCGGTCTGTGAAGATGGAGTAAGGAAAAGGGAAAAGAACAAACTTCCACACTAAGGACAATGGAGAGGAACTAGAAGAAGCTTTTAGAGACTGGAAGATGCATGAAAGACAAAGATGAGAAGAAAGGAGAAAGTGAACATTTACGAACAAGAATTATTACTAGGAGCTCTGTCTGCATAACTGGATAACATGGATGTAAGGCAGTCCACAGAAGAATAAGTTTAGGAGAGAACAAGAAGAAGCTTTATGTTTGCTTCATATCAGGAGAAATGAGCATTTCTACTCATGGAGGAAAGGAAAGATCCTGGCAGAAGGATTTTTTCATGAGAAATGCAAGTATAAAGGTAGAAGAGTAGGTGGGAAGAGATTAAGGAGGTGGAGAATGAATAAGAATAAAAAGTAAAGAGTAGACTTCAGAAATTCTGAAATGGGTAGATCTAAGGAGAGAGGGGGACAATTAGGAAATTGGGACAAGAAAACACAAGAAAGTAGAGGACTAGGATGAAAAAAGAGAAAAATGGAAGACTATTACATAGCACAGAAAAAGAAGATGGGGGAATAATAAGATACTAAATTGATCCCGATAATTCAGAAAAGTACAAAGAGCTCAAAGTTTTGTGGAGTTGCGATGCTTGCTCTAGAAAGCGTGAACCAAAAGAAATGGAACAAAACCCAAGGCAACTGTCGCCTTTCCAAAGGGACGAAGGGAACTGAAGCCCAGCCGAGGAAGGGCCAGCCTGGACCGACCCTTCCCATTCTCCCTTCCCTACGACCAACGCAGTCGGGAGAACAAAGTCTTCCCTCTGGTCCGTCCCTCTTCTCCAAAAATTGTCCCTCGGCACTTCTGCCCACCTTGGCTCCCTGGGATGGTCCCACAGCCACAAAGTGTCACCCTCTGTGGTGTTTCGGGCCAGCGACCCAAGCTGGCACCGGGAGGAGCGCCCACCTTGCCCTGCTGCGCGCTCCCTGCCCAGCCCGGTCCCACGGCCCTCGCCAGCCCCACTCCCTGGCCAGCGCCGCCAGGACTCCCTACGATCCCACCAAGTTTTCCCCCTCTTCAGCTTTTCTCTGTCCCAACTCTTAAAAACACAGCCCGATCCAGAAAGCCCTCCGAGTCCATTTCCCTCCTCACCAAAAAAAAAGGGGGGGAAAAAAGTTAAACCTCTACAATAAAACAAAGCCGAAGCAAGAAGGAGGCAAGCCCCCACCCCGACTAGTGCCCCCCAGCCCGCATTAGGGGAGCTGGGGCGGAACGACTGCCTTACCCTCCCCAAAAATACCTGCATGTGCTCCCAAAAGTACAAAGGGAAGGCTGGGCTGGCCCGCGGACGCCTCCGCTGCGCTCCCAGACCAGGGCGCGGATGGCAGGGCGGAGGGGGGAGCGACGAGGGAGCCGGGAAAGAACAATAAACCCCAAGTCCAAACGTACCTTCTCCTTTCTCTAAACTGTGAAACCAGATTTCCTTAGAAGCCTACGGCGGGGCTCTTCGCTTTTAAGCGGCGGGAGAGCTCGAAGAAAGTTGAGCAAATCTCTTCCGATAAAGTTGCCGAAGATGAGTTAAGCCGGGAGAGGCGAGCAGGAGATGGAGAGTTCATCCGAGTTTCTCCTTTTGTTCAAGTTGCCCGAGCAGACAAAGAGCCGGCAGCGGCGGCAGGTCCCCCGCGCCCCCGCTCCCCCCGCGGCCCGGGCGCCGCCGGGGTCCCGCACTGCCCTCGCCCCCCGCCTCCTCCCACCGCCGCAACTTTCCGTCTGCTCCATCCCTCCTCAGCCCCGAGCCCGGCTCCGGCGCTAAACTTCCCTCGAACTGAACCTCCCAGAAAAAGAAAACAATTTAATTCAAGGCGGGGGAGTGGGGGGTGGAAAGGGAGAGAACCATCTCTCAAATCATTATTTCCGGTAGATGCACCTCTTTGTTTGGATTCCCCCGACTGTCAGTGAGGACAAGCCTCTGGGGATCTGCTCTCGGACAGTTTGATCTGCCGGAATGAGACGGGCAAACGAAGGACATAAAGAAAAATAACTTTCAAAGAAAGAAAAGAGGGGGGAAAAGTAAATAGAAAACAATATAAAACTGCGGAGTTGCGAAACGAACCCGTTTTTCATGGACACGGGAAGTACATAAATAAACAACTGAAGGGGAATTTCGGAAAACTGTTGGTTCTCCTCCCCTTCCCCTTCGCACTTTTCCAGAGAACGTAACAAAAAAAGCCCCCCGAAACCTCCTGGCCGCGGCTCCGTGCCGCCGCCGCCAGCTCCTGGCATCCCTACCTGTTGCGTAAAGCGCAAAGATGGGGCCGACCGCATCCGTCCCAAAGAGACCCAACGGGAACGAGGGGACCTCCCGCACCCCACGGCCCCTCCACCTGCCCTGGGGCAGCCCCCAGGGGCACACCGGGCCCGGGGGTGGCCGCAGCCCCGGCGGAAGGCGCGGCCCCGCTCCCTGCCCGGCCCCGCTCCGGGCGGCCGTCGGGGCGCCCCGGTCCCCGCCGAAAGTTTGGCGGGGCGGGGCCGGACTGCGCCGCGGCCTCGCACCGAGACAAAAGGAGCCGGAGCAGCGCTGCAGCTCACCTTGGAGGGACGGAGGGAGGCTCAAGAGACACCTTCCGCCTCAGCCCTCCTCCTCCTCCTCCTCCTTATCCCCGGCCCTTCAGGACAGGCTCACGCTGGGCACTGGGGCGCGATGCCGGCTCAGCCCCGCCAAGGGTCCGCTCCCCGCGCTGAACAAAGCGGGGACAGCGGCCCTGCCGCCCCCGCCCCGCCTGCCCCCGCTGTCCGTAACTTTTGGTGCCCACCTGGCATCCCGGCCGCTCGGGAAGGGCGCCCGGAGCGGGACCCGCACGTCGGGGCAGCGGGCCCGGGGCTGTCGCCGGGTGTCGCCGGGTGGGGGGGCCACGACACGGACCCGCTGCTCATTGTCCGTCCCAGGGTGGGCCCGGAGGGTGCGTGGGCGTCCGCAGCACGCGTGGGGTCTGGAGAGTTTGTGCGCTCCGTGTGCGCAGCGGGCACGGGTGCAGAGGCTCCAGCCCTCAGGACCTTGCCTACCAGGCCTGAAAGATGCCCCCAGTGCTGCTTACTTTATTTTCTTTTCTCTTTCTGGTTTGTTTGTTTGTTTTTGTGTTGATTTGGTTGGGTTTTTGGGGGGTTTTTGTTAGTTTTGGTTTGGTTTGGGTTTTTTTGCCTTAGGAACAAGCGGAACCTTGGAAAAGTTACTAGGAATTTGTAGTTAATAGCAGCCCACACCCAGCATGGTAGGACGAGTTTTTCAAAGTCAGATAAGAGAGGATGATCTTGAGATGCAGGGTTTTTTACAGAAGGGAGAAGAGAATAGAAAAGCACACGATTTAGCCTTTGGTTAAGTTGCCCTGTTGACAACTTCTACAGTCCCTGCTCACCTATGACTCTTCCTATTTTCCTTCAGTTCACGTTCATTTCATGCCAACAACCCCCAGCTTGTCCTTCTTCCAGCTCCTTTCCCCCTCCCCGTCTTCCCTGGCTTTGAGACTCATTCAAACCTTTTCCTCCTACCCAGTGATGTCAGCCTCAAAATTTTGTTCTTCAAATCATTTTGCAGCTCCCCACCCAGGATCAACCTTTTTATCCTCATGCCCCAGAGAAACTGCCCCCAGCTCTTCCATTGCTGTCCGTGATTTATGTTGCTCTTGAGCATTGTCTTCCTACATTCCACTGCAATGTGCACTGCTGTTGGTTTTCATTACAGATTTCTGTGGTGAAATGATAATACACAGAGTGTAATACCTGGCATGAGAAGTCATCCTTGTAGTCATTCTTTACCACTCATCTTCTTCAGCTCTTCTGCATTGAGTGCTCTCAAGCAACTATCATAACACCTTAAAAATCTCCTCCTAAATTATTTTCTATGCACTCTTTCTCCCTTACATCCATTTCTGACTTTTCACAGGTTTTTATTCTCTCCATCTACACTATTTCTATGGTTGTTTTGTCCATGTTTTTCTTTCCACCTCTGCACTTTTGTTTCCTTAATCCTTTGGTTTTATGGTGGAAGAGGAATGTTGACTGCAGCTTTCCTTACTTCCACCCTTATTTTCTCTGGTTTTCGCATACACTCTCTTAGCAGGGCACAGTGAAATCAGGCAAATACGTACTCTTCTGCTAATACATATATATTTTTTGCTGTATTTCTTTCCCAGATGATTCCCAGATCCAGTGGAACACTATCCTGTTGTTTGCTCATTGTGCATTGTGGCACAACCTGCAAACATCTTACAAAAGGCTGCTCTTGGTGGCTTTCTCTGGAAAAACACAAATTGCACAAGTAGCTCCTTGTGCCGTGGAGTTTTGGCTTTGGCAGACATCAATGGCATGTTGCATAAAGGTATAACTTCCTGAGAACTTGTGAAGATGTTGACTTGCTCCGCGGTTTGCCAGCTGAGTTGGGGTTTATGGGGCAGGTAAATATGAACACCCTTGTGCCCTTCTTTCCTTTCCTTGGAAGCAGGAGGCCAAAAGCCTCTAAAAATTTTAATTCTCTGGTACTGGTGCTATTTAAACAAAGTATGTGTCTACCTTATAACTTCATCATAAGTGATAAAAGTTAGTAATCATTGGATCAGAGATCACCAGTTGCCTAGGGTCCCATAATCAATAAAGAGAGGAGAGTCACCACTGAAAATATCTTGTGGAGACCTAACTGAGCAAGGTTGAGAAAAATAGAAAAATTGTCAGAAAGGACAAAAATGTCAGAAACATTTCAACAAAATCTTTTGTGTCTTAGAGAAGGGCTTATTTGATGGGTAAGTGGCCATCTGCCATTGAGACAATAAAATTTTGTTGAAATTCCCTCATGGTTCATTGGGCAGGTAAAGAGAAGAATTAAGCAGTAAAAAGGAAAACATAAGAGGCAATAAAAAAAGGAATAGTTTATGATAATTAACATGAAGTAGAAATTATATAATGTAGAACATTATTTGGAAAAGTCAAAAACATTACATAAAAATCCACATCTTGAATGGATGAAATTAAAATAATTTTACAGTAAGTGAGGAATGAAGCATCTCCTAATAATGTTCATAGGCCTTTCAGTTCTAATTATGAGACAAAATATTCTGCTAATGATACCTGTGCTCTGTAAGTGGGAAGATAAATATTGCACACAGAAAATAACCTATTTTTTGGTCTTTGGGCAGCATCTATCTCCAATAAACATTGAATCCTTAGCCCCAGATGCCTTGCACCCTAACATCAAGATGTACTTGATACTTTATGTCACAGCAATGTTCAGTTTAATAAATCCTAGAATGCCATGGAAATTATGGGAACCTATTGCAAACATTGTGCCAATATGAAAAAGGGGCAAACAGGAAGACACAGATTGCAATACTCCATTTTGCCTGACATTCACCCCTTAAAACATAGTGAAAGCCTGGCATAGGACAACATTCAAGGAGAACTAAGGATAAGAATAATGATTCTAAAGCACTGCTCCTTTATCTTTAATTCCTTTTTTTGCCTTTGTTTTTAAATTTCATAGTGGGTATAGGGTGGGTTGGAATACAGATCTAGTGACAGCTCCACATGCTGACTGATCTGGCTTGAAGAAAGCAGTGAAGAAATTTCTCATGGAGTGCCAATATTTAAACATTTCCAAATGAGAGTGATCTTGTCTTTCATCTGATAATAGGAACAACTGGCCTGTACTACCTGTGTTTAATTTCTTGATTCCCACACTGCATAGCCACATTTTTCTTAATTCTTTCAGCTATTTGGTTTCTTTCTGTCTCCATATGACTTTTACTCTGCTTCCCGAGCCTCCTCAAGAAAAGGCTTTACCAAAATTAACTCTAGACATAATTTCAGGACTTTTAAGATCACAAAAGTTCATCAAATCATCATATAAAAGGTCAAACGTTTTTCCTTGGCAAACGAGACAGGAAACATAATCCAGTTTCTCCTGTATTTATTCTGGCTGTCCATATTCCAGAGAAGTGTCCCATTTTGCTAAAATATTTAGTCAACACAGTCAACCATTTTAATAAGTACAAAACCAACTACAACTCTAGCTGTTAAAAAAAGGAAAACAACAAAACAAAAACAAAAAGGTCTGGACTTCATTTTAAATCAAAATTTGTTTGGCTTTAGTTTCTAGTTACTTTTTAAATTTATTTCATGTCTCGCCACCACATTAAATTAGTGTACAGTTAATTTTATAAATGGGGGCCTGAAAGCAGGGCTGGCTGCACAGGACAGGAAACCTTCCTGCAGAGATAATGTACTTACAGGATTGTTTTAATCTCTTTGAGGGATTACTTACATTAACTTGTTGAGGTTCCATTACATTTACCAAGAAAACATACATTTGCTTGAAGTTTGGCAGCTGAGGGGGCTTCTGGGGCTGTGGCACTCACTCAGCATTTGTTTGCCACGCTGAGGGCAGTGGCCATTTAGAAGCACAGTCAGTGCCAAGCAGTGATGTGAAGGCTGGAGCTCCCCAAGCCGTGTATTTTGTGTGGCTGCTGTAAGCACCTACCATGCAGACCAAAATGAAGAGCAGCCCAGCCTGCAGCAGGGAGCTGGGTGCTGGTTATGTCTCACTTCCATCACCACAGAGCAGCCCAGAAGAGGGGGACTGGTTTCAGTTCTTTCTATTTCAACACATCAGTATTAAACTCACAGAACTCATAGAAAAGTTAGCATAAATCGCTACAGTAACTGTTTTTGCTTTCACTGTAAGAAAAGTTCAGCGTTGCTTAACCTTCCTTCCCTGAGAAGTGAACCAGCACTCATCCTCCAGGAGCATCTGAAAATTCTGACTTCACTGTGAGTTTCTGGATGTTGACATGTGTAGGAAGAGCAGCAGTACAGCAGATGATCAACAAAATGTGGTCTCTTAGGGGATAATTCAGATCTTCTAGCAAAATTTTTTGCTTCTCATTTTATTTTTCTATATGCAGAGGCCGATTTCACCACTACTCTCTTTTGTAGAAGTGAGAATCAAATCAATAGGCCAATCCACTCATTTAAATGTAAAGACTGAGAAAGACAAACCTGCAAATGAAAGAATTGTTTTGGCATGAATACATTCTTCTCAGTAGACACATGCCCAGCAAATTCATAGGATGCTTATTTTTTGGGGAAAAGGAAAAACTCAAAGCAAAAACAAAAACCCAACCCAAACTACATTACTGCAAAAGGATAGAAAACCATGAGCTTTCCAGCTTTTTTTTAAAATCACCTAAAGGTTCTTCATAACATCTACACTCTGGAGAAAGAAAATACAATTTGTAACTGATTTACAACCAGCTGTATTTTCCTAGTGTTTTCTCCTAAGCCAGAAAGATGGTATTGAAATCCTCTCTGGTCTTCTTTCCGTCAAATCTCCATTTTGATCAAGCCAAGAAAAGTCTTAGCTTGTCGACCTCATAAACAAAACTTTTATATTTTTTTTAGATTCATACACCAGAGCCTCTTTGTCACCTCCATTTATATCTTATTTTGTTGGGATTTTGGGGGCATGGGTGTGTTTTGGGGGTTTTTACATCTAAACCAACTCTTTATTTGGCAAATCAGACCTGACTCCATTCTCACCGTTTCTTTCACTTTTTCCTCCAGAGCTTATGGTTTTACAAATAGGTCTTGTACAAGAGTCCCTAGAGAAACAGATAATTCCCAAGCAAATTCAAAAAAGTGTTTAGTTTAGCAATATGTTCGTACATGATGATTGCTAGTGCAGTTTCTATTCCTCACAAATGAAAATTTTTATCATGAAGAATGAAATCTCCATAGCAAGCTGAACAAATGAACAGATCCAATTTATACTATTCTTATTAGATAAGGTCAAAATTGTAACTTTTCCATATTCTTGTTACCATTTACTCTATATATGCATACTACTCAAATAAATTATTTTCAACAAAATAAGACTAAGTTTGGGGAACTCTTTTTCATTTGTTTGGGGAGGTTCAGGTTGAAGACGGTTTGGGGAACCCTCTTCAACCTGAAACTTTTAAAACATTAACTTGGACTTATTCCTTCCTGAACATTTTGATTTGTCTGACAAATATTAAGTTTCAACATAGCCACAAAATTAGGTAGTGTATAGAGATTATCTAATGTATATACCTTCACTTTCAAAATTGAAAGAAAAGTATAGCAATTTGTTTTGAATGTTTGAGCCTAACATTCTGAATATAGTGTTTGACAATATCCATTCTTCCCATCCCCAGACAATGTTCAAGTCATTTCTAGTTGTTTTTCAACTGATTTAATTAATTTTCTTCCTCTTTGGTTTATAGTAAAAATGTCAGCCTTTTTAGCTCACCATGCTGTGATTTAAGAAATTGTCCCACAATATTGACAAAGGTGCTGGGCTAGAATTACTGTCAATATGAACTCTTTGGTTCATAAAACTTCTTGAGCAGTCACCTGAATATTTGAGAAGCAGAGAAGCTACAAAATCCTTTTTCTGAATTCCCTCACATAGCAAATTTACCCCACAATGCCAGGAAAAAGATTTTAATCCTAATTACAATCTTGGCCTTGCTTAAGAGGGCTTTGTACACCTGGTTTTCATATGAAAAACCTCTTTGTAGCATAATAATATATCTCTGTGCCTTCATAATATGGCCAGATGGATACACAGACAGAGGTTTTTGTGGCCAGCACAAAATCTAATTTGGGACTTCCCCATCTCTGCAACCATAGCCAGTCCTACACAAAAAATGCGCTTCCGCTTCATGTGGGTGCGGTTACACTGTCTGCAGCCCTCAAAAAAAAAAAAAAAATAGAAAAAAAGGGCTGTGAGACAGCACACACTTCCCCCACAGACACAAAGGGACAGGAGAAAGGACCAGCCCACAGAGTGCAAAGCTGCTCCTGTTCTCCTGGCTCTGGACATCCTCAGTTTCTCCTGGCTCTGGACATCCTCAGTGCCACAAGGACCAGGGCATGGGAAGCTTGTGCAGCCAGAGGGGTCTGCTGCTTTTTGGGACAGCAGGAAAGAGCCAGATGGAGACAGGAGCAAGTGAAGAGCTGAGCAAAGGGAAGGGGATGAAGGACAGACTCCACTATCCTGTCAGAGGCCATGCAAGCAGGCAAAGCCTCCTCCAAACACGAGGCTGCCTGGGCCACCACGAGACTGCACTGCAGTTCCACCCACAGCAGCACAACCAGGCTTGTTTACCCTGCAGAGTGCCACGTTCTCCTGCCACAGATCCAGCAAACCCACCCACGCTGTGATCTTGGCATGTGCAAGTACCGACCTACTGTATCTTTAGGTCTTGTGAGTTTGACTCTTTCCACACAGAAATAAGTATGGCAGAAATGTGGACATACACCTGCCATTCTGCAGGATGATGGAATAGAATTTGTTTTTGCAAGAAATATCAAGGTCACCTAAGAAATACTATACAGCTCTGGTAAAACCAGCATAGTAAATATAGACATGAGATAAACTAACTGTCTGGTTTTCCATTTGCCTGTGACCTCTATTACTGTTCTTTGTTCCCTTGCCTATAACCTCTAAAATTGCCTTTTTGATCCTTTAGGTCAATATGATTATCAGTCTCAACACTGCCACTGCTTTCAAATTTTTCAAATAAAACCTCATGCAGAAAGTTACAACCCGATTCTATTTGTGAGTTATTAAAAAATTAGCGCCTTTGACTAATATAGAATACTTCCAGGAGTAGATCCATATTCATAAAACAACAGCTATTCAGTCTTATTTATCACTTTATTTCTTTTGTCACTATTTACACAAATAATTTACCAGCTTTCACCCCTCACCTGTGTTTCACACATTTAAGCACTATCATTAAAATCCACATTCATCACAGTCTCCACTCACAGCAACCAAATCAAGCAAATAAAACAAAACAAAAATCCCCTACACAAAGAACAAAATAACATCATCACAAAATCAATATACACAAAACCCATCTCTTATCCCTTCACCACAATTACAATAAAAACTCATCATGATCATTCTAACATTACTCAATACTTCTTTTGCCTGTTACTTCTCACTGTTACTACCCTTGTCCCAAAATCTTCATGGGCCTGGGTTTTGGCACCAAAATCACTGTAGTGGGTTGACCCTGGTTGGACACCAGCACTTATCAAAACTGTTCTATCACTCTCCTCCACAACTGGACAGGGGAGAGAAAATATAATTTAGGGTTTACATATTGAGACAAGGCCCAGGAGAGATCACGTGCTAAATACCATCAAGGCAAAGCATACTCAAATTTGGGATATTAATTGAACTTATTGCTAACAAAATCAGAACAGGATAATGAGAAGTAAAATAAATTGTAAAAACATGTTCCCTCCCCAGTCCCTCCTTCCCAAGCTTTACCTCCTACTCCAGTGGTGCAAGGAGACATGGAATGGAGGTTATGATCAGTTTATCATGTGGTTTCTCCTGTGGCTCGGGGAGAAGCTCGGGGGCTCTTTCCCCTGCCCCAACATGGGGTCCCTCAGTTCTCCATTACCTTGTTCAGCTTGAGTCCATGCCACAAGCAATGGTTCTCCATGAACTACTGCAACGTGGGTCACTCTGCCATGGGGTACAGTCCTTCAAGCACAGCCTGCTCCAACATGGGTCCCCCACAGGGTTAAAAGTCCTACCAGGAAACCTACTCCAGTATGGTTCCTCTCTCCATAGGTTTGTAGGTCCCTGCTCCAGCACAGGCCACCCACAGTGTCACAGCCTCCTGCCCCAGAGTGGGTCTCTTCCATGGGCTCTGGGTGGATCTCTGCATCCCCACGGACCTCCATGGGCTGCAGGGGCACAGCTGCTCCAGCATGGTCTGCACCAGGGATTGCAGAAGAATCTCAGCTCCAGTTCCTGGAACACCTCCTCCCCATTCTTCTTCAGCAACTTTGTTGTCTGTGGAGTCACTCCTCTCACATGTTCTCACTCTGCTCTTCTTGGCCACAATTACATCTGCAAAATAACTTTTTTTCTTCTAAAATATGTTATGACAGAGGTGTCACCTCATTCCTGATCAGCCCAGCCTTGGCCAGCAGTGGGTCTGTCCTGGAGCTGGCTGGCATTGTCTCTGCTGGACATAGAGGAAGCTTCTGGCAGCTGCTCACAGAAGACAGCCCTTTAGCTTCTGCCTCAGTATTGAAACCTGGCTGTGCAAACCCAATGCACTACCCTGCCAACATTTTTCAAAGCCCATCCTAGTTTTAATAAGGACCAAAATACAAACTGTACACTGAAGGCCAGCATCTGGAAGAGTCACAGTCTTGATAAAGGTTACTTGATATGCATGAAATAATTGTAATAACAATGTCTGTCTGATAAAAGTTGTATTTACCTCTGCATGCCATGAGTAAGAAGGTACAATATATAGTCTCAGTGAGAGACTGCTTGTGCTGCCTCAGGAAAGCTGAGGTGTATATTTGTCAGTATTCATAAAACAGGAGATTTTTGCTCAAACCTATGATTTCTAAGCAGAGATTCAATCCAGCTATCAGTGGAATGACTGAAAAAAATGTCATTGACACTGGTATTGATGATGTCTGCCCACATGCAAACACAAACACAGGGTGAGGTCAGTGCTCTCTCCAGCCCCACTCATGCAATCTCCCACACAAGTGAGTTCATGCAAATGTATGACTAACACATGAAAGCTGCAATTTTGGGTATTTCAGTCGAGTTCTACAGTGAGTTCCAAACGCAACAGCTTGAAACATTAAAACTTATCCCCAGCCTCTTTTGCTCCCCTCCATATTTTTTCTGACCTGTCATTTTAAAGATAATGTAGCAAATTAAAAAATAATAAAGCTCAAATAAGCCTATTTTTTCAAATTTGTGCTTCACACTATGCCAGAGGTGTCATGAAGGGAAAACATCATTGATAATATGCGACCACTTGCAATCAGATTTGAGAGATGCATAATCTCTCAGTAACCCCTGCCTGTAAATTCCAATTACAAATTCTGTATTTATTACACATGAACACACTGTGTTTCCAGGTTCAGCCTCCTCAGACAAGGAGTAACTTATGGGCTGTGTAGGCCAATTGGTATTTTATATTGGACTCCAACTATACAAAACTATTTCCAATAATACATTCACAGGGTCAGCGATCAAATTTTTTTAAAATGTTTTTTATTTTTACAAAGGGAAATAGAGTATGGGAGAGCATAAGGAGAGGCTGCATCCTTGGTGATGACAGGAAAAGCCTGGAGAAAATCACCATATGCATAAAAAGAGGCAAATATTTACTAGATAAAATCCAGGCAGTGGAGAAATTACTACCTAAAGGCTGCAGCTGGTTGTCTCTACAGATTTAAAGGATCAGCTACCAAGACTGTAATTCTAAGAAAATCTCCTATTAATGGATAAAACTCAACTGCACACTGTTTAGTACAGGCTGGGCAGTGAGAAATGAGATATTCCTTAAGAAAAAGAAAAACTTTGCTTTCCATAATTGCAGGATACTGAATTTGCTTCACTGGTGCGACACATAACCACATCTTGGTGGCAACTGGTGGCTCCCTTCACCAGTTCATTTCATAGGTCACCAACTGGCCATCAGATTGTAATGACTTCTGGCTATTTCTAACTGGGATTTAAATCAGTGACCTGAAGTAAAGACACTCATCCTATTACGAGCCTCCTGAGCCATGCAAATTCCAGTGGAGCAGGGCTTTTTTTTTTAATTCTTCTTAAGATTACTTCACACAGATATAAATGCTCATGAAACATCTGAGATGAAGAAGAGTCGAGCCTTAGATATTGATAGGGAGCCTCATTCCTCCTTTCTTCAGTGAAAACTCTAGAAACCTCTGGTTTGAATTATTCATTCCCTAAGCCACCTACGCATGCAGTGTGCGTGTGAGAGCAGTTTCAGCAATTTATCAGCTTTAGTGATGGCTGGATACACAGATTTTATATTGTAAGGCATCTATCAGAAACACCTGGATGCAGATATCAAAAACACTGGGAGCATTTCATGTGGTGGTTTGTTTCATGTAGGCACACTGTACTGAAAAAGGTCAGTTTAAAAGCACAGGAATGATTTCTGAAAAATTTCCTTTCCTCTTAAATCATCTACCATCACATGAAAAAACGGTCCATGAGCTCTGCACTTCCATTGCCAAAGACAATTAAAAACATAAAATAAAAGAGGAGTGGAACCCAATTGCTCCCATCTTCATTGAAAAACAGAAGCTGAAAATTCCACTTCAGGAAAAAAAGTTTCTGCAAATTCAGAATAAAAATTGCAGGGAAAACACAGGATTTAGAAAAAGAAATTTAAAAGCTTTTTTAGACAGCTACATGTTTTAAGTTTAGGTCACTGTATGTAATGATATAAAATGAACAAATAACTGAAAAACTGAAATTCATGAAAATTATATTGATAACTAGCCACAACCAGAGGCTGCAGAGTCATTATTAAACTACTGATGCTGAGCTTCCAGCCATCATATGATCACCAGACTTTTAAAGTCTATTTTAGTTAGAAAATGTCTACTTAGATAATTCTGAATTTCTTTCTGAAAATTACATAAATATTATATTTATACATCCAGTAAAATTCAAGTTACTTTTCTAATAAAGAATTGAAAGAAAAATAAAAAATCCTGAAGTTAAAATCAGTGTGAGAAGTTATACTTTCCTTGTTCTATCATCAAGGAAAGAATGTTCTAGTGCAATAACATTTTTAAATATTCAACAATTTAAAATATTCTTGATTTTTAGCTATAAATAAATATTAATATCTGAAGAGATTTCCTTTGAAGTGACCACAGACAGCACGGCTTTCTAGAAACAGGAAACATTTTACACTGTGAGACTAAACACCCAGTAGCATGACAGATAGAAAATAAACTGTAGACAAACTAGATTCTTAGCCAGGCCTGTGCTGATATCTGTATGTAAAACATTGTATACACACACACCCTTCAAACAGAAATAATTTTGTAAGAAAATTATCAGATCTTACAAGGGAGAGAAGCATTTAGATGTAACTGCAGCCCCCAAATAGCACAAACTTCTTAAATTATGTCCAAAATCAGAAACAGAACTCCAGAGAGGGGATAAAAGAGTAGCATGAAGCTATGTGGTTAATTTCCTTTAGGAAATTCTCTCCATGGGGAAAAGCTGCTGGTGCCTACAGGAGGGTATCTGGGCATTGTGTGAGGGGCAGGACAGGGAAGAAAGTCATGTGTGAGCCCTCTCTAATGCAGAAAGTCTTGAATAATCAGTCTTGACTGCCAGAAAGGGTGGGCACGATGGGTTTCAGATGTTTATTGACAAATCCCATTTCTCTGTTTTGTGCTCAGACACCCTCCTGTAGGCACCAGCAGCTTCTCCCCATGGGAGACAATGGGTGCACAGAGCTGATCAGCTGGGTTTTATGACAGGAAAATATTCTGCAATATGTTATAACACAGGTTTGGGTTTTGGAAGGCAATGGCGAGGATTCTTGGGGTCATGGGATTGTGACCTGCCCTTGCTTGGAAGAGGCACCTACACCAGTGGCTTAAATTGTGCAGTTGGATTTATTAAAAAGAAAGTTTAAAAAAATGGATATTCCCACTTCTGCACACTTCCTAGCTTCAGCTAGTTTACATCACCCTCTTCCCTGCTGAGTCACACAGCCCCAGCTGGAACTGTCACATGGTTTATACTACATCCTGCAGGTCCTGCAGGAGGTTCTACTTGCACTAAATTATTCCTCAGTTTTCCAGTCACTGGTGAAGAGAATTGTCTTAGCTTTTACTGGCAAAAAGTACCTTTAAAATCAGAACATATATGTATGAGCAAGACCTACAGAACAAAGTAGACAAGTTCAGAAGGAGAATTATTTTGGAAGGGCAATGCCTGACTAGAAAGTTACTTCAGGTCTCACTATGGGCATAATCCAAAGCAGATTTAAAGCACTAGTGTCTTTTATTCTTGAGTTCAGCACACATTGCATCAAATTTCATAAAATAATACTTTGGGTGTTCACTTTAGAAAAGTATGAAGTATTAAAACCAACCTGAAACACCAAGGCATACTTTCACAATCCTAGGTTGCATTGTGGACGATAAGGTGAAGCTAGCTAATTAGCAAGTGAGCCAATCTTCATTTTTGTCATCTCTGGTGCTGCTATTTAAGTGATTTTTGGGTCTCATGGTGTTTGAGCTGAAGTGCAGAATAGAACAAATAGAGCACAAAAGGCCTTTAGCTGTGCAGGAAGGACAAGGCAGAGCTGCATTGGGGATCACTTCTTGCTCCTCCTGAGCCTGCACAGCCTTTGTCAGGCAAAGCTGTTTGCCCCCAGGAGGGGGGGATTAGGATACCTATTAATAATTTATGCAATTTTGAAAAGCTATGGTCAACTCAAACCCAGCTTCAAGCCAGCATAAAATGACAGGGATAGAACACAAAACTTCATTGCCTTGTGAGGTTTGTGTGGTCTCTCTCTGCTGTTGCCTCTGCTATCAAATCCAAAATGTTCAGTTGGGTGTGGGTGTGTTTGAGAAATTTGCATTGTTTCACTTATTGAACAAGACTTCTATAGCAGAACTAAAAGTAGTCTCTCTTCCTTCTTAATCAAGAGCAACATTATTTTGTTTACTTTTCATTATAGCCTATTTAAATAGTTGAAGCCCCTTTATTTCTTTATTTTTGGAATGCAGTTTCTAGGACCTACTTATACTCTACTGAACAAAAACAAGTGTTTGATCAGAGTAAGTAATTTCTGTGATAGTATCAGAGGTAACACATTATCCAATTCAACACTTATTACTATAAATAATATATTAATCCCTCCTTTAATCTGAATGGCTACTTTATTAAAAAATTCTTTGCACAAAGGATGAAATTAAATCTAATCTCTGATATGACATCCAGTAAAATGGACAAGGCCTAAAGCAACTTATATCCTCTTTCATCTCCCATGTTATTATATATGGCAGGAAACCTTAGTGAATTGTTTATCAGATGTTAATCAAAGCTCAACCTACAAGCACAAGCACTCTCAGAATTTTAAACATTTCCTAATTTCTATTTGTGTACACATTAAAGGAATTTATATTCTAGCTGTGCAGAAGATCTTGTGAGATCCTCTCCCTATAACTCATACCCATTGGATATGTTAATTTGCTGCAGAGAAATATTTGGGAACAACTTTGAACTAAAGAAAGTGACAGGAAAAGAAACAGAGAGAGCTCCAAGGTGTTACACATAAAGATATATAGGGCTGGAGAAAAATAAAGATCTTAAGAAAAAGGCAAGAAAATTTCCAAGAGTAGCTGCTTGAGGATCAGAGGAAAGCAATGTAGGGATATTTTGAAGGGACTGTATTTATTCCTCCGCAAAGTATTATGAAAAAAAATCAGCATCTTCAAATTTTATAGACTTAGTCATGGCTATGACACATAAGGACAATCTCATTAACATAATTTTCATCACCATATAAATTGTAATTTTGTTTTGTATTCTGAGGTTGTTTTCTATGTATCTCTTTTTACACTGGCTACATGTTTAAGATTGAAAGTTCAGGCATTATGTGCCCTGCCTTCACAGAGACAAGGCACTACTAAATACTTGGAACCACAATGACAGAAATGCTAACACAAATATGTGAGATGAGTAGCTTGTTCTGCAAGGGCTGAATTAATAGACCATTAATTTCAATTATCAGAGTTGGCTGTTTTAAGTGCTCAATGCCTTTAAACCTGAGAAACATTATGAGTATGTATGGCCAGATAAGACTCAGATTAGACAGGACTTAATTAGCACTTTGTTACATTTCCTAGGTTTGACTGTCACATGAAAAATTTTAATACTAAAAAAGTCAAACTTACTTAAGCAGAAAGCAAGAGTTAGAGGTTAAGTCCTAAAAAAAAAAAAGTTTCTGGCAATTATTCATACCTGAAACAACCTTGGTCAAGTAGTTTAAGAGGCCCAAGAGATTTAGAAGGGTAATTTACGGAAAGCATCAACCAACTATTTAAGTTTGTCCTTTTATAATTCAGAGGATCCACTTTGTATACGTCTTCCTTGTTTTGAAGTATATTCAGTGTTCAGTTTTATCACATGTAAAAATGAGGGTGACACTGAGTGTCATATAGACCTTCCAAATAGTTTCATTCAAAGTTTTCTGTCAGTTCCTTCACTACCTGAAGGGACAGACAACGATTAACCAGGCCACGCTCATAAGTAATCTTTTTTCACCAGAATGGAAATTAAAACAATTTTTTTTTTACTATCTAGTTTATAAAATCAATATGTCCAAGATACCACAGTTAGCAAAGCAAAAACTGTCCTCCCCATTACTCTATACATAAAAGAATGTTAAAGCACTATACATGTATTTAAATCTAAAAAAATGAACTGTCACAAAACTTGGCTGCATTTTTGCCAATTAATAAGTATAAATCTTTGTTCAGTGTCAAAAATTAAATAACTTATACTTCCCAGCACAACAAATCAAGACCATTCTCCAATAACCAGGTCTTCCAGGAAAGAATAAGATACACAAATTAAACAATGGGGATTAAAAATAGAGCAGTCCAGCTTTTTCCTATTCTATCCTGCTAGACACATTATAAGACACTGAAATCTATCTCTAAAGTATTGGAAGACACAGTGACAGTTCAGCTCACCAGCCACAGATTATGCAGGCAATCTAACAGCCAGTTTGGACCCTCCCTGCAGAAGCACTTTGGGATTTAACTCCAAAATGGTGAGGTGGTAGAAATAACCCACTTTTGCAAAAACCACTGTCACAAGCTGCCTCCAAGCAAGCTCTGAACCAGAGTTTTTGTCCTTGTCCTGGAGGCTCAAGATGGCTGGTGACCTTATCTCTCCACTGGCACCAGCTTGGCTGGAAAAGTAACCATGGATCTTGCAGGTCCTGTCCTTGGTGGCTTACTCTTCTTTCCCCTGGAAAAGACAGGGGAACTGCAACACAGCATCTCTGCACTCCTAAAGAGTTGTGTGAAGGTTCCAGAAATGCAGCCCTTCCCAGCTGGGTAACACTGAAACTAATGCCCTGATGAAATAACTTATCAGATCTACAGACTGAAGGGCATAGCAGATCTAAACCTTGTTTTTCAACAGGAGCACATTGTAACAAAACTACTTTTTAGCCACCCAGCATATTCTAGCTAATATCCCCCTTCCCCTCCAGATTTTATGTATTTTTAATGGAAGCCTAATTACCAACCAAATACAGTTTGAATGAATGCATGAGGAAAAATAAACATCATTTAGAAAGTCAGAAAATATTCATTAATAATTTTTCTGGCATGATAAAAGTGTATAAATTAAGAATCTGAGTAAATACATGTTAAACTACTTGAACATATGCAGACGTAATACGTAGTTAAGCCTAATGGTTAGCAAAAGGAAAAGCTGAATTACAACAGCCAATGAGAATCAGCCCTTATTTAGAAAAATACTTAGGAAGCACAAATGCAAAACAAGATGAAAATCAATTATTTAAATCAAGGTTTCCAACTTGACAATTTAAATCATGATTAAAATTGGCAATTTAAATGGCTTTGATCTAAATCTATCCCCTTGATGTGAAACCAGCCCATTTTGTTTGTCATTGCTGTTGTTCTCAGAGCCCCTGATGAAAAAATTATTTGTAAATGTGCACATGTGGATATTTCCTTATGAGTACACTTTGCTCGACAAGTTCATAATTCATTTCTGACAAGAAGAGTATTAACTCAATTTTAGCATACCAATGGCACAATTTTATTCACCAAGAAATAATATTAAATGTGAATTGTTTAAGTAATAGTTTTTCTCATTCCTGCAAAATATTCCCACATTTCATAACATTACAGGAAAATGTTATACTTAACTGAGTTTCAGATCACCAACAGACCTGCCAGTAACAAGCAGAGCCACAAAAGCTTTAAATCTGCCAACATCCTTCAGAGTAGCCTACAAGGAAACACATCTGTGAAGCCATAGGACACCAGATCCTCCCTTGAGTGCCAGAGTCACTCAGAGTAGTGCAAAGCATAACCTTCAAATGCTTCCAAAACACATTTCACCAGCTGGGGGTGGCTATAGGCAAAAGGCTCTTTGGACTTGCCTTTTTAACTTGCTTTCCTGAAGAGATGTTGTGCACTTCTCTCCATCCATCCATCAATCCATCCATCCATCCATCCATCCATCCATCCATCCATCCATCCATCCATCCATCCATCCATCCATCCATCCATCCAGCTGTAACTTTTATAGAGGGAAGCTGAGATCAAGAGACACTACATTTCTACAGGTTTTGCACGAGGAGATACCTAGGAGAAAGGTCCAGACTTCATCTTAAATGAGCTCATCAGGCCTGGGTGAGAGCTCCAGGTAGGGCTGGCCAGAGGAATGAAGCTAATGTGTTCCAGGCCCTGCCAGATGGGTTGTAGCAGAGCTCTCCTAAGATATGGATCCGTAGAAACCACGTTCCACTGGCTGACACAATGATTTGCAGATATCTTCACCTCACAAGAAATTAAAAACTACTCTTTGTCTCTAACAGTCTGTGGATACTCAGCTCATATGCTCTGCCAGAATTAAACCAAGATACAGTTTTTTATCTCCACTAGGCTCTTAAAGCCTTCCTCCTACCTCTTTCTCAATTACTCCCTTAAAATACCAGTATCTTTCTAGTCACCAACAATATTTTTCCTTTAATACCCAGGCTATACTTTAACACTACTGGGTTTTTCTAATCTTTTCTTGAAGTTCACCTCACCTTGGGTGTCTGCTACTGCAATAGATTTTTCTCCTCTTCTTTCCACACATCCAGACTTTCTGACCAGACCATTTTCATGGCCTCTGGGCTAGACCCTGATGACAGGATTTGTGGTCTTTGAGCCCTTTTTCACAAGTAAATTTATCTTGGGGTCCATCCCAGCACCACCACATGCTTATCAACTATCTCATTGTTCCTGTGTAGCAGTGAAGAGCTGGCCACATTCACCTTATGATACCAAGTTCTTAACTCCTTGCTTGTTGTGTTTTGTATTTTCTCTTATCATGGCAAATACTTTAGAAGAGGTCCCATGATGGGATCTATAAAATTAAAGGGTTTTGAGAAAGTTGTGAAAAAGACAGGCCTCAGAAGATAGTAAGGACGGTGAAATGCTGCTGGCGGCAGAAGTCCCGCTGTTCACAGGTGCAAATTTATATGTGTTCTCTTCCAAATCCCTCATTAATATGCGCCTTCATCTGTGACACCTACAAAAAATGAAAGTGCAGCTAACTCAGGCTGCTTCTGTAGTGACATCAGTGCTGCCAAACCAAATGGCAATATCAGTTTGTTTTCTCCTCATATCCATGGCTGCTTTTCTGTCCTACATTTAAATCATAAACAATCTAAAGTGGATCTCTTCTTTTTGTCCTCTACTAATAGTGCATCCAGGCCATGAGCTGCTGATCTAGGATTAAGGGCACCAACATAACAACAATAATAATGCAATAGAAGAGGAGGAGACTATGATTTCATTTCTATCTAAACCTGGAACAATTTGTTAATGGAATTAGGAAGCTTCCTTTATGTAATTATCACTGAGTGCGTCAGTCAAAGTCAAACTCATGGTGTGTATCTTCCACTGTGATAATACAGTGTTTTAGAACTACAGGGAGTACACCATTTAGATAAGCTGAGATGGAATTTATGAGTCTCCATTTGCAAACAGCTCCAGAGCACTAATATGCATTTTCAATTCAAGACAGAAAAGCAAAGGACTCGGTAAGACCTCGTGCTAAAAGTGCAGAGAGCTCAAAGAACATTTACATGCTTTCTTTCCCTCAAAGGTGATACAAGAGTACAAAATTAATATTATTAAAATACTCAGTATTCCTTCTCCTTATTTTTTAATGAGAATGTACAGATGTATTCTTACTCTGCTCCTTTACCCTGCTGCCTAGAAACCGTCTAAATTTATTAGTTAGAAAAAAAAAATCAACAACAAAAATCAAACCACAAATAAATGTTTAAACCAATCCAAAGGAAAGAAGCCTAATAAGATTTTCTGAATGACGTTGAGTCTTGGACAAAGTTTGCAGGAAGACCAGGAATTAATCTGAAGGTGCCTGTTTCCAACTGCCTGTTTATCCTCTCATTTCCCTACAGCTAGAACTATGCAAGTTCTTTCATTTGAAAATAATTGTGTTGTTTTCTTATTTACAGAAAATATGGCCCCTCCTTGAAAATTTGGCCTTAAACAATTAGAGCACATAAGTACTTCCATGTAAACAGAAACTACCCCACATAATGATAAATTATTTTTCCTTTCTTAGCGCCCTGAGTAAATCTGAATCAATGGCATCATGGTCACATCAAATGCCACATTTCTGAATGACAGCAATTTCCAGCAAAAGGACTGATGAGCGTGAAGATATCTGAATTTGTTGTAATGGAAATAAACCAATCCAGTTTCTGGTGTTAAAATCTGGAGAAATGCCCAGACTCACCTTCAAAGTGGCATTCCATTTGCCTGTCACCGGGTCCCTCCTGTCCTGTCTAACTCACTGCCACCAGCACTGCAGTCCCTTTATGCCTGGCCAATGGACCCTCATTAGCAACCACCCCACTGTGGCAGGAATTATGGCTTCAGCAGTTCTAGGAGCCTGGAAAGATTTAAGTATTTGCTTCACTTCTCTGAGAGGGACAGACTGAGGGCTACATGCAGTCACAAACTTCAGGCAGGCTGCTACAGCAAAGGGTCACTCTGTCCTGCTTCCTCTGGCACATCAAGAATGTGGCTGTTTGAGAGATGCAGTCAGACTCGAGCCTGAGTGCACAGGTTTCAGTGAGCTGTGCTGAGATCACACAGTCAGATCTTGTCTAGTTTCATAGCAATTTCACTTCTTCAAAACAGCCAACCTGAGCAAGCACCTTTTAAATTATTCAGCTAGATACCAGCTGTTTTCATTTCGCTTTCAGAAACAGAATCACAGTTTGTACCCAGATTGGTGCTATTTTTGAGTCAGTGTGCAGAGATACCCTCATCTGAGAGCCTTGGTCTAAGCTCAGGATGATAAAGTAGCATGGGTACACCTTGCATACGTTTTAAATCAGATTATTTTCACTCTACTAGAAATGCAATATGCCTTTTGCAAAGGAAGGAGATGAATTCTAAAACATGAGAAAAATAGGGTCTGGGAAGGAGGTAAGACATAATGTTCTGGTCCACTGTTATATTGTCCTTTGGTTCAAATAAACACACTTAGAAGGAAAGATGCAACATGAGCTATTTGGAGCCTCATGTTTTGCCAAGTAGGAGGGTTAAGCTTTGTTTGCAAGAAACATGGAGGAGCTAACACAGGGGGAGAAAGGATGCAAGGAGTTAGTGTACTGGTAGGAAAAAAAGAGATAGGAAGTGATTTAGAGTAGTATAATCTGGTCAAAGATGCTGTATTAGCCATGCTGTGAGTTATGCCTACTGAGGGGATTTAATTCTGTTGTGTTGTATAGGTTGGTTACTACAGATTCACTGAATGCTGCTCCTTGCCTTGCTATGTTTATGTACAGTGCACAAAACAGAGCAGTTACTGACCACGAAATTACTGAGTCATCTTTTGTGCCATGGTACACCCACCTTGGAGAAAACTACATGTATTTTCCTCATATTGGTGACAAAAATCCTACCTGATGTTTAGAGCTTCTCTGAGGGCCCTGGAGAGGAGAGGTTGAATTGGCAGGAGGTGGATATTAAATTTTTGAACTCTAGCATATTAAGATGATCACAACATGTGTAGACCCAGGAGGTCTCATTGTAATTGCTTGTTAATGTCTCCAAAGCTTTACAGAGACCTTTGTGGATTTATCCTACATGAAAAACATTAACCCTCATAGGTACATTCAATAACTAGATACAACATGCAGAATAAAAGAGCCCTTGGAAGGAGGATTGAGCTCAAATCTGCTTCTTTTTCCACTTTTTTGTGGAGGCAGATGTGGGAGAGAAGGGGCTGGCCACATGAAGCCTCAGCATTCACAAGGCTGATCCTGTGTCACGTATGATGAAGTGTGTATGGCACAATAGCTAGCAGAGAGGCTGGAGAGGCCTCTGGCTCCATCCTGTCCTTCCCACTCAGGCCATTTCTGTGGCAGTGTAACACTGGAGCACAAAGCCTGCAAATGTGTTCAGCACTGCTAACTCTCAGGGAACCCTCCACTGCTGTTGGAAAAGAAAGAAAATACAATACTGTCTGTGTATGCAATCACATCACACACTGCTTCACAAGGATGGGAAGGAAATGAAATTATACACAGGGGAAGCAGATCTGATTACTGAAAATTATATATACACTCTTGAGGTGAACAGTCTTCATCTAATTTGCAGGTAAATTAATGATTAACAAAGAAGCATGATCTATTAAAAATAAATTTTAGCGACAGACATATGCAGCCTATTACGCTGATTTTTTTTCATTTAAATCTAATTCAATTCTTTTCTATGTCTCTCTCTGCACTATGAGATAAACTGGTGGAGAAACAGCAGAGTTAGAAAAATCAGTGTCCTAGCAAAGATGAAGAGACAAAATTGTCAAGTACAAGAATAAACCAAATTGTCTACACTGAAGTTAAAACAGAAATAGTAACTTCATTTTTTCACTCAGCACACAGATGAATTCCCTCAGCATTACCACAAGAAGTTGCAGAGGCCAGAGGCAGGAAGGGAATGCCATGGAGGACAGAATTAATAATTAGTGGTGTGGGATTCACTGGTGACAATGATCACGTGTGGCTGTAGAAATCCCTGAATGCTGACTACTGGGGTGAAGGCACAGCAGGTAAGGAGCAACCTTTCTTTGCCCTGTGTGCTGAAGCGTGGCTACACCTGCCAGGAGCAAGGCTGGGGCCCCTCAGAGCAGCTTTGGCAGAGGCTCTGGCAATGGTGGCAGGGCAGCAGGAGGGAATGTCAGCTACAGCAATCTCGAGTTGGAGATTCCACAAAGCTGTGGCAATACACGTCTTCATAGGCATCCACCAGTGGGGCCCACATCCAAGAGATGATCCAGTGTTAGGCAATCCTACAGTCAGACACCAGTTGCGATTCCTAAAATCTACTTTTCTTTTACATTGATCTTCATTATAAAATCCTTTCAGTAAATTTACTTTCTTTCACCTTTGCTAAAGGGCTACTACTTTTCTTTCCAAAGCAATTACACTGGAAATACGGTCTATTAGGAAAAAAAAAAAAAAAAAAGAAAGAATAAAAGGGGGAGGGGGAGTATCTTTGGTGATACATCCTTGTGAGGCTTTGTTCTGGGTACTTCCTGTAGTGAGGGACTTGTCTTATTGCAAGCAGCAAGGAACAGAGAAATATTTGCTATTTATGTACATATGCACATATGTAACTGTTGTGCAGCCTGACTTCCTGAAGCTATCTGGAAACAACAACTTGTGCCACCCAAGTGTCCCCTGAGAAACAATCCGTTTGCTAACACTGCACTTTATTATAGTGGAGAGCACAAACCACACAGGCAGGAAACCATAAAACCCCTCAAGTTAACTGCAGCCAACGGCCCGAGGGCCTGGAGGGGCAGCGGGGACCAGGCAAAGGGAGGGATGCAGCCCCAGGCCGGCTGCTCGCCAGTGGATGCAGCCGGATGTTGTCGCCTGTCCCATCACCACGCCTGGCCCTTTTCTCCGCCGATTTTAATCAGTGCCCAGAGCCGAGAGGAAGTTAATCACCAACCACACGCCTGGACACAGCGAGGGGCCGCGGCCGGGCGGGGCTGGGCGCACCCTGCGCTGGGCTGCCCATCTGCCCCGGGCCGGGCGGGGATGCTCGGGGGACACGCCAGCCCCCGGCACAGACACGGGATTTGCAAATGACCCCGGACAGGAAAGGCGTTGTATGCAAAGGGGGCTAACCGGGAAAGCTCCCAGGCAGTGGAGCTGCTGATGGGGTTTTTTGCAAGGTAAATACAACCCAGGAATTCACGGGAATAAGGCAGAGCAAACATTAACCTCCTGCGCCGGTGGCTTTGCGAAACAGCCGCTACCACGGCTCTCTTAGCTTGCTGCTCCTTTTTCATGGAAAAAAGAGTTCGTGGCTCAAAGCCAGCTGTAAATTAACAGCTAAGTGAAACCATTATGTCAGTGGGATGCGTTAATCGGTTTACAAAACACTGCTCGAGGTACGATGCATATTCGTAGGCAGGAAGGGAATGCAGGCGGGCACCCGGCACGTCGAAACCCAGCGGGGTCACCGGCCTGGGCCCCGTCTGGCGGGGAGGAGGGGACAAGGACCTCCCTACGAGCGCCCAGCCTCCCGACAGCTGACCGCCGGGTTCTGCTTACGCTTTGCCTTAGGAAATCTTCATTAAAGCGCCCGGAGAAACTATTTTGGATGGGGGGGTGGGCGGCGGGGCCCCACTGCCGCTCACTTGGTCTCACCCGGACCGACAGGGCAGAAGGGAAAACATGAGGGGAGGGGGAATCTCTTTAAAGGGAAAATAATCTTATTTCCCAGGGCGAGGCGCCGGGAAATCGGGAGCCGCTTGCCCCGGAGCCCCCGCAGCCCCAGCGGTAGCGGCGCCGCTCCCCGGCCGTGCCCCGGCCCCGGTCCCGGTGCAGGGTGGGCGGTTCGGCAGCGCGGCCGCCCCTCCCTCCCTCGCCGGCCCCTCCCGAGAGCCAAAACACACCTGCCCAGAGGGGGCTGGGGGCGTAGCAATGACGACAAGGGCAGCCCGGTGTTAGGGTTCAGTTCCAGCTGATTTTATTTCCTTCCCGAAGAAAAAAAAAAAAAAAAAAAAAAAAAAAGGAAAATAAAAACAAAACAAAACAAAAAAGAGAGGTTATTTACAGAAGGTATATCAACAATCTGACAGGCAGTGAACTTGACATGGTTAGCTGGCATGATTTTTTTTCTTTTTTTTTTCCTTTCCCCACGTTGTGCTGTGGGGGACCGTAGAACAAAAAAAAAAAAAAAAAAAATCTACACAGCATATTGCACAGGATGGATGACCAAAAAAAGAACAAAAAAAAAAGAACAAAAAAGTTAAACCCTTAACGGAACCACCTCATTAGGCAGACGTCCTAGTGCCTGTCATGTTATATTAACATACATAAACACACAATCTTCTTTTTTGCTTATTATAATACAGACTTAAATGTACAAAGATGTTTTCACTTTCTTCATCTTAAACACAACAGCTATAAACCTGAATACATATGCTATCATCATGCCATAAGAGACTAAAACAATTATATTTAGCGACAAATAGAAAGGATTAAATAGTCAAATACAAGAATGAAAAACGCAGTACATAGTGTCGCGAACTCAAACCGGCATTTCGATAGATCCAGTGGTTTAAACGGCACGTTTTTGCTTAGAAAAAAAGTGCAAAAGATGTGGTTTACAAGTTAAAGGTACAGGATCCCTTCTGTGTGAACGCACCAGTTGCTTCATTCATGCGGGGCCAGGCGGCTCCCCAGACGGCAGCGCCCAGTGCCAACCCCTTCCCCCGGGCCCCGGCCGCCCCTCCGCCGAGAGCGGGGGCTGCGGAGCGGCAGCGGCGGGGGCGGCGAGGGATGCTGTCACTTTAAGATGCCTGCAGATTGGAGTGTAAACATGGACAAAATAGGGGCTGATTCGTGGGTGTGTGAGAGTGTGAGTGAGCGTGAGCGCGCACACGCGTGTGAGAGACTAACCAGCGGCCCTGTTGTTAAAATCAGGAAATCCAAACAGCGATTTACACCGATTTACACCCCCTTTATATATTTTTTACAAAAATACACTGAGAAAATAATCAAACGTTTTCATCTCTCTTCTCTTTTTGTTTTTAAAAGTGTCAAAAGTCTACATTTAAATATAAAAAATTAAAAGTTAAAACTCTAGCCCTTCCGTGAAGGAGACATAAAAATGGTGCGGGTAACAACGAGAACTACCAAAAAAGGACAAAGAAATACAAAGTCAAAAATGTTTGGCCAGTATAAATACGTCCACTTATAAAATGGCATCCGATTACATTTACAAGGAAAAAAAAACAAAAAACAATACGAGGATGGAGCATCGGTGAGAAAAAACAGTCTTTTCATTTACAGCTATAAGGAACAAACACATACATACTCTGAGAAAAAATTTGGTCCTGAATTTTCATTTTTTTAAAGTCCAGCACAGATTTGACAGATTTGAGTTGCGTTTGAATCCTTTAAAGAGTTAAGAATGAAAAAAAGCTGGTGATATTTTTGTAGGAATCAAACATAGCGCCATCTATCTGCTTTGATATTATCCTAACACTAGTTTTGTTTTTTTCAAACTGTTCAACAGTCTTACAGAAATCTTGAAAAGATAGACAGTATAACATGCTATATTAAACCCCACCAGTGAAATAATCCAACACCATCACGATTCTGAGTAAGAAGAAAAAAACTACTTTTTTTTGTATTTTCAGGTTTGTTTTTTTTTTCTTTTTTTTTTTTGCAAAAGCCATCGCCCTCAGCTTCCCCTGTACCACATCATGACAGAAACTGTTCCCATTCGGTCTCTGTTTCAAAAGAAGTTTTCAGTGTTCTTGAAGTTTCAGCCTTATTTTTCTCTCTACATATTACATGAGGTGACTGAGAAAAGCGCTGCCGCCACCTTATCTGTACGTGCAAATCCATTTCAGTTTATTATTATTTACCCCACCGTATTTCCAAGACAGCTCTCAAGTGTAAGTCTGGCTCTTCTCCGCTTAAACTAGGATCTCAGTCCAGCTCCATCCACCTCCTCCTCCTCCTTCTCCCAGCATTGTTGCCTCTTCTCACCGCAGAAGAAACCGGGACAGGATTCCTCCCCACAAACGTGAACCTTGCAAAGGATTTGGGTGGATTTTCTGTTCTTTTTTTGTTGGTTTTTTTTTTTCCCCAAGCAGTTCTGTTCGCTCTTTCATTGGGAAGGGCGAATGCCCAAGACATCCAGTGCGCGCTCAGCACAACGCATCGCTCCCCCTCCTCTTTATTCGTATAAAATGGGCAATAACAAAGAACCCAGAGGTGTGTGGTTTCCCCTCCCTCCCCCTTCCTCTGTCTCTCTTTTCAGGAAATAAAAAAAGGGAAAAGGACAGCGTCTCGCTCCCGCCAGTCTCTCAAAAAGCACCGTCAGGCTCCTCTCTCGGAGGGGGCGTGTGCGGGTCCGTCTGCAGCCGGAGGAAGGGGACTGCCGGCCTTTCCGCAAGGAGAGGGCGATCCCGCTCCTTCCCCAAGCTCAAGAAGCAGTCTTTCAACAGCCCCTTCCCAGAAAAAAACAAAACACCTCCTTCCCCTCCCCTCAAAAAAAAAAAAAAAATAAATCCCAAAACACAAACACCAAACAAAACAGAAAAAGACACAAAAGCGCCCGGCGGGGTGGGCGAGTCCTGCCGACAGCCACGCGCGCCGGTGCCTCCTCCAGCAGGGCCCGGCTCTCGCCTCAGTAAGTGAAGACCAGGTTGGAAATGCTGGACTCCAGCCAGTCCCCCGAGATCATCTCACTTACCTCCGGCGTGCAATAGTCCGGGAACTCAAAGTGCGAGCCCGAGCCGGGCTCGAAGTTAAAATCCAGGTCCCGGTCGAGCACCGAGGAGCTGAAGCTGCCCAGGGACATGCTCTCAAAGCCGGGGCTGGGGTTCAGGTCCAAGAGGTCGTCCTCAAACTCGTCGTCCGACGAAGAGGAGCCGGAGGAGGAAGAGGAGGAGGAGTGGGAGGACGCGGAGGAGGAATGGGCCGTCGAGGGGGCCGGAGAGGAGGCGCGCAAGCTGGTGTAGCTGCGGTGATCCGAGGGCGAGCCGGAGCCGGAGGGCGAGGGGCAGGCGACGCCGCCGCAGTCCCCGTCGGGCCGGCCCGCGCCGCCGCCCCCCTCCTCGTAGAGGCTCAAGGGGTCGCCGGCCTCCGCCGAGCTGCTCAGCGTGGGGCTGCCGGGCACGGCGCCGCCGGGGGAGGCGGAGGCGGCCGCCGCCTGCCCGCTCCCAAAGATGTAGACCCGCTTCAGCTTCTTCTCGGCGAGCGGCTTGCCGGGTCCCGAGGGCGCGCCCGCCGCCCCCCGGGGCTTGTAGAGCGCCTGGTGCTCGGGCGGCAGCAGCGCGGCCGAGGGCTCCCCGGGGAACGGGGCGGCCTTGCCCCCCGCCGCCTTGCCGTGGGGCTTGCCGCCCGCGCCCGCGCCGCCCGCGGGGGAGGGCTTGGAGCCGCCGCCGCCGCCCTTCTTCGGGGCGGGCTTGGCGGGGGCCGCGGGGCCGCCGGAGCCGCCGCCCGCGCTGCCCCCGCCGGCGCCGCCCCCGCCGCCCTTGTCCGCCTTGTCGCCGGGCTTGGCGGAGCTGTTGCCCGACTTCACCTTCTTCCTGGGCCGGTACTTGTAGTCAGGATAGTCCGCCATGTGCTTGAGGCGCAGCCGCTCCGCCTCCCGGATGAAGGGGATCTTGTCGCTGTCCTTGAGCAGCTTCCAGCGCTTGCCCAGGCGCTTGGAGATCTCGGCGTTGTGCATGTCGGGGGACTGCTCCATGATCTTTCGCCGCTCGATCTGTGACCATACCATGAAGGCGTTCATGGGCCGCTTTATGTGCCCGCTGGGTGTCTTGCACCAGCTCGGGTCATCCGCCTTGCCCCCCGTGGAGGCGGTGGAACCCGGCGTGGGGGAGGAGGCGATGCCCAGCTCGATGCCGGCCCCGGAGTCGGAGGTCTCGGCGGCCAGCAGCGCCTCCGTGTTCTCCGCCGTGTTGGTCTGCTGCACCATCGCGGCGGCGGCGGCGGGGGGCTCGCCGGGGCTCAGCGCCGCTCCGGAGCTCAGCGCCGCTCCGGCGCGGGGCAGGGCGCGCAACTTCTCACAGCGGCACCGGGACGGCGCAGCCCCCCGCGGCCGCGCCCCCGCTCCCCGCACCACTTGTACTTCCACACCGGCGCCTCGTCCCCGGCGGCGCGGTCCTCTCCCCCTCGAGGCAGCGGTGGCGGCAGCAGCAGGAGCAGCAGGAGCGGCGGGGCCGCCCGCGGTCAGACAAGAGTTTCTGCAAAAGCAGCGCCCCGAGCCGCCCGTCCAAGTTTGCTCTTTTTTTTTTTTTTTTTTTTCTTGGGGTGTTGGGCTTTTTTGGGTTGGTCTTTTTTTGGAGGGGGGTGTCGGTCTGCTTTTTTTTCCTCACCACATCGGGTTTCCCCCCTCCCCGAAGCAGCTGGTCCAGTTCACAAGCGCGTTCCGCCTGCCCGCGGCGTTTCAGGAGAGCGGCACTCCTGCCGCCGAAAGTCTCTCAGCGCTGGGCACGGCCAGCGTGCACCGCCGCGGGGGAGGGGGGAGGCGGCGCGCCCCCGAAGCCCCGAAAATCCCGGCTCCAGGACCCGTGGTGGCGGCGGGGTCGGTGGCCAGGAGTTTGTGCAGGTTGGATTTGGCAGTTGCGAGGTACCGAGCGACAAGGAAACCCCTCGGGATAAGGCAAAAAAATGGAGAAAAAAATAAAAAAGAAAAAATAAACAAAAAGGCAAAAATAATAATAATTGAAAAAATCGCCGTAAAAAAAGAAAAATAAAAAAGCGCTCGTGCATGAACGAGTGTGTACGTCCCCGGCAGGAAGAGCGGCGAGCCGGGCGCCCAGCTCCGTTCTCCTCCTTCGTCCTCCGCCGACGGCGGTGCCGCCGCTGCTGCTGCTCCGCGCGCGCGGAGCCCCGCGGAGCCGCCGCCGCCCCCCGCGCTCGCCCGCCGGGCGCTGCCCCGCGCCCCCCGCACGCCGCGCTCCGCCGGCCGCAGCTGAGAGCGGACCCCGCGCCCGCCCCGCGCCGCTTTATCCTTTCGCAGCCCGCCCCGCGGCCAATGGCGCGCTGTATCCAACGCCCTCCGCGTGCCAAGCCCCGCCCGCCGCCCCGGGATTGGCGGCCGGCGCGGAGCGGTAATAATGGCCGCGTGCAATGGGAAGCGCCCGCGCTGACCTCATTCCCGGCGGCGGGGCGAACTTTTTAAAAGGGGCAGGAGGGCAGCGCCGCGCGCCGCCCCGCGCCTCGCCGCGCACGTGCCCGCGGCCCCCCGGCCCCCGCCCCCCGGCCCCGCTCCTCCCCGCCCCCCCCACCTCCCTGCCGGGGGGGGAAAAATCAGGAAATCAGCAAAAATCATCATAATACAAATAATTTAAAAGAAAAAAAACGAAGAGAGAAAGAAAGGGAGAGTGGGGAATGAAGGCGTCCCGCCCCCGCGCCGGGCGGCGAGCGGGGACACCTGCCCGCACAAAGGGCCGGGAGGCCGCTCCCGCCGCCCCGCAGCCGCCGCACGCCCAGCGGGCAGCGCTGCCCGGGGAATGCCGCAGGGCGCCCCGCACCCGTCCCCACGCCCACACGCGCAGTGTCACGGAGGGGTCGCCGGCCCTGGAGAAGGGCCCGCCAGGCGCGGCCGTCACGCCCCCTCCGCACGGAGCTGGAGCGGAGCGCGCAGGGGTGGGACGGGACCGGCGGCAGGCACCGGGCACGGCGCTGAGTAACCCTGCCGCCCGTCCCGAATTCCCCGGCGCGCAGCGAGGAAGAGGCGCTGCCCTCATCGCGTTTTTACCCTCCGACTCCCCTCCTGCGTTTCGCTGCATGCCGCGGTGCCACCGAGGCGCCCCCATCCCGGGAGAGGCTGCGGCTGGGGGTCCCGGCCCGGCCCCTCCGCGTCCCCAGAGAGCGGGAGGGGCCGCGGGAGGGAGGAAGGAGCGGCGCGCAGCCGGCAGGCAGGTACCGGCCCTGGGGGGAGCTGCTGCCGTGTCCCTGCCGGTCCGCCCCGCCGAGCAGGGCCCCTGCTGCCCGGGGCTCTTCCCTGGCTGTAAGGCGCTTTCGGGTACCGCTGTTTGGTGCCATGTGCCCCTCCCTGTGTCCTGCCACCATCAGTAATGAAGAAAATCAGGGCAGCGAGGTCAGGCGCTGTGCAGCACCCCTGCAGGCCTCGAGGTATCAGCCCCCCCTCCAGTATTCAGGTGAAGGGGGCAGTAAGACCATAAAAACAGTGTCAGTGTTGCTTCCCAATGATTCCTCACATCACTCATCAGACCAGGGACCAGAAAAGCTATTAGGCAAAACAGCTGTGAAAATTTTTGTTCTTCACACCACCTTTTAAATCAGAAGCAAAATAATGGTTGGATACAGCTAAAATATCTAAGATAGAGGTCTAAAAATAAATTGCATATGTTTGCAAGAAAAGTTATGGTAGGATCCTTTAGCAGAGTTTCTAGCTGGATTGAGAACAGGCTTTGGATATTAAGATCTCACACTGGACTTAAAGAACACGGCTGTGAAATGCTGAGAAAAATCCTGAATTCTCAGTACCTCCCTGGGTAGGCCACCTACATTACTGAGACTGTTTACAAAGATACAAATTAAATTATAGCTTTGCTTGGAAAAATAATACATTGGTTCCTCATACAACCTCTGGAAAAAATACTGCTTTCCTCTAGGCTGACAACATCCAGTGACATCAGTGGAGTTTCTCACCTTTACACTTTGTAAGTAGTAAATCACACTGTGTTTTCCCCTGCAGCCCCAAAGCTAAAATCAGGTATCTTCTACCTTATACCCCCACCACCATCTACAGAAATGGAGGCTCACCGTGGATTTGGTGTCAGGAATAAGCACTGGCTTTTGCTTACACTCTTGGTGTTCGTGTGCAGCAGTGTGAAAAACTGGGACTGGGAGCAGTCAGTAGCTTCTGGCTGCTCCACCTGTCAGCACGGTATCCAGGAGGATTTCAACCCCCAACTGTTGTATTTTACATATAAATATCAATTTGTTTAAACTACAAAGCAAGTAAAATATTCCCATGTTTCCAGACACAAATTAAAGCAAAACAAACAAGCCCCAAACTGATAGGCAAACATAGAAAGAAAAGGCTTTTCACTTGTTTGTGTTAAGTTCTGCAAGGTCTTGACCACCATGAATAAAATTCATCTCCAGGTGAGGAGTTGTCTTCCTGATCAAAGCAGCCGTATCAATTTAATATTGGTTCAAAAAGTGGGGATGGACAGAAGAGTATTATTTCCTGAAAAAAAAAAAAAAAAACTTCACAAAAGTGAAATTTAGAACTACTTAATAAAGCAAGTGTAAGAACATGATGTGAAACTCTATAAAAAGCATTTTACAACAATTTCTTAGCTGTTTCCTCAAAGTTAATTGCTTCCACCCCTAATCCTCTAGTGGCGGACTGAAAGTACTTTCCAGCTCCCCCAAATTTTTAAGCCTCGGCATAAAGCGCGAGCATTCAGCTTCCGCTTAAAAATGAAGTTTTAAGAGTATTGGCAAGGCTCCTCCGCGTTTTACAACTTAAAAAGCCTTAAAACTCCATTCTGTTTCCTGCGGGCTCCATGAGGCCGGGGATGCGGCGCGGGACGCGAGGTGGCAGCGCTGAGCCTCTTCTGCCAGACGTGGGAAAACGCGGAGCTAGCGAACCCGCGATCATTATTTTTTTAATTCCCCCCCCCCCCCCCCCCCCCCGTGGTTTTACGGAGCAGCATAACGCTGCAAGTTTCTGACTGAAATTCGGTGGGTTTGCATCAAAGAGCGGCAGGGCCCACGCAGTCAGCTGTGCGCCGCCGGAACAGCGTGCGAGCGATGCCAAACCCCGATGCGGGGTTTAAGGCAGGGGCACTGAAAACACCTTCTCACACACCGGGACCTGCAGCTCGCCGTGCACATGGAGCGAGAGAGATTGCTCAGGAACAATACTCTGGACAAATCTGCTGTAGGACTGGGCACCGCAAGCATTGATTCCAGCATTCCTATCCCTGGAAGTGTTCGAGACGGGGTTGGATGGGGACCCTGAGCAACATGATCTAGTAGTGGGTGGTACCCCTGTCCAAGGCAGGGGGGCTGGAACTAGGTCATCTTTAAGGTCCCCTTCGAGCCAAGCCGTTCTGTGAATCTCTGATTCCGTGATTGATTGCAGGTGCTCTGTGTGAACCAGCACGCAGTCCCCACCGGCTAAAGCGCCTTAAGGACACGCACATTTAGCACCGCTCTTCCCCCCTCCCCGCTCTTCTGTTTTAAACTGAGGATTTCCAGCGCACAGGCTCCTTTAACTGCAGCCCTCGCCGCTGCTCTTTTCCACACCCCCAGCTCCGGAGGCTGTGGGAAATGCTTTGCAGCCTGCTCCGTCTGAGCTCTCTGGCGCAGACCTTCCCTCCCGTGAGCGTGTTCCTGCGTGCCCTGCCCGGCGCGGAGCGCTTCCCTGCGCTGGCGCAGCCTGGAGCCCCCGCAGCTGCTGCCGCCGCCCCTCACCCCCGCACCTCCCCGCTCCGCTCGGGTTCATCGTCCCGCCCGTCAGCTCCGCGCTGTGCCCCCGGCAGTGACCCGGCCCGCAGGGATGCGCGGAGTGCCCGCAGGGATGCGCGGTGTGCCCGCAGGGATGCGCGGAGTGCCCGCAGGGATGCGCGGCTCTCCGCGCCCGGTGGGGGCGGCCCCGCGGGACTGAACCCGCGTGGGCCGAGTTCACCTGCACGGCAGGGGCAGAGCAGGGACATCCGAGGGTCGGCCAGCCATCCTAGGGGACGCGCTGCGGGAAATAAGTGAATGAATGAACGAAAGGTGATTCACGAACACCTTGCTTCCCGTGCCCCCATGACAGGCATCCACAGGGTGGGGAAAGGTGGCATTTTATTTATCTCGAAGAAAGCCCTCTATTATTTCGGAGTGTTTTCCTCTCTGCGAGCAAAATTCGCCTCTGTAACACATATTTTTCCTGACGTTTTGTGCCGCATTTGAAATAGGTGTATTGCGGTTATTTTCAACCTTCTTGAACTGCAAATGACAAGGCCAGAGCATAGGTATGCTGCTGAAGAACACATTCCCCACCACCTTTCTATTGCCTATTTTGATCCAAAGAAAATAGAGTAGACTAAATACTTGCTACTAAGGGAGAAAAAAAATTTAAAAAAAGGCATGGCTTTTGAAATAACATGATGATAACAGATATTCATCAAAGATCAAAGAGCGTGCTTAAGGATCAGAGGTGTAAACTGAGACATGAAAGAGGGCCCTCCTTCTTCGTCCTGTTTGCAAGAAGAAAACTCCATAGTACAATTGCATCACTCCAATTCACAGTGTACTTTTATTTAAGGTGATTCATAAACGCTTTGAACTCTCTCCGATAGCTTTGTGGAGAAGAATTTTTATTACTGGGAAGTGTTTTATGGAGGATATTATTTACTTAGGAGTGAAAATCTGTTGCCTAAAGTTGTATGGTATTGTTTCCTTCCAGACTGTATATTCACTTGCATTTTACTTGAGTACAAGCCTGCACATAGACACCCAGTGCTCCTGTTATGAAATGTCAACACATTTCTAGCTCATTTAATAAAATAAGTAGGTAGGAATCCATTTGCATGTACATATTTATATTAATTCAGATATTTATCGCTTATATGTAAATGTTTGGTTTGGGAAGGCAGGAACACCTCTCCAGTGACTTTAGTAAGAAAATATGACAATGCTTTCTATCCTTTATCCACTTTGGTGACCTTTTAAGTTTCAACTTGTTCCCTAAGAGTAACATCAGTTCAATAAGCTCTACTAAAAAATAATAAAGAAACTTGGAAAACACATTGTTTGCATTTACTTAAAAGGAGAATTGCACCTCTTATTCAATCCTGTAAGACTTAGTAGACTTTATTTTTTTTTTTGTTTTTTAACAGCTTCATATAAGAAGTGCTTTTAGTTCATTTTTAAAAAAACGTTTTGGTAAGCCTTTTCCGCAAAGAGAAAAGCCACAAGGTTGAAGAGGAATTACCGGTCTGCTGCATATGTAGCAGCAGATTGCATATGCATGAGCTGCAGCTGCGTGAAGGCCACCCCGGGAAGGGGAGCGGCAGCGGAGGGGAGCTGTGTGTGCCTGCAGCCAGCGCTCTGACAGGGGCCGAGCCTCCCTCCCTGCAGGAGGGGCAGCAGGCAGGGCCCCACCTCTTTGGACCACTGCACTCTCTGAACGTGTTCCTCTCCTCTGCCCCTTAAGTTCCCTCCCAGCCATCTGTGTTCTCCTTCCTGCTTGCCCTCACCTTCCCCTGCCTCCTGCAGCCTTATCACCGCCGCCCGTGTAACGTTCAGCTCATCTTTTCCTGCCATCTCTACGAAAGAGCAAACAGCTGCAAGCAGGCAGTTCAGCAGAAGCCCACACAGTACCAAGAATGAAATAATATTTGTGCCCCCTTCCACAACATGGTGATATCACCCAGATTTCAGCATCGCTGATGAGAGAGAGCTACAATACCACTGTGCATTGAATTAAATGTCGGTTGTTTTTAAAGATCTTCAAGTGGGATGTTGCATGCTATTGCATTTGGTGATGAATGTCTTCTTGTATTAAGAAAAAATGTTGCTTGTGCTCACTCCCCCTGGAAAGGAAGCATAAGGTATTCCCTGTGCACACAGGAAAAAGGTGTTTTGTAAAATGTAGATCTGACTCGGTTTTTGCAAGGTCACTTCTTGAGTGATATATTTAAGATAATTAAACTAAAGGAGGGAAGAAAAGAAAAATACCTTGCATACTGTTTAGTTGTGAAAACGGTCCTTTATTTCTTTTTCAAGCTCTGTGTTATTAACAAGTGATTATCGACAGGGTCCAACTCTAAGTAAAGAAAATTCCTCTGGCAACCTTCAGGCAGTTGGGGTTATCCATGTACAAGTTATTCTGGCAGAGGCAGACAAAGAGTGGTCTATCATTTCCAGCCTTAGAGAGTGTCTAGAACTTGTTATCATAAAATTGCCTTTGTACTCAAAAAAATCCATCACCCTCCATTCAGCCCCATAGTCTTCAGACAATAATGGATTAATTCTTGTCAAACAGTTTTTATTTAACTTTTCTGATTTGATGTTCCTGATGCACAGATCAAAAAAGCTTGATCAGTTTCTGGTAGGAAGAGGCAAAATACATTTGAATCTAAAATGAATGAGAGAAAAAAGTAATTTTCTCTTTTCCCTTTTGTGTGCTGGACAAATAGAAGTCTGGCTTTCATCCTGGTTCCTTCCATATAATTGTTCTTAATGATGGTGCTGGTGTGACAACTAGTAAGTAGATTTTGTTTTTTAATCTTTTCTGAATAGATTGCTCAAATGATACCACTCTGTATTTGCCAGGGTCTCTTCTATAATCTGAGACCTACCTTACTTAGGCTATTTGTGCAGAAGAAGTTTATTAGTTTGATGTTAAACATGAATATTTATTTATAAATAATAATTTTTTCAAAATCTTGTTTTGTCTAAGAATTGTACCTTTTTGAACAGAATGCCAGATGAAGGTAGTGGAATTCTACACTACCCTATGTAATCCTGATCTAGCTGTCACACTCAAGAGGTGTATACAGGAATTATCTCCATGTGCAGGTGTGCTCAACTGAGGCACAATTCCTGAATTTGCATTGCTCTTAAGAAAATATGAGTATGAAAAATAAATTGTCTGTATGGAACCTTGGGAAACTGGAGTATTATACGTTATAAGACTCAGGCATTTTTTATGTATTTTCTTAAATTTAAATCACAAGCTCCTGTGTTTCCACCAATAACATAAAGTCTGGTATCTTACCTAAGTATCAGAAATTAATTTTAAAAATCCCTGAACTGTTGAATTTTGCTGTATATAATTATTGTGTTATTTAAATTATATAAGAGTATGCTAGTGTATAGTAATTTTGTAGATTATAAATGTTGCAGTTGAAAAACATTACAAATATTGCATTTCTGCTAATTAAAGCTCTTCCACAGAAAGATTACCTGCTAAACTTTTATTTGTTTTTTGGGACTGCCCTTGAAATTGGAAGTGTAAATCTTGTTGATGAGCTAGAAAATATCACTGTATTCAGGAAGATTGTGCGCATCCAAATAGTCTCTTCTTATTCTCATTTAATTTAACTTGATTTTAAAAAATTCCTTATTTTAATGTCTGGCTGATGGGCAATTCAGGATGGGGGTGACTTCCACAAATCAGTAGTCTGCTCAGAATTATTGGTAAATTACAAAGTAAGATGTGTTACAATGGCCTTACAACCCAGGTATCTCCCAGACAATACAGAAAGTCAACATTTACACCAATGTTGCTCAGACTTCATCGAACCTGCCTTGACCAGGAGTCCAGGTCTACTCCTTCATGCACTCCTCCTGGTCTTTGTGGAGGCTCTGAGGGGCAAGGTGATGGTGCTGGTGGGTGATGCTGCAGCATCCCCACGCATGGACCCTTCCAGGACCACACCAGGAGCTGCCCGCATGTGCCCCAGGGCCAGGGCGGAGTTTGAGGCACTTACTCTGTTCCCGCGCAGATCTTGTGGTTTTCCTCAGGCTCTCACCCCCGTGACACAAAGAAACTGAGAAAGCATCCGCTGGGGTGGCCCGGGTGTTGTGTGGAAACAGTGTAGATGTTTCACAGGGTGTGAAAGTAACCAGGATACCAGGCTGCATCTGGCGTGTCCTGTAGCTGATGTGTTGAGTAAGGCTCACTGTGTTAAGCAAGGCTCATTCCAGAGGTGTGCCACTGTCAGGGAGCAGCTCTGAGGCACCAACCACGGTGTGCTGCTGAAACGAGCATGTGCACATGCACAGCCACTGTGCTCAAGGCTTCTGTGTACGACCTTGTCAAGGGGGAGGAAAAAATCGCTGGCAGAAAAAATAGTGAGACCACTAGGGGAAAAAATCCCAATATTTAGACTACAGAGCTAAAAAAGACAGAACGTATCAAGTTCCTATAGAAATACACACTGGAGACACTTGCTTTTTAGCATAGATATACCCTGCAGTCTGTGGTGTGGTGCAAAAATACCTGAGCTAGCAGTATATGAGCCATCTCAGGCGCCAGAAACAATACTAGCTTTTTAGGTCCTAGCCCTTGTTGAATGCATCCCATCAGCAGTGATTCCAGGGTGGCTCCAGTTCTCTGAGGGACTTACAGAGCAGCTGGGAATGGGCTGTGGTGCTGCCTGGCTCTTGTCCTGCTGGTCCCAGGTGCACAAATCTTCTCCCCACTCCATCCTGGGGGAAGGCTTCACCAAGTAAGCACCAGCAGGCTTCTGGCTCCTTAGCATAACTTCACCAGCCCACAGCTTCTCGTGTCTTGAACTTTGTTTCACTGTTCTAAGCCTCTAGTACAACTTCTGCACTAATTTGTTACTAATCCCATCAAGGAAATTTAAACAGCAATGACCCAGAACACAGCTCTCATTCCATCCAGCTTTGCAAAATTTACCTACGGGTGGTTTATTGATTTCATCTTCAGAATCACACACAGCAAGTAAGAAGAAAAATTTGCCACCTACTGATGAAGATAAAAATCATACATCATTAAAACTTTCTCAAGTAATCTATTTTTGTTTTTCCTTTTTTTTTTTTTATCCTAGAAATATATTGCCATCTTCACTGCTATAAATGGAAGAAGTTCTGCTGTTCTTACATAGATATATGCTGATGTATTTTGTAATCTTATATGCTTCATATCTATATTCAGTAAGGGAGGTTTGAAAATGCCTGCTGCTGTACATTAGCAGCTTGAAGCTGCTTCTCAGAAAAGCTCAACATGTAATGCCAAAATTACTGCAAACTAGGGGAGCAGAAGTGGTGTCTGACTGCTCTTTGGATTGTTCACAGAGTTCTAAGCATATCCAGCTGTGAAATGATATCTGACACTCAACTATCTCACAGCCATGGCAAGACTTCAACTCAGACATTTGATTGTATTTACTTTTTTTCCCTCCTGCAATTGTTCTCCTTTTGGAACACAGAGCAACATCACTATATTAAGCAGTGAAGCAGTGACAGGAGCAGTGAAATCTGTTGTTTAATGAGGGCTGTAATATTCATGCTGGCTGCTGTGATATGCCATTACTTAAATGAGAGACTTGTGTAGCTGATACTGTCATTTGAAACAAAGACAAATTATAGCACAGGTACATTTTCAGCAGTATGCTTCAGCAGTTTTTTAAAGTTGAGTTAATAGAGTAGGGGACAGTATCTAGCTGGAGTAAAAAAATTATTCAGCTGGAATAAGAAAAGGTTTTGTACTCAGGGCACTCATTAATCATTCCTTATTTATCATTCTGGCTTTGGATTCTTCAAATTGACTTGTGGCTGCTAGGTCTGGTTGCACATGTGGCAGGTCTGCTCAGGGCTGGTAGTCCTCCAAGACACCTCTCTGGCAGCATCTTCTCATGACAAAGCAGGAAATCATCCTGCTGGTTTGGTCTGTGGTACACCCTGTGTTAGGCTGGATGTGACATACACACACGTGACCAGGGTCCAAGAAGAAAAGAGCTTTTGATTCAGTGTGTTCTCCAGCTTATATACTCTTAACAAAGCGTGATCTTAAGTCATTAACTACACCACAATAACTTATTATATTCATTGGTACAAAGCAATTAACGTCAATGTAATTGGCAAAAGTTTTACAGAAATTTAATAAGGCACGTATGCACATCTACTTACGCACGTAGTCTAACTTACAAAAATTTTCATGTATCCTTTCTAATCTGTTTCCATGCTGATGGCCTTGTCTTCTTCCTTGCTATGGATATACTCGAAAACCATCAATTGTTATTTCTTCTATTAACTCAGCTTTGCTTGCAGGCCAGCTGTCAAGTCCCCCCATAACACCCTGTCCTGCCGCCAGGAAGGGTGGCCAGGGCCCCTGAGCCGATGGCACTGCCCTGCTGGAGAGGAGCAGGGGCTGCCTGGGTGCTTCCCAGCCCTGCCTGTGCTCCCTGGGCCCACTCTGGGCTGCTGCCCTCCCTGAGGAGATGCCCACCCCAGCACTGATGTGTGGAGGGGGACAGCATCTCTGGAGGGGATCACTGCTGCTTTCTGGGGGTGGCAGCAGCTTTGCACCCCTTGGTCTCTGCAACAGCCCCGTGCTGCTCCTCACAGCCACCCTCTTCTGCTCAGCATTCTGACACCCATTCATGAGCAGGCAAGGCAGCATCCAAACACCACACGCGCAATGAACTTCCTCTTCTTGTGTGGTTTTTCTAGCCAGAAAATAAAGGATAACCAGCAGCAGCACCATCATCTGTTACTCAGGAGCTGGCAGTGACTCTCTCAAGCTGTTGGTAGGTTAACCTGTAGTTTTGCTCAAAACTGTAAGATGCCTTGGAAGGCCTCTGCAGTCCTGAAGGCAATTTCACTACAGAGCACTATTTCCTCTCTCCATCAGAAACAAACACATTTAGATGACTTATTCCATCCACACTGGTGAGATACAGTCTCATTTATTTGATTTGCTCCTTCTCTCTTTAAAAGCAGGAAAGCACCAGGGCAAACTTTGCACAAACTATAGGAAAACAAATTACTGCATACCAATTTTTCCTTATTATTTACCAAAGGGAAAAAACACCCCACCAACATCAGTTACTCTGCATTTATCACAGTGACTCGTAGAAAGTATGTGATTCTTATGGTAAGCAGCAATTTACAGATGGCCAGGTGCAAACAACATATCTAATCTTATCATGAATTTGCTTTATTCACAGCTGCAACAGTTGGTGTCAGTTAATAGGTTACCAACCATGAAGTATATTTGTTTCCTTTTATCTTGCTTTGGGGCCACAGAAATGATTTGTAAACTGTCCTAGATCTTGAATTCACATTTAATTTTTGTGTTCATGTTTTTTTTGTTATTTAGTTAGTGCTACTCAGGAAGAAGAGGACAATGTCTTTCAGAGAACCTCTTTTGTTTTCATTTTATCAATTTCCTTCTAGGGATTTAGAAACTCTAAAGTAGTGTGCTCTCTGGGCTTCCAATTTACAGTAAAAAAGAGGGTTTTTTCAAGCCTAATTTTTCCTTTTTTTCAGACTGATCTATCATTGATGAGGACTCATTTTTGCCTGTTTAGTTCCATCAAGTCATGCGATGAATTCACTACTAGCTTTTCCAAATAATCAAATAATAGCTGAGTTTTATATACTGGTCATAAAAAAAAGGTAAATTTTAAATTCTCTTCTTAGCTCCATGGCTCACACTGTAGACAGCAGGATGTGTAAACATATATACAGCAGTGAACCAATCAAATAAACCATTTAACCTAGAAAGCCTTCCATATTCTGGTACAAAAATAAAGATGCTGTTTAAAATGATTGTATATGGTCCTTACTAATGAGTAATTTCCAGTTTTTGTAATGTGTGACAGTCTTGGTTGTGTTATTTTGGGGTTTCTGCCTTCACTTACATCAAGACCATTTTGTGTTACATAAAGAGTGACAAAATAATTCCTTGTTACCTATATATGTTTTTCTTAAATTCATCTTCAAATCTACTTCCCAACGAAAAGAGGTTTAATTGTAAAGAGCACAACAATTAACACATTTCCATGTGAGAAAGTCAGGTGTTCAGGTGTTCTTAAAAGTAATGAAATTGCACGTGTAAATGAGTTTAAAGAAAAAGAAACAAAGAGAAAAGAATTTTGGATTTTGATCCTGAGGATGGTTTTAAAAGGCACAACCAGCAGTGTCTTATCATTGGCACAGAGCACTATATATGCGTAGTAATTGGAAACAGTTAAATGCGTGAATTTAAGGGACCTGAAGAAATAATGGAGGGAACAATATTCAGATTAGCCCCCTTCTCTGCACACATTACTTTGAGGTGGATTGAAATTCTCCTTCACCTTTTATTCTGAATTATGTTTTCACCTTTAAATACATTTTTATTGCTCTGATTCTTAATCCTAGCATTATATTTGCACTGCTGTATAAAATACTAAAATAAGATCTTTTCTTAAAAAGCCTATTTTTCATAGAGTCTTAAAAAAACCCCAGTTTTTAATAGATTGAGCATCTAAGATGAAGGTTTTAAAGCATTTTGTAATTTGAGATAAATAATGTTTGGGTGCATGCGAAGATTTTGCAGAAACTGACCTTGTTTCACCACTGACCTCTCTTTGTAGGCTCTGGTGTTTATCCTCTTTATTGCTCATCACATTACTGGAGACGGGAAGACTTCTCCAGCTAAGGCTAAAATTTTCCCAGATATATCTACATCAGTTACTCTGTCACTGGGATTTGAGACAGAATCATCTAGACTGAAAAAGACATTGTAAAAATGCATGAATTTACAGTTAAGGAAATAGGCCACAATAGCAATTTTAAAGCTTCCAGCTTAAGGACCTCTAGTTGTTGGAAGGTAAAGTTACTGCATTACCTGATTTAGTTGTCAAATCTGTACTTAAATTTTACAGACTGACTATTTGAATAGTTGACTGCTTATGCTTGGTCACATATGTTACTTCCATTCCAAAGCAGAAGATACTGACACGTGTATGCACATCCAGCTGCTGGGATGCCACGGACATCACACTGAGTTCACTCCCTGTCTGCACTGCAGGGAGGGGACAGGGGTGCCTGTGGCCTCACATCAGCACTGTGGGGCCTGACTGTTCTCCTTTTTCACTTTTCTCTAAGACTGAGACCTGCTCTTACTAGCAGCAAGGACTATAACATGCTTTCCTTATGTCTGGCCCATCCTTCCCTCCAGTGTCTGTCAATGTGATTTCAGTGTTATACTCTCAGGACTTCAGTTTGTCTGAGTGACCCCAAGATGCATTCGAAAGTCTCTTTTCCCAGCCTGGCACTTGAAGAAGGAGTCAGAGCTCTTCAGTTCTTGGTCTCAAGGTTGTTTATTGTTCCTTATCTATAAAATTCTTTCTCCTGTCCAGCGAAGGTCTGCTCAGCAAGACAGTCAGAGGCATTCTGCCCGCCTCTGGGGTGGCGTATCTTTTTGTACTAAAAACTACGTTTGCAACGTTTACAATTACTTTCCAACACCTATCGCCTATGTTACTCAGTGAGCTTCTACTCTAAACCAATCTAAAAGTGCCAACATCATAGCAGAAGATGGAGGCCAGGAAGATGAAGAAGGAGAAAGGCTGGACACGCCCAGATTCCTCCATCTTGCCCCCTGAACCCCCATTCTAAAAACCCCAAAAATCTATTTTTCACCCCGTGATAAATTCACTATCATTCTGCTTAAACTGTCGCGGCTTACAGATCCTCATATAAGGTTGGTAACTTGCTCCATGGGTCACAATCAAAACCACAGGCGTCTTGGTCTCTGTGCCAGGGTCTCTGAGCCTCCTGGCAGGGGTTCTGGCAATCCAGGACAGCCAGAGGGATGTTCTGAATTCCAACATTTTACTGCTGAGCAAATCAAAGAAGAAAGGCACAAGAGAAGTGCCCCATCTTGATGCAGTGGCAGGAGAATTTTTGTTAGGCAAATGCTATTCTCTGCCCAGACCAGTCCGCAGAGCTGGACACTCTGTAGAGATGCTCAGATGCTCAGGGCATCAGAGGTTCCCATCAGCCTTGCACTGAAGGGAAACCAACTGCAGAAGTGCAGGAGCAATGCCACTCCCAGCCAGTCTGGTTCCCAGGAAGTTCCACCTCTTCTCTGGAAGCTGGGGCAAGATGTTGGAGTCTCCCATTTCTCATGACATCTTCTTTCTCACCAAGGTATGCATCTCAGCAGCTTTAACACCTGGGTCATGTTTTCCTGGTTTTTTCTCCCAAAGCAAAGAGAGTGAGACTGTTTTGGTTGTTTGCCAAGGAAATACTGTGGCTCAGGTGTCATCAAAGGTCTCGAGGTATCAGGATTCTATATACTTCCTTATTATATTACTATTTTTGACTGCAGCCCTGTGTAATCCACTGAAGTAAAAAGTAATCCACTGCAGGAAGTTTTAGTCTTAGAAAGTGCAGGGTTCATATAATTTTCTTGAGGAACACAGGTGAAAGGGGTGCCAGGTTGGAGAGAAGTGCTGCTCTGTGCCTGCCTGTGACAGCCACCAGGTGCTGAAGTGCTCATGTGCTCATCACCCTCTTTGTGTCTGCCTATTCTTTTACTAATTGAATATGGGCAACTTCCCAATGCAGGATACAACTTACAGGGCTGCCTAATCTGATGTGTTCTCCAAGAGAGTGTTTTATTTTGCATTTACCTTTTGCAGTGCAGAGCGTGGTCTGACTTCGAATATCACGCAGTCAGTCTTCAAGGCCTGTGTACCATTGCAGCAGCAACCCTGAACTGACCTGGCTCTCCTGTGCCATGAAATTTTGGCTTTTGCCCTTTGGTTGTAGGTACATGGAGTTGTTTTGGCCCTGGGAGTTCATCAGTTTAAAAACTGCATTACTTTACCCTGCCAGGGTCAAGCCTTTCTCCCTGCAGGTAGGTTAGGGAAGGAATCCCAAGATGACTTCTCAAGTCACTCTGAGGGCTTTCTGCAAATTTGCCAGTTTAGAATTTGAAATGATGTTGGATTAACTTTGCTTTTAAATGACTAAACACATAATTATTTTAATAATGACACTTCAGTCACCCAAGTAGTCATTATTGACAGTCTACAGGTGGGCACATACAACTCAGAATATGCTACTAAAATGATGTTCTGTCAGATTTTAGAGCAAGAGAACACAACTTACTTTTTTTTACCCTCACTGAATATTATTTTTTTACACCTTCGAAGTACAGAATTTTAGATTTTAGAAGTAATCTTGTCTCTTGGCCTAGAGGACAGATTTATGAGAGGGGGTAAGGAATTCATTCTTTCCTTCCTAAATTTATTAAGTTTCACCTTGATTTCAAGCCTTAAAAAGACTTGTTACCAGTCTCAGATGCTGCCTCTGCAGCAAGTGGGCATAAATTTAAGCATTGGCCTCAGCTAAGGGAAGTGAGTGCTGTTATTTCAAAGATGCAGGAACTTCCCTTTCCATTCACCTGCTTGAGAGAGATAGTTCCCCTTGGACTGTGCAGTGCCATGTGCTGCCCACAGCAGTGTGTAGGAGAAAATGAGTCTCTCAGTGGTGTCTAAACTCTAACAAACCTCACAGGTATCCCACAGCAGGGACCCTTCTGTTTGTGCTCCAGACTCAAGATTTCATATTGTCAGCTAAAGTCCTCTGCTGGATACAAACTCAGGCAGGGAAAGGTGGGATCGTCCTCCGGAGCCAGGAACCACCTTCAGTTTTGACAGAAGTCTAAATGCATGTGACACAGAAGGGACAGATGATACCAATGGTACCTTTCGTGCACCCAGTAATAATTGAGTTTTAGAACAAAATTAGATAGAAGTGATGACAAGAAATGTCTTTGATTCTCATCAGTCCAGGCAGTGTAATGTACAGATGGTAGATGGAGCAAACACAGTTTAGGCTGTACCAAAGGCATCTTCTGGCTAAATGACTCGCAGGATGCATTAGATAAAATAAAAAAATTCTCTAGGAAAACAAAAAGAAGGATTAAGAGGTCAGTAAAGTATTTGATGCAGTGCTGCAGAGGAAATAATTAATTTAACTGGAGAAGATGAGGAAATTTTATTTGTGACATTAGTGAGGCATGGGGGCGGGGAGCTCAGCTCTGGGGGCTGCTGAAAAGAGAAGGTTTGAGCTGGAGGGAAGCTCACAGTGAAGTAGACAAGGATTGGTCCTGACACTGTTTTCATTTAGTATTTTCCTTAATGGTTTGGAAGCACATTAAGGAAATTTGCTCATAACTCAGAGATACTGCTCTTAGAGAGCAGGACTGGGATAACTTACAGGAAGAACTGGGTTACCACAGGAATGGGGCAGGAGAAAAGGGCTACAAAAGTACAAAGTGTGAGTCCAAGCTGGTAGAGATTCCCAGCAGTCATTATTACTGTGGGATAAGTGTTCAGTGCTTATAAATGATAAAGGCAGATGGAACATTCTGCATGTACAGGTCTGTCACAGTAGGGTTAGTATCTATCAAGGCACAGCAGACATGAAAGCCATACATTTAATAATTTCATAAATCATAAAGATTCTAAGATCAATCATTTTTTTTCAGCAAAGGTTTTGCAAAGTATTAATACTGTTATACACAGTCCTGGTAAGATATCAGTGAGAAACTTGGGACACTAGTCCTTCATTTTTCCGAAAAGATTAATTCAGATTAGTAGAGACTTACAGAATAGTCACTCCCTGAGGGAGATATCTGATGGGTTTATGGAGGCTAAAAAAAGTTGGTTTCTTTAATTTGGCAATATAGAGGCAGAGAGGGGATTGGACTTCTACTTACTTAAAATAAACAGCAAATAGGGTAAACAGCTCCAGCAGAGTTAAGCTAAGAATGGGGTTATCAAAAGTTTAAATGGCTATACAACAGCTATGAGCAAGTTGAGAAGTAATTATTAAATACAAAGTTCTGTGCAATGAAATTATGTGGTGAAAGTGGGACTATTTAAAATACAATTTAAAATATTGGCCCAGAAGTCTGTAGGATATATTAGTAATACACTTCTTTAATTTTAACCTTAATCTTGTCATTCTGTAAAAGCACTTCTTGTATTTACTTAATATATATATTTTTATTAGATAAGAAAATGGATTTTCTCTTGGCAAGTAGTATGGCATTCTTCTTGGGATTGCAGCAGCCTTCAATGGTCAAAAAGTGCAAGTACAAGGAAATGCTGCAGCCTCAGGCTATATCATGTTTCCTTGGACTGACATGGGCATTGGCCAGCCAAATATCCAGAAATTCAAGGTGATGGAGCACCATCAGTCACTGTGGAGATGGAACAAGCAGAGCCTGTGGGCAGCTCCTAATTTTCCAAAACACTGAATACTAGACCTTATACCCCAAACACATGAGCTTTGATATTTCAAGCATTAATTATTTTGTCATACTATTTCACAGTGATGCAGTTCTTGGGCTCTCAGATTTTCAGTCCATGCTTCAACAAAACAGCTTCTTGAGACAGTGGTGGTGCTCCTAATGAGGATATGTTCTTTCTTGGTCACAATTTCAAAATGGACTCAGCTATAACTTCTCAGTAAATAGCCTAACTAGATGTCTGCCATGAAACATTTCAGCCTAAGCAGTTTTAAGTATTGCAACAATAAAATTAAGACAGTATCTCACAGCAGGAAAGGAATTGTTAATTCATAAGGATTGGATTCACCTAATTTTATACTGATTAGGACTAATTTTATTCTATCTTTCAGAAGCATTAATATAATATTTTTAAAATGCATTATAACTTATTTAATGATATGGTAAATATACACAACTTTGTTTATGCTGTTATAGATGCACACTGTATTTTGAACGTAGAATTTCAGTCTCTAATTCAACACATTTGACTGCTTAAACTTAAAACCAAATAATAACAACCACATAGCAACTCACCAGCCCAAAAGTTGCTCACAGACCACAGAACTAAGAAGATCAAACAGGAAAACAAATAAAAAACGTTCACCTGAGTGAACTTTCAGGAAAATGGTTAACAGAGATCCGAGAAACCTCTTTACAGGAAAGTATTTTTAAGTAATTTTAAACATATACTTAAAATGAAGCTTCTGTTACTTTTGAAACCATTTAGTTCAGTTTTTAAACTACGCCAGAAAGGAATGAAGAGATAAATTTGAGGCAAATGTTAATTGCATCTAATAGCTCAACTAGAAGAACTGGTTGAGCTTCATTTGCTGATTTTTCTTTTTAAATCATTAATTACTTTATTGTTTAGCATAACAGCACTTTATAGTTCCAGATAAGATCAGAGATGCACTGCATTTTGTGTTAAGTCAAAGACACACAGAAACATGATTCCCATCCTCAGACTGCAGAGTAGGGGAAATACTGCACATCAAATCCTGGCCCTGTTAAGTCAATGGGAAAATATAACCACTATTATTCTTTATAAATGTCAAACCAGAATGGCACATTTTTATTTCCCCTGAAATAGATTTAAATTCTGCTTTATTTTTGATCAAGCTATATTTGATTTGCAGACAGAAGGAGGAATGACTAATTTTCAGGGGCTATATAAAACTACAGACACATTAAATAGAGCAAAACTGAAAATGTAAAGTGAAGAAGCCTGTAAACTGTGAGTGACTGTGAAGCACTCTCACATGGCTGGTGAATGAGCTGTGGATGTAAGTGCATGGCTGCTAAGTGATGTGTGCTTGCCGTGTGCTTAATATAATTGCTTTAGAGTTCCTCTGAGTGGGTGAGAGTCCATCAGGCACAGTTTTCTGCTTCTGGAAAGAGGAATGTTGGAGAAAAAAAAAAGCATGAGAAAGTGGATGGATATTTCCACAGACACATCCCTCTAGACCTAACAATTTGCATGTCCTACATTCATAGCAGTGAGTTTGCCTGACTTCATTTGTGTCTTGGTATGAAGTGTGGTGTGTAAGTGTGGTTTACCCCTGCTTAGAAAAGGAGGAAAGTTCCTGGGTGAAGGATGAAGGAGAGGTCATTGTGTGTAGGGTCTTCATCTGCACGGGAGCCTCCAGTGTTCCAGGTGCTCAAGCCTGAACCTGTTTGCAGGTGTGCCCACGTGCCTTACTCATGAACTGTGCTTGGGTTTTGGGCCTGTCAAAAATCCACATACATGTATGGAAGAAGGTCTTCCAGATGTTACCTTTGGGTGCCCTTGCATAAGAGAAGTGTTTATTCCTTTATACAGGAGCTTACGTACATCATCTTCTCTTAATTTAAAAACTAAAACACAGAGGTTGCCGTCAGCAGCATCAAAATCAGTTTTAATAATCTTACTAATTCTGAGTGATAATAATTTATTGTACAAGCAACTTCACAGCTTTGGAAGAGTGAGCTATGCCGGGTGCAGTATAAAAGCAGTGCACAAGTGCAAGGTTTCTTACAGTTCAACAGAAGAACAAGTAACAAATCTGCATGTAAAGTGGTTTCCATTAAGCCAGTGAGCAGACCAGTGATTTGGTTAATTCTACCCAAGTGGCTATGTTGCCACAGCTCCACAGATCCCAGCAGACCAAACATGAAACCTGCATTACACTGTGATTTATTGCCCTACTTACTTTAGAATGTCAGAAAGAATATTTGTAGGGAAATCTTGCTAAGGCTCATTAAAAATATGTACTTTAGTTTTAAGAAAGCTAAGCTGACATCCAGGGTATGGGGAGCCCTGTGTCCAGAGAGGAGGACTGTGCAGGAGGCTTTAACAGGTTTGCCTGCAGCCAAGCCAAGCTCTCAGGACATTTTCTCTTGTCCTTTGGGGTTCTTCCTTGGAGCTGATGTGGATTAGCTCCTGCTACCTCACAGCTAGGTGCTTCTTTTCATGCTCTGAAAGGCAGGGTATTTAGAGCTGAACTTTGCACTGCACACACGTAGGAGAACTTCAAGCTGGGACTTGCCAAATCAACACACCTGGGTGGGTGGGACACAGGGCTGAGCTCTTGCCCCTCTAGCAGGGGAGGTCAGATCCAGTCACAGTTGCATCTCAGAACCAGAGAGTCAAATGGCAAGGGGCCATCAGAGTTGTGCTGTGAGAAAGGGAAAAGTAAGAAATATGCAAGTTAAAACAAGTAGCAATGCAATTTCCTTTAAAGTGCTTATTTAGTAACTGAATGGGAACAGGAAAAAAAAAAAGTAACTGCGTTAATTGATTACTTAATTACATCACACCAACCCACATAGTATTCCTATACAAATTTCTTTTTTCGTTTTACACAAAAACCCAGGTGCTGATATCCTTATGGCTATTGGATACAATATTGAGCAGTTTTGTACCACACAGGGCCTGTCTTAGGACACACAGCAGGTGAAGGCTGGTAAGGGAGCAGAGGCCAGAATGGCAGGTCCCCAGTACCTGCTTCATCGAAATAGTCCAGTGTTATAGGACTGACCATAGGATGGGAACAGGGTCTCTGTCTGTGCCTGTACTATCACTTCAGCTTGGACCAAGAGGAGTCTTTTAAAGCACATCTTTCAGCTGTAAAGTACCAAGAAGGCCTCGCAAGCTCATACAGGGCCAGTCCCAGGTGCTCAGCACCAAGTGTTGTGCTGTATCACTCCGCTCTTAGTGGGCTGCATCCCTTGCTAAAGCCTGGGAGCCCAGCCCTTGCCCAGCACTGTCTGTCAGAGACTGCCCTCTATAAACCTAGCAAGATCCATCCTGAGGGATAATAATTTCTAGTGGCTTTTTAGCCCAGCCTCTCCATACCATAATCCTCCTCCAGACTCCTGCTGCTCCACTGATTGGGAACACTCTGCCACCATTTCAGGAGGCTGCTTCCTTAATTTTGAAACCTAGTGCAGAACATGTAGAAAATTAAGTCAATACCTCTGTTTCTTCCCATTTTAAAATGAGTGAAAATAGAAGTCTGGAATGGCTCTAAAGAAAACCACTAGTAACTGCTATGAGTCCGTGACCACCCAGTAGTGGAAAGGGGGGGAGGGTGAGTGTGGGGAGGCTGTTTTAAATCTGGAACTGATTGCATTCATTTTAGCACTTCCCTGCATGTTTGTTTCTATTTGTAATTTTTAATTTCAATTTTTATTTTTAGCCATGTATATTTTTATAATTTAACTCAACATATTGATTTATTTTCTAATTTTGCAAGTAATAGTGGTCATTAAAAATGTATCTATTAAGAGCATGAAAATTTTAAATAAAATCATTACCTATCAAACACAAAAAATACACAACAATGTAAGCACTGACAGCTTGGGGATCTGGATATAGGTGTGAATTTTTTTTATTAGAGGATTAGGTTCCTGAGAGTTTGTGGAGAATTTCAAGTTTCTGGGTGGGCTGTTGCAGATTAATGGCTTTATCTCCAGACTGCTGCATTTGGCCAATACATTCAGTGTACTCTCTCAGTTCTGTCCTTTTATAGAGGTCCCCCTATTTATGCCATATTTTTCCCTTTTCATTTTTCTCCAGGATTGTTTCCTCATTCGTCCCTGGCACTACTGCAGTCTTTCTCAGCAAACAGAACTATCAAGTCAAGCACAAACAAAAGCTGAAAATCCAGAGGCCCCAAATGGATAATCTCATTGATTATTCCATGATTAATTATCCCAGATTTATCAAATGCCATATCCAAATAGGGTCAAACATGTAATTGTAATCTTCCTCAAGACACGCAACCACTCCTTTGCACAAACCTTTGTTTCTATCATGGGAACTTAGACTTCTAACAGTAATGATAGAAAGAAGAGGTAATGTTGATACATTCTGAGCTATATTCTCAACATGTCAGGAAGATCATTAGTGACTGACACCAATGATGTGTCACAGACAACAAGATGTCTCTTTTGCGCCTGTCCTTTACTGACATTCCTGTCACATCCTATCCACCAACCTTGTGCAGTGATCCTCTCACACTTTGGATCAAAAATTTTCCATGTTATTGTTAGTGGGGCTTGTGTATCACCATTTTGTTCTATTTTTCACACAGTCTTGTTTGTATTTTAATCACTTGAATGAGAAAAGGTTATTCATACCAGAAATTAGCATTTATATCTACATATACATATCAATGTATACCTGTACCTGTTTGAATATCATCCTTTTAACAGGTTGTAAGCCACAAGTCCCAGAGAGGGACCCACAAATTCACTTAATTTCCCTGATTTCACATTTAAGTCTCCACATTAGCTATAAATGTATAAACCCACGCGGAGGTAGTTCCTATTTACTACATAGCTGAGGAGGCACACGGCTCTTTTTTTCCTTCACCATATGGCTGAAGTAACTCACACACAAGCAATTTGTTCTGATTCAGCTGTTTCAGCAGGAAGGATTTGCAGAAGCAGGATTGGGAAATACACAGGATTCTCTTTCACTTCCGTGACAGGAGTTACATTTTTAATTAGCCCCTGTTAGTCTTCCAAGGGCAGTTTGTAAAAGTTTAATTCTGTGTGTCAAATTTGAGTCCCATTTGATAAGGCCATTTTTAAAGTGTATTTAGGGACTAGTACTGAAAGCCTTTTCTGGTTTTCAGAAAAGTCAGTTCCTTAGCAAATTTTATGGAAGAAAAGTAAGAGTTTTGGACTTTCTTTTCTCCCAGTAGACTCAACTTACATGAAGCTTATTGAAGATACAGAGACACAGGTGAAATCCTAAGAGAACCAGCTGTTGGGGAGATCTTATACAGTATGTGCTTATCATTTAAAATGCCTGAAGGCCCCAGGCTTGTACACAGGGAAGTAATGACAAAAAACAAGTCAATGAACAATGGCCATGAAAAACCTGTAGGTTAATGTATTCCCTGTTACTAGCCTACACAATAGCATCAGTAAAATCAAGACTATCAGATTTACTTAAATCTGACAAGTAAAAAGGAAAAACCTGAAAAGGTCCATTTATAATAAATATTATTTGGTGAAAAAATAGCATTTAATTGTACACATTGACTAAAAAGTATAAGCAATATAAGAAATACCAAAAGAAATATCCATTCTGACAAATGGATATAGGGTTGCACATGTTTATAAGGGGGAGCACAGTGCCCAAAAGACTTCCAAAACATTCTGAATTTGTCATTTATGTAGGATCATATGGGGGATATATTTGGTGATGCCTTAAAAATGAATCTCTAACACAACATTCTGTCAGAAGTGCTATGGTTGAGAGCCTGGGAGAGAGCATACCTTAAATGTCATTGGCCCCTCAGCTTTCCGTTTAATATTTAAGCTGTTTCTAATTGTGTTCAGTTGAAACTTGGCATCCAGTTTATGGGCTTGGATGCAATTTCCATTACAGTGAAAAAAAAAAAAAAAGGGGGAGAAAAGAGGCAAAATTTAAATCTGTTCTTTTCCTGGAGTGCTTAAGTGGTAAATGAGGTAAAAGTTTCAATCTCTTTTCCCAAATTTGTCCAAGTGTGATTTCTTACCCAAAACATAATGCAATAACCTTCAGTGTAACACAGTACAAACACATGGATACATATACAAGAACTAATCAAAACACTCATCTTTGAACCTTCTTCAAGAAAACCAAATTAGGATCTTGTTCATGGGGGGAAACGTGTGTGTTAATGACTAGAAAAGGAGCTCTGCACACATGGCAGGAAATTGCATTAGCCTTCATCAACACCAGAAAACTAAAGTGAAAAGTCAGTCCCAGAAACAAACCCTGATGTGGGCTTTAAAGGAGCTTCTGAAGTGTTCTCAGTGGATATGACCCATCCTGCATTTCACACTTTGCTGACCCCCCAGGCACTGCTGGCTTTCCTCAGCCTTCCCTCAGCAAAGGCTGCAAAGCATGTATCAACCTACAGGGTTTCGGGGGAATAAAATACCTCTACAACAGGATTACAGGGAAAAAACATGGTGGAAAATCCAGATTTATGATTGTTACAGCTGTAGCTGCCCCCACAGAGGTGGGGGCTGGAGGAGAGAAGTGCTCCCTCCTGCCCTCCCTCTCCAAAGGCACGAATGGTCGGCGGAAACACAAATTCTGCCATCTACAGACCATCCTTTGCTTAGGAAGAGCTGAGGCTTGAAAGGCCCCCGTTGGAGGAACAGCCATCCAGCTTATCTCAAAGCCAAAAACTGGGGCTATGCAGAGCTCAGCAGAAAAAGAGCCTTCAGTCAAGACAACACTTGTCACTCAGCAAATCCTGCAAGGCAGGAAAACTGGAATCCCTGGCTTCCAGGAGCTTGCTTAGGCTTCATGCTTCTTTCCTAGGCTTCTGTAGGAGATCCCAGATGAGCAAGTAAAAAGATAGTCTTCAGCACCAAATGTATGGGGCTGAGGAGGCACAGCCTGTAATCAAGGTCTGGGGGTTGTAAGGCAGGGGGCAGAGCACAGGCATTTCCCCGCTTGTCGCCTGTGCTGATTTGCTCATTGCAGAAATAGTGGCCTTCAGGGCATTTAATAAAAAATTATTAAGGAAGAGACAGGACTGTGGCTACATTACTCACCCATTAACTGTCTGCACATGAGATCAGACATCCCTCCCACTGAAGCAATCCAGCAATGGACTACAGTCATTGCATGGGCGCTCTGCTCTTTGTGTTGTCCAAGAGAATTGCACTTTAAAGATACTGCAGGGCTTTTACCAATTTTATGGCTTTATTACAGTTTGTTTGGGTCTTGGTGCAAACTGCTGTGTTCTAACAGAATTCTGTATTATGTCCATTTTAATGCTTATGTAATTTAGCATGAGTATGGAAATCACAGGAAATACTAGCTTGGTGTATAGTGGCTGCTCCTTACTTGGCTGTTGCTAAACTCCAGGATAAGACTTTCTGTGCACTTTAAAATGAACTTATAAAGTGTCTCACTGAAATTGCACAGTCTACAGTAGCAGTTGTGAGAGCCAATTTAGCTCTGGCCTGAGCACGTACAACACATCCACTGAGATGAGTGGAAGATGATCTGTCCTTGGCCAAGGATAACGTGCTGTAATAGAAATTCTTTCAGTAAGTGACTGACAAGTTGATTTATGGCAATTTCTGACAAACCTGCTGTAGCTTTAGGTATAATTTAAGTAGGCAGACACATGCTGAAGGTTTTCAAGAGCTTGCCTGATGCTCCCCACAGGAACTTTCAAAGCCCCTGGTGGCGGTGGGGTATTTGACTCCTGTTGACTCAGAACTCTAGTAAGTTTCCATATTTGCCAGCTGGAAGTTTAAATTTCTTCCCTCTGATTTCCCAGAGGCAGGAACAACAAGCTGTTACCCATGAATTTATTTGGGAGCTACAGAGAACCGTGAAAATCAGTCTAGGTAGTCAGATGCCTCAATTAGAACTCAGAGACACACTCTTGTCAGTTAGGATTTGCCTTTCAGGGGTGTTTACCTGATAACTTTCTGTCTCCTGGAGCATGTCCACAGTCACAGAGAGGGGAAAGTAAATAAAAACCTACAATTTCTTGTGGAAATGTAACCACAAGGAAAAAAAAAGGCAATGTTTTTAAAACTGTTTACCCAAACACTGTTATTAATGATAATAGTTGTCATCATCTGTACATGATCATATTGTGATGGAAGAAATACTGCTCAACAGATGACAAGATCTGTTTGGCCAAGGAGGAAAGAAGAGAGGGAAAAGAGACCCTTAAAGACTGACAGGGTCCTGGTGATAGTGCTATACATCACCACAAAATCACTCGCAGGTGTGCACAAGTCTTGCCACTCCTTCTTGCCCAGGTTCTGCATGCAAGGTCATCCTCCTGGTGCTACCTTAGAAACTGGCCTTTTTCTATAGAGGACATTGAATGATAACACTGCGAGTCAGCTGACTGCTGTGTCACAGAGCTGCTGCTTTCTACATTATCGCAACTGCCAGAGCTCTTACTGCTGCAGTTTTCTAGTCGCAGTGCGGCAAAGCAGACGCATAGAACCAGGCACAAAGCAGCATAGATTTTTTTTCATTCTTATCTTTTTCATATGAGGGGAATATTCCTGGTGTTAGCGTAGGAACAGACGCAGCTTGGATGTGTTGGCTTCCGCCTGGCAGCATTTTCAGCTGAGCAGGGATTGCTCGGAGCTCTGTACCCAAATTGCCTCTGAGGAAGAACGCCTGATTTCCCACTTTGCGTACTGAGAGGGGTTTTTTTCTTTATGCTACGGTGATGTACCTGCAGCAATAGGACGAAGGAGATGGCACTTGTCACTGTCCGTCCGACTGGGGCCTTTTGCAGGTACTCCACAGCCGAAGCTGTGCCAGCATCCCAGGGTCAGATAGACTGGTGATACAGATTGCCGCAATTTCTTACATCAGTTAGGGCAAAGCTCAAACAAGAAACCAGACTCTCTGACCTAAATCAGCCCCAGTCCTTCTGCATACAGGGCAGCAGTCGACTAGCAATGACACAACCAGCCATCAAGTGGAGAGTCTCTGGGATTGCAATCTGTATCAGTTGGAGTCTGAGAGAATGAAACCCCTTCGGGTATCCAGTCGCTTCTTCTTCTAATACTACAAATACTACAACTGCAACTACTGCTGCTGCTGCTTCTGTTTCTCTTGGCTGTAAGAAGCTGTTAATTGCGGTTGGTCTCTGCCTGTACATTTGCGTGGATTAGTCTGTCTATAACGCAGTCCTTATCTGCTCCTGCTGGAAACCGGGGCACGAAGTCAGCCTGCTTTAACAGTTGTTTCTTTCTGCGTGATGCTATGCAACTAAAATGGGTTACACTGACAACAAAGGAACAAGCACAAAGCACCACTTTCTTTGCTGGACTGTTACAGGAACATAGCTCTTCTTCGATATGACACCCTGGTCTCTTCTCTTTGCTGGCTTTTGTGTTTTTTTAAATTTAATTCATCTAATCGAAGAGCCTAACAGACACCATCGTGAATGTGGCTTTTAATGATTTGGAAAAGACAGCCTGTGGAGACTGCGATTCGAGACAGCAACACATTTAGGTTATTGCCAATTTTAAATACTTGGTTTGTGAAGCACAGCCCTAAGGGACGAGCTCAGAGATTGTAGATAAAGAAATAAAAATGACAAGCGTAATGGAGGCTCTGCAAAAGAGACTGTCAGAGAATCAGTTCATGGATGGCAATTTCACCAGTCTGAATCTGAATAATTCATAGATTGAAATTACCCTGCTTTCACCTTTCCATTTAAACCGGCATGATCTGAATCTCTAATAAATTTTCAAGATAAAGTAAAATGCCAATTTGAATCTGAAGAGCTTTTAAAACCAGATGCTACACCCTGAATCTTTCGATACCTTTCACAATTATCCTGTGAGAACCGCACTTCATCACGAAGCACCATTACCAGTGAAAATTACTGTGATTACAATAGCAACAATAGAATACCATCAAATGATCTCTAATCTACCTAATTTACCAAGGCTGACTGTGTGCCCATTGTGTTTCACCACGTCTGGCATTGGATCAATATCACAGTGCAACAAAAATGCCTTAGCGTGTGCTTCCTTTTGGTACCTTTGACTTTGACAGCACAGGAAAAATATCTACCTGCTGTTAAATGTTTTTACAGCCAATCTACATGCCTGCTGTAGGATCTGATTGATTCTCTATGATTTTCTGCAGTGCTTGGGTATCAGATGTCTTTGTGTTACTAATTAGTTTATAATGTATACTCATGCACAAAGACTGCAGCAAGTGAGTGCCAGCACAGGGACCCTGCACTGCTGCTGCAGTTGTAGCGCTCTCACTGGGGAAGCCAAAAAGAGTTCGGTGCCTTATGTGAATAATTACTCCTGTGTCAGGTAGAAATGCTTTGTAGCATCACCGGTCTTGGTCGTGCTACGTGAAAAATGTATGCAAAGTCCACGGTCAAGAGAACTGATTGCGTGTAATACTAACAAGATTTTCCCCCCATTCAGCAATTAGCATGTGGTTGTGAGAGACAGGCTGTGACTCCTTCTGCGTGTGTGTGTGTGTGTGTGTAGGTATGCATGCACATACAGAAATGTAAAGCTACTGTGCTCTGTTAATGAATATGTGCTGATTTCTGAAAGTAACAACTTTCTCTGACAAGCCAGGCGCTGTGTTTTGCTGCAATCTGCTCACTTGTAACAAACCCCTCTTTTGAAGGTGTAAATTTCCCATAGGATGATGCGTGACTTCTGGAACAGTAAGTACCATTTATGCAATATGTTGGTGGCTACAGCTATGCTGCAGAATAGTATTTTAAGCATAGTTTGAGTCCTTGTAGCATAAGTAGAATGTGAAGAAGTGAGAAACGTACAGAAGGCTAGAAGCAGGCATGGAGGTGACTGTATCTGCTGTTTGTATGTATGTGAGTTGTACACTTCAGGCTTGTTTTTCATTTTATAATCAGATTTACTCTGCCTTCAGGGAATATTTTCGAAGGAAGGAAGGTAAGCAGTATTTCTTCTTATTTCAATGGCGGTGTTGTATTTCTGTTAAGGGAAACGCATGTTTACAGCACATAGTTATATAATACAGCATGATCTCATGGCATCTAATTAAATGTTTCAATATTTGTTCATGTTAAAACTGAGCAAGAAAGCATATTTAAAATATGGATTTTTATTGAAAATACACTTCTAAAAATGCTATACAGAAACAATTCACAGATTTTGTTTGCATTCATCTTTTGCTCTTTACTGTTGTTAAATAAGTGCCTATTCTACCTAAATACTAATAGTCTTGAAACATTCGGTTTTTATATATTTTGTCTTTTCAAAACACATTTTACTGTACTTCTAAATTTTCAGTGTATTAGTGGAGACTCTTCTCTAGAGGTAGAAGGGGCAAGAGATTTTACAGCTTGAGCTGTTATAACAAAGGAACTTGAAAGGGCACAAAATACGATTATACAAAAGTCTCAAAATTTTAAATGATTCAGTAATGTGATTTAGCAAAATGCTGTTCTTAGACAACACACTCTCAAGATACTACACTATGTGGAGATAATTCATCTATTCAGTGCTATATTTATATTTATATTCTTCGTTTTCACATAGTATTTGAAACTTAACAAAGAAAAAGCTGAGAGAAAATTCTGAAACTTTGCTAAAAGTGTAACACCTGCATTATGTTACTGTGGTAATAAAATCAAGACATTTAGACTGAACTTTGCTGAAGAGAACTAGTCATTGCGATTTAACTATATTATGAAGGGCATTTTATGTTTTTATGTACAGAAATATAACATATACTGATATAAGTACTATACTGCAAGGACCATGCAAACAGATATGTGAATGTTTTGCAAAATACCATACAAGTACCTGGCAGCATTTACGGTATTATTAACACTGCTACACTCCTACAGTATCATATACTGCATTGAAATCATGGTTAACCAACTGGATTTCATGGAGTATTTAGAACCTTAATTTTGTATCACTCTTATCTGCTGCAACAGCCTGTAGAGAGCAGCTGGCCATGGGGTGCAAGGTGTCCTCACTAACAAGTGCAGAGCAGAGCTATGGGAGCACTCACAAGCTATTGGTGGCTTCACATCAGGGCCCGAAACATATCCTTCTGTGGAACTGTGCTGGAGTCCTCCAACTTTGTGTTTCTGTTATTGAGCTTTAAGCATGCCACTGGCTTTCTCCTACTGCTCCATACTGGCCTCACATTCCAAAACACACTGTGCTGGTCAGGCCTAGTGCTGTTTGCCAGTGTGAGCTCCTGCAGGATTTGCCAGACACTGTTAGGACAGCACACTCAGGAGGTGAGAGTATCTGTGAGACTCGGCTAAAAGTACTCTGGAAAAGTTTGGAAACCTTGGAAGGTGAACTCTGCCATTTGGCATGATGTGTGTTTCAAAGGTAGCAGGATTGCAGTCTGTCAGCAGGATATACTGCACATGCAAAAGGGGAAAAAAGCCTTTAAACTTTTCCAGTTGCAGGATTGTGAAGAGAATATTAGCAATATTACTTAATAGAAAGTATTAAAATGTAGTCAAGTTATATCATCCATGATTTTCTGTATTTTCTATCAGATAGCTATAGCTGAAGTGATTTGTATTTCTAATTGTATGTGTCAAAATAAATGGCAGACTGCAACATGAGACTTCTGACATAAGGCCACTAATTTCAGCAATAGGAATTCAACAGTTGCTATTCATCATATCAAAATATCTATTAGTCTGGTTTTATATCTGCTTTTCACTGTTTTATGCTTGTCTATAAATCAATCTGCAAAGGCAAATGATGGACAAAACTCTTCCTTACGTGAGTTTCCAACTAAACACAGATATCCACCACAGTAAAATTACTGCCATGCATTTGGTGGGCCCTTATCTGCAGCTAGGCAGCAACCACGATGCAACCACACACATGAAAAACATATTGGAGCCCATTCTATTACCTCAGAATTTACTAACAAGTCTCCCTGTGCCATCAAATAAAAGATAGATCCAATAATTTCCTTCCATTGCATTCTTTTTGTGAAAGTTGCTGCTATTTTGTTGGATGTTTTCCTCCTTGATTACCGCAGTCATGTATAGTTGATACAACTCTGAACAGAAGATCCTTTCTGTCCACCAGGACACAAGACCTGAGCAAAACATACACCGAAATCAACATCTCAGCACAGGTTTATTTGACAACTGAAGGGACCTTCTCACCCGTAGCTGATAATGTTTGTGCTCACTTGTTTGTCAATTCTGCATTATCATCTGCTATAAAACACACAAGTTCTGATCTGTAATGGTTCTATCTATTTGGACAAGAGCCCTGAGGATAGGGGGTCTGTTGTGGGTTTCATTACGGGTTTTTTTTCTCTGTACTGTTGCTTTAAATTAATTGCAACTGCCTATGGAAATATGATCCCTTAAGAATGTAGAGAAATACATTATTAATGATTCTGTATGAAGAATTGCTAGATTCCCCTGCATTCTGGCTGCTGTGAATTTCACACCATCATCCCCAAAGAAAAACATTAGGAAGAAAGTAAGACCAATGTAACTTGAAATGAAAACAGCAGCATTTCCAAACCAATCATTTTTGACACAGGAAATTCAGAGTTAAACAGAAGAAAATCCAAGTGGTTCACTGACACAATTAAAATACCTGAGCAGCTTCCTTCCTCTTTGATGTCATAACTCCAGGATGTGATAAAGGTAAATGATTTTGCCATGTCATTTTATGCTATACAGATAAGATCAAACCCCTTTTTTTGGCTTTAAAAGTATTTGCACTGCATTTCACAGCATCAGTTCAGTTTCTTCATGGACTACAGATGTACACCTGCCCTGTGCTTTTAGCTGAGTAACATAACCAGAAGTTCTGAAAATCAAATGATTTCTGACCAACCTAAAGAGGGAAATGAAAACCTAAACAGGAATTGCAGAAGAGGCAATGGGTTTCCCAGGTCTCATGCCAACAGAGACTCTTGCTGGGGGTTTTCCAGGTCAGGTTAAACTGCTTACTGTGTTAGAACTTGTTCTTAAAAACCCCCATAGTTAAAAATGAGCGGGAATTTGAAACATGGCCAAAGTTTTGCTCAAAACAATAAGGGATTTTTTTCTTTTCTAACTACATTTGACATTATTTCTGCCACAGGCCTTGCCTCAAAGTTTACCAAGAAGCTCTGTTCAAAATAATATTTGCAATGCTATATTTCATTTGTAGATGGTCATGCATAATGAAGCACACACAACAAATTAGCAGTTGTGTGCTAAATTGGGAAATGTTGTTGAAATGGAAAAAAATATAAATGGATAGATTATGGTGTTGCCGCTGTACTGTTCACAGAGATAGTGCAGAAATAAATGTACAGCTAAATTATACACAGTTACACTCAGTGAAATGCTCAATAGAAAAGCCTTATGTTGGACTCGCCTGTTTCTGTTTCTTCTGCCTGTGTTCATTCAAAACTCACCTCCAGTGGCACAGCAGTAACAAGAGCTGGCTACCCCTCTAACCTGCAGGTAAGAAATTTCACTGAGGATGAGAAAGGATGAGATCCCTCATCTTGTGCTCCTAAAGGCAATGTCCTGGTTGGTGGGGCCAGGGGAGAGGCAGGTGTGCAGAGGGGCATGGACATGACACACTTCTGACTCTCCTACAAAGCAAAAGGGGGAAAACGTCATTGTTAAGTAATTAAAGAGGAATAGGAACATCTTTAATTTCTATGTTTTCAAAGGCAGCTCTTCTGCAAACTTGTCAAATTTATACCTAGCACGACTATCATGTGTGAAGCTTCAAGTCATGGAGAAAATCTAAATTGTCAATCTAGATTGTGGAAAAAGGGTCCATAACCCAAGAGACTACACTGATGTTTACTCAAACATAGTGAGCATTACATTTAATTTGCATGCAAATGCAGCTGCCTATGCCGCTACACCCATAAGATCTGTAAAGTGACTGTATATTTCATATTTGGCTTAAGCAGCTACATCCCACTTAAACTGGCCTTTTTAGCAATGGCATTTTTGCTTTTCCTTTCACTGACATAGCATGCCCTTTGTTATGCATGCAAGTAAGCATGAATTGTTGCAACTCCTTTTGCCAAAAGGTAAGGTTTTTCCTCAAACTTGTACTAAACTTACCACCTTTCCATAAGGTGCAGCCTGTCTTTGCAAGCTGGTGGGATTGATATGGTTATGAATTGCTTGCAGGTTGTATTTTTTGTATTCTGTGTTTTTTTCTTATATTTAGAAGTTGGAGTGCACCCTTTCCTCTGCCACAGAACTTAATGCTAGGTAATTACTTAAAAAAAATTAAGGACATGTGCTTCATCTTCTGAATGCCTCAGAGTGTGTGTGACTTCCTGAGCTTTCAGAGCAGAATCTGGAGTATGTGCAGGATGGGGGAAAAAACAGAAAAAAAGAAAGTAATTTTCTGGTGTTTCTGACTGTTTGCCTCAATTTAGACAATACTTGTAGCCATAATCTTTGAGTCTTTATTTTACTTTTGTAAATAAGTACTGCTAAACACAATTCTTTCACCTTACAGGGCACTTCATGAAAATAATTTCTTTAACAAATGTGAGTCACATAATGAATCAGTAACAGTTGGGGGAAATCCTGGTGGAAAGCAGTGCTCCCATCATTAGTGCTGTGTGTGGTAAATTAGGAGCAGGCTCTTCAGGAAATGAGGACAAAAAGGCGGAATTGCTGCTCATTAAGAGTTTGTCTTGAGCACAGAGTTCATGCTCCTTAAGAACAATGAGAACATCCTAAGTTTGTGTTTGAGATAAATACATATATGTATATATATGTACATACATGCATAACTTGGGGGAAAGTTGATCACTAGCAAATACACAAAAGTTATAAAATTGGCTACTCCAAAGATTTTGAAGTTTCAGTGGTACTTTGGGAATGTTAAGGACTAAAAATAAAATATACTTGTCAAGGAGTATCATAAATGTGTGAAAATTACTGAATACCTAACCATATTTTTTTGTTTATTTATAAAGCATTAAAATGCTGTCTTAATGTAGTACTGAAAGAATCCCAATCTCCTTTTTGTTTCAAATTTGGAGAGGTCCTTTCATCTTCCACTACAGCAGTAGCCTAGGGACTCTAGGCAGGTATGTATTTCTACCCAGATATTTTATATCATTTGTGGATAAGTAGTCTACTTTCTTTCACAATTTCTGTGCATTCATAACAGCACAGTGGAAAATATTTGCATTACTATATATTTAATCACAATACCTGTCAAGAAAAACCAGTCTTATTGTGCGAGACATTGTATGAAGGGAAAACAAAAGGTTCATACTTTGGAGTAGATTTTTATATGAACAAAGAATAATCACTAAATATTTGAGAAGAAAATATGCCATTTTCAGATAGAGAAGATAATTTTTAGAAAACATATAACAAAGCTATAAGTTATAGCTGAAAGATTCATATTATAAGAGTAACCCAGGTTTAGAACAGCCTTATTGCAAAGCTCTTACCTTTTTTCATCAAAAATGAAATGCACCCACAGTGATGAATTGATGATTGCATTTAAAAGAAAGTGTGACTCCCACTCCCTCCAAAGAATAACTGCTTTCAGACCTGCTTAGATGTTAGAAATAACAATAATAATACCCTTAACCAGTCATTCTTACAGCATTCATAAACTTACATATAGCAAAAAATAGTTTAATATGCATGGAAGTCTTGAAAAGCTTTTCTTCTGTCAGCACCAGTTTTGTAAACTTTGTGTGTCTTCTGCAGAGTTTTAAGAACTTTTCAGGCCTGGACAAAGACTTCTAGACATGAGGTAGCCAATATTCTGTATATTTATCAGTACTCAGTTAAATACCATGTAAACAGATCTTTTCATGCTCATTTAACAACCTACCATGGTAACAGGGAAGTTTCTGTATTTTAATTTAATCAATTCACAGTAAATTGCTGATTTTCCCTACCCACAGACAGAACACTGAATTTTAAGAGACAGATTTGAAATAAGAAAATTTAGAAAATAAACTAACATGTCCTGGATATCAGAAGAAGGAAAACTTCTCCGTTTAGACAGACAAGCAATTTACACCAAAAGTATTTGAGAATATTTCCATTATGTGCATTTGGTTTTTAAATTATTGTAACTATAAAGTTTGGTTGGATTTTCAGTTTGAAAAAAAGTGGTCATTAACCTGCATCAGGGCTGTGAGTTTAGTCAATCTTGCTGTATCTGCAGGAGAAAATGATTTAAATGAGTGAGGTGAAGTTATACAAAGGGACAAGGTAGCTTTTGCACAATCAGGAATGCAATTTTCATTGATGATGGATAAATATCTAGTCATTTTAAAAGTGCCTGCCACCAAGTTTCTTAAAAGAATATTTACTCTTCCCCCCCCACCTCTTTTAAGATTTATCGCCATTTGCAAAGTACTTTATTTTTAAATATTTTTCCTTACTCCAAAACTGGTTTATTCAGTTTTTTTGATAATCAATAGACACCACCAAGGGTATTGAAAGTGTGTTTAATATCATCCCAAATATTAAATTTTCATGCTGCATTAGAGCATAGTCTGTTGAGAAAGCTTACTTCAAAAGTCAGCACATCCAAATGCCAGACAGAAATTCAAACTAGTCCAGAACAAAGATAAATCGGAATCCATGGATTACTGCCTCTATTTCTCCATATGTCCAATGTTGATGACCACTAGAGCCTTTCTACTGATTTCATTCTTTGAAACTCAGTTTGCTAGTTAAATCATGAATCCTTTCAGAGCTGGAAAACTACTCAAAACAGAATTTTGGGTCTTTTCTGTCCCATTGCACCACAGCAGAGACATGAGTCTTAAGTAAAACCTGGAGATCATAAATAGAGATTGAATGTAACTAATGAACAGAGACTGCTAGCAGTGTGGCGTGGGGTGCAGGATTGAGACGTGAGTCAGAAGTTAGAAGGGACAGGACTAAAATCTGGTCCTCTTCATTGCATTTTAAGAATCAGCTTTGGCAGGATGTGCTGCTGAGTATAAGCCAAATCATCTTTTGGATTCTTACCAATGATTTGGGGTTTGCTCACAACCTCTTCACCACCAGTGAAGGTGTAAAATTTAGTGCAGAGAGACACCTTTGCTTTCATGTCTCTGACCTTTTCTGAGCACTGATCCCACCAAATGTGTTAAATTTCATCCCATATTGTAGTTGCATTTACATTGTGTACAGCCTTCAGAAACACACAATAACCCGGCACTTACGGTGGCTTCCCTTTGTTTCTCCTCCTTGGAAACTGCAGTTTCACTTTCAAAAGCTAAATCAGAGGCTATTCATTTACAAGCCACAGTAAAACTTCACCAAGTCCCACCTGGTGGCTGGCTGCTATTGGGATGGGCAGACCAGCCTTCACAGAGGGGAAACACATTCCTGTGTTTCACAGACAAGGCATGGTGTCCTCCCAAAAGTTTACTGAGGCCTTCAGGCTCATAATTTCAGTTAGATGTGAATGACAAAAGCTGCTGAACACTGTACCTAGCAAATACAGGTAAGAAGAGGTTAAAAAAAAAGAGAGAAAAAACATTTTCACACAAAGGTGAATTGAATTAAATGGAACTGAATATTGAGTTATGTTTTGACATTTTTACAATAAGCTAACAGCTATGCAGTTGATTACACAGTTTCTTCCATAGTAGATCTTTTGCAAAGGGGTTTACAGAGAAGACAAATTATAAATAATTTATGAAAAAATGCATTTATAATTACATGCATATGGGCACACATGCACATGCAAATAAGACTTTTTATCATGGCTTTATGTATATGCAGTCATTTAACTTTATTTTCAGTAGGGTTCTGTCACTTATTTATAGTTTCACACTGATAGGGAAATATCACTATTTTGCCTTTGCAATGTTTTGGTTTTCTTTCTGCTGCTTGGCTTTGCTGATGAGAGAACACAGACTAGTTTTTAAATAACTGTAGGTCTTCAGATGGCATAGTGGTATACCACAGATCTGAATTTCAAGAGCCACTACAGTGTTGGGTGAGATATATTTATTAGCTATTAATAGTGAGACTATAACAGGCATCAGAAGCTGCACAAGAAAACCCTAAGAAATGCTTTCATGTTGGGTCTCTAGACTAAATCCCTGACTGCAATCTCAGCAAATTCTCTCTGTGTTAGTGGAAGTTAGCATCACAACATACTCCTTGTTTTCTTTGGACATCCTTTCTGAACTTTAAGTTATTCTTCTAACTCAAATATGTTTGGGTTTTGCTTGCTTCTTTCTTCCTGATATTCAGATTCCATCTTTCCGTGGTGAGCATCAGGGGCTTTTTTCCTTAGTACTGATTTAGACTAACAGCAGATGCTCATCTGAGGAACTCAGGGGCCAAATGTGGCTCAACTGGTATAAATAAATAGGCAGATGTTATTTTCCATCTCTGTCTCTCTGTTGTCCACACAGTGATAATACTGTTGTCTACACCTTTAAAGAAAACAAGGCAAAATAAAAGTAGAAGAAAGATACACTATAAACCCCAGGAAAATTAGAATGTGACAAATTGCATCTTCACATTAAAAAGAATTAGCTTCCAACCATTAAATACAGTGCAATGCCTATTTATCACGTTAAATTGTTTTCCTGTTGCAAAGCACAAATATAATTACAGAGGCCATTTACATATGGATGGCACTTACTTAAGGACTATTTTTAACACTGTCTGCATAAATCAAGTTTAATATCAATATTTTGGTTTTTTATTTTACCCCACACTTTCAGGGGATAGGCAAACAATGCTGGAAACAATCTCTTGGATGATCAAAATGCAGACTTTTGCTTACCAAGAGAACTGTGCTTGTCGCATTTTTGATGAACTCAATAATCCTTATCGTTAAGTAGCTTGAGCTGTTATTTTTTTGTCCCCACAACTTGTACTGAAAAACTACTCTAGAACCTCACCACTTTTATGCCCAGAATCTTTCTAGCTTCCAGCCTAAATTTATTCATGGCCAAATTACATCCATTTGTTCTTGTGCCAACATTGTCTGCTAGGGTAAATAGGTTTTTTTCCTTGCCTACTGTTTACCACCCTATTGTGTTTCTAGAGAATAATTATTTCCTGTATCAGTTTTTGTTTCTACTAGACTAAACAAGCAAAAATTTTTGAGCCTTGCTCTTAAAAGCACTTTGCTTTGGAAATTTATCCAGTTTTTCACCTGTTTCACCTTCCACAGACATGATGAAAAAGATCTGTGTGAGATCTCTCAGGTGCTTTAAGCAATGGCATGCATTTTTACTTTAGTCTAATAAGAAACAGTTTATCTGGTTCACACTTGGGTGGCATCTGCTTTTCCATGGTTGTATCCCACTGGCAACGTAGCAAGGCTGCAGTCAGCTAATATGCATACATAGATCTATCTCCTGTGTTATTTAAAACTGATATGCTCCTGGTTTACAGCACATTTTTTAATTAATCCTTGAGTGTATGTCTCCCCTGCCAACACCGTGCGTTTCAAGAGTGAGTTTAGCAGCATGTATTTTTAATGTGCTTTTTCCAAGGGTAACACATGTTTGGGATAAGCTGATGCCAAAGATAATAAAAAAAATAAAAAGAAATAATGTTGTGAGACCAAAGAGAGGTACTCAGCATGCTGACAGCACCAGGCATGGTGTATTAAGGAATAAGGACTTTTCACAAATGCTTCAGTGAAATATGATAGAGCAGAAATGTTTGAGTGGGATACACTGCATACAATACATTAGGACATTCTTTTTTGGCCTTGTATTCTCACAGCTGCTTAAATGTTGCATTTCAAAATAATTAGGATTATTATATCAGTTAGTTCCAGGGTAAAAAAAAGCTTTGATACTGCCTGGTTGTAAAGGGTCCATTTAAGGACTGTACATTCTGGAATGAAAACTCTATAACTCCTAAGTTTTAACAGACATGGACACTTTCACAAGCACCTTGATGATTTTGGACTGCAAGTTCAAATAGCTAGGAATTAAGAAACTTTGAATCCTTAAGAAAATGATAGATATTTCCTCATTTTGATGTGGAAGCCATAAATCTATAAAATACCTTTAGCTGTGCAATTACAGATAGCAGAAGGGTAGTAAATTCCAACACTTAGCAGCTTCACCCCTCATTAGAAAGATAAACTAGATTCCTGAAGGATTTTTTAGGGAGAGAAAGATTATTTTAAAGTCATGTGATAGCTTTTCTTAAAAAAATTTGCATAAGAGTGCTGGATGAGGAAATTTATTTAAAAGAGTTATTTGCTAGGGTGTGCAGCTTTAGAGAATTCTTGAAAAATCTTTTGTCAGTTTTAAATTTGATGGGAAGGGAATCTCTATCTGCTCAGGATTATATTATTAAGTTATTAAAAAGTAGTTTTACTTAGTGTGCCCTTCTTGACTATTGCTACATAATACCCTCTTTGATGTTGAAGTGGTAAAACGAACACATTAACTTTTTGATGCATTATAAGTAATGTTTAATACATTTTATTTTGTTAATAAAATTTATTGAAAAAACAATAAATTAATATTATGTAATATATTATATAGTATAATAGAATAAATAATAATATATGAATAAATGTGAATATAAGTAACTATGTGTACAATAAATAAACAATATATAAAATAATATATAATAAATAAACAGACACCCCTGTGGAGCTGATAGCTGTGCAATAATCACTGCTGTACAAAGCAGGGGAGTGCCTGGAGTGCACTGGGATGCACAGAAAGGACAGGAAGGACATCGGCACAGGAAGGACATCAGCCTGTTGGAGCAAGTCTAGATGTGGGCCAACATGATGATCAGGAGCTGGAGCATGTCCCCAGTGAGGAATGGCTGAGAGAATTGGGATTGCTCAGCCTGGAGGAGAGAAGGCTTTGGGGTAACCCAATTGTGGCCTTCCAGTACCTGGAGGGAGCCTGCAAAAAAGGTGGAGAGGAACATTTCCCATGGGCATGTAGTGAAAGGACATGGGGAAATGACTTCAAACTGAAAGAGAGAAGGTCTAGATTAGGTATCAGGAAAATCTTCTGGACTGTGAGGGTGGGGAGACACTGGAACAGGTTGCCCAGAGAAACTGTGGATGCCCCTCCCCTGAAAGTGTTCAAGTCTAGGCTGGAGGAGGCTTTGAACAAACTGGTCCAGTGAAAGGTGTCTCTGCACTTGGCAGAGGGGATGATCTTTAAGGTTCCTTCCAATCAAAACCATTCTAGGATTCTATGATATGCAAATAGTGGCTTCAAAAAGTAAATTAATTGATATTTCTGATTTTATTTCCTTTACCTGTAATTCACTGTATTTTTTATAAATGTTTGAGACATCAGAAACTTGCAGGCTTTCATTGCAGCAGGGTGCAACCAAGTGATCATATTAACTTGACAAGATTAATTTTAAAACACTTCTTTCCCTTAATACACGCCTTTCTTTTTTTGCTAGTTGTAATTAGTAAAAGTATTTGTCAAACTGGGACAAAGGTTTGTTATTAGTCTTTCCTCTTTAGACAATTATAGACTTTTTGTGTTGATAAAGAAATGGGATTTGCAAAGTGCCTGACAAAATGAAACACCACAGAAAGTAAAACATGTGGCAGAGGGTAACACTACCCTACTGATTTTAATCTCATTGAGGGTTTGGGCTAATTAAAAAAGAATTAAGCTACACATGACAGATACCTGTCACATTGCTCCATGCACTGCTGGAGGATACACAGGACCATAGGGGTCATTGCAAGAACATACAAGAAAAATAAAACACAGTTTCTGCATCCAAGTACAGTGGGTTTTGCAGATAAACATGGCATACTTGTTTGACAAGATGTTCTTTTGCATGGTATAATTTTGTTATTAATACAGATTCTATATAGAATAATATTTTCAAAGTGATTTAAGATAGCTTGGGGGGCAAAGAAGAGCAGAGAATCATCCTTCAACGTTCATTTACTTGTGAAACACTCAATACAGGAGTTTCTCCTCCTGTGCAGTACCTTCTGGTGCCATTTTGAAATGAAAATCAATAATATTTTCCCAAGCTGAGAAAATTTATGCATCTCTGAGAAGCTGGCCTCATCAGTAATTTAACAGTGTTTGGCACCTATACAGAGAAGCATCCAGAAAATATTTTCTGTGTAGAAGAGCATCTCACCATTGCTGCTATTTGGCTCCCAGCTGGTACAGTTTCTTTCACTTCCCAGCTCCACTGGGTAATACCTGCTCTACTAAGGTCCCAAAGAATCTCCTAAACCAGCCCTGCCTATGGCAGTTCTGTGCAAAGAAGCAGGAAGTGTGTGGGCAGTGAAATTGGGAGCACATTTGTGACTCAAATATATCGTTTCAATACTCATACAGGCTCTGCACAATACTCATACTGCCCTCTCTGAAAGTACAAGTCAACAACTACTTGCATACAATACTCCAGTCATGGTGAGATGCTGCAACTCTTGAAGGTTTATAATACCAGTTAATTTCCAATTTCTTTAAATAAATTGATTATTTACTTCCTGTTTCTTTAATAATTACAAGTTACTGTAATTATTAAAGAAGCAGAAAATAAATAGTCAATTCCTCCCTTACAAGCACTTTATATATGAGATGTGCAAAATGGTTGAGTTGAAAAGGAGATAAGGCTGCTCAGGCTGTGCACCCGAGCTGGATGTGGGTTACTCCCTTTCAGGTGTGTGGTCTAAGCTTCAGGTGATGGGAGTGGTTCCATGTTTTTTGAAGTTTTTCTTATTTCTCATTTTCCTCCTGGCATACCACAGGCCTTTCCCATGAGCAGCAGCAAAAATCAAGCAGATGTCTCACAGGGCTGTTCCCATTTTTGTACCATAGTATTACATACACTGGGTCACCAAGCTTTCTTTTTGCATGTTCCCCTCTCTGTCTGAGCTTCAGCTAAACAATTTGTTCATTTAAAAAACACTAACACAAAGCTCTTACAAGTGCCCTTCCAAACCTGAAGCTGCTCTTTCTTTTTTTCCAGTCCTGAGACTTTATCCTCAACTTTGTTGAGTCTTTGCTGGCTTTGTGTCACTCGCAGAATCCTAGAAGGTGGATTACTGTGAAATAGGAATAGACTCTGAGAGGCTTCCAGTATGACCATCCAGCTTGAAAGCCTTGTTAACAAACTTAATGAATTAATAATTAAGAAAATAAATTTCAAACCATTTTTTGCTTTAATAGGAGGAAAAATCCCCAATAAAACAGATATCCTGACAAAATGAAAACAGCAAGTCCATTTATTACTAAAAAGTATAAAACGCTAACATAAAAGATATTTTGAAGTAACATTTATGAGTGTTATAGACACGAACATTGAACATATACACCCTTGAAATAATCTAGTAAGGAAATAAAACATCCATTTGAATTTTACTTTTGCACATACGTTTATTAAGATAATATATGTATCTTTTTGTATGCTGAGCCATTGCTTTGTCTCTGTCTCAGACTGTCCAGGGTGTATGAATATTGACTTATGTACACCCCATGGTGTATTATTGCTTACTTGAAGCATAATACTGCATGACCTTGTTTTCTCTCTTAATTATATTTTTCCCTTGTAGGAAAGTAAGTTTACTCACTCTGAATCGTGCCAAACCGCATAATTTGGAAAAGAGTATTGTGGCTCAACTTGGAAAGTACTAACTGGGCTTCAGCCATCACTGGGAAAGCTGTATAGTCTTTTATTATTTTAACTGGCCAAATGCCCTTTGTTACCACATTAACAGTCTCCCTATGGTGCTTGTTACTTTGATATTATTTCCACTTTTAAACTAAATTTGACCAGATGAAAGACACAAACCCTCCAATTTTGAAATAAAATAAAAAAAAATAGCATGTTTTGTTAATACTGTACTTCAGAAGGAAAGTCTGTGAAAACGATAACCTTTGTCTGCTGGCCAAAGTTTTTGTTCAGTAAACCCATCCTGCCAGCTGTTCTTATTGGCAAGGGGAAAGATAATATTTTGGTATCTTTAGTATCTCCATTTGGAGCCGAGGTTCTGCTTGTGCCATCATTTAAATCATGCATGCTAACATCGGTCTGGCAAACAATGCTGCCCTTTATAAAAAGGCCTCAGTTGGGATGGGATCACCGCAGTGTTGCAATAAAGCTGCTTCAGACTGCCACATACAGCTTAAACCACTCTGCCTATGGGCTCTTGCAGGTGCTCTGGGCTGTGCTGCTGGAGAGCTGCTTCCAAAGGCCTAAAGGAGGCACTGAGAGAGATTTAAAGGTGCACTTTAGTCCAATGTCACCAGGAGCTAAAGGCGCAAAACACCTCAAAAGCCTGGGCTCCCACTCCCATGCCTTTGGTCCTCATCTCTTGAAGCAGACTGGACAAGGATCAGCCTGGTGACTGAGATCCAGTCCCTAGCAAATGAGGAGGGATGGCCAGATAGAAACAAAGAGATACAAAGTGGTCACCTAAAGCTCTAGGCCTAGACAGGGACACCTCCCACACTGAGAATATCTGAACCAACATGCACATAGGGAATTCTTTCTCTCCAGATCCATTTTTGATTGCAATTTTAAATTTCTGCTGGAACATAAAGGGTGTTCTCATCATGTTTAAGAACATTTAAGAATGTCTTTCTCCGTTTACAGGTAACCTGAAGCCAGGGTGGTTACACGCATACTGGATCCCACACATTGGCAGAGGATTATTTCTGCACATGTTTCAGGACAGCACAGCACTAAAGACTTGTAAGGGGAGAAAAAAATTTATGATCCTGCAAAAATTTGCTTGGATCCCTCGAAGGTTTCAAAGATTTCTTGAAGTCCTCAATGAGCACAAGCAAAATGATTGGTATAAAAGTAGGTCTCAAGTCTTTGCCTGTCTAGACATAAAGCCTCTTTCACTAAATTGAAGCATGAGGGAAGACAAGATAGTTTCTTTAAACAAGAATTTAATTCATTTGTGCATTACTGTAATTATGCTACTATCTTAAATGCTCTCAGATTAATGGTGCTTGTGACAGGGCAACTTTGCACAATCTGAAACAGAACTGAGCCCTCCCTGAACCTTACTGGCTCCTTTATAGCCTTCTCCTTGTATTTGACAGTGAAGGCCTCATTCCAAAGGAAATGAAGATAGTTCCTGTGTCCTGGCCACCTACAGCTTTTGTTACACCTTGATGTAAATTTAATAGCAAAATAGATGGTGCATTTTGTTAGCAGGGCCCAGCCCAACAACCACACTAATGACAGTGCAATTATACCTGGGATGCAAGTTTTCATTTAGGTACATTTTCCCTGGCATCTCCAGTCTGTGATTTTTGGGGAAAAAAAGGAAGTATTTTTCAAGTTTTAATTTCCTCCAGAAGCATAAAATCATTCAATAGTTTTTCCTCTCCTTCAGGTTAGCTTTCATCACTGCAGATACAGCTACGAGTGCTTATTTGAAGTTTTCTTGCTTGCTGAACTGCCAGAGCCTTTCAGGATACACTTCAAGTAAGGTAAATCCATCAATCAATTGCAAAGGCACTAGGCAAACATATTTTAAAATGACAAATACTTTTTGGTAGCACTCTCTCAGATTACTTCCCCGAATTTGGCTTTTTGCAGTTAGCATGCCTCATGCAGCAGCCTGCCCGCTCCCCATATGCCTCTATGTCATTATTAATGTGTGCTGCAGCTCCACAAAGGTGTTCTGGGTGGAACTTGGCCCAGAGACCTTGGTCAGAGGGAAACTGTAAACCCTGGCCTCTATGGAAGGGCAGTGTTCCTACTCTCCTGCTCCAAACCCTGCCATGGGTGGCTGGGCACACCGGGCAGCATCGTCCCGTGCAGCACAACAACAGGACAGCCACCAGGACACCACCAGGAAACACGCCAGGCTCAGCCCCACAGCTTGAGTTACTGGCACTCACCAGCTGCTCCTTGTGTGGAAGAACTTCAGCACCTTCCTCCTGCCTTACTAGGACAGGTATTGTAAATAATACAATTAAGGCAGTAAATAAAAGTAGTGCGCCGAGAGAAAAGGAAACATCTTCCATTTTTAAACTTTGTTCACAACAACTTGAAAAAGGTAGATGGTCACACCATTTTAAATGAAAGGAAAAGTTATTGGGGAAAAAAGAATCCACAGACACAGTCAGTACATGAAGCTGACCCTGAAAGCCATCTGACCTGTCATTTGAATCCTTCTGTATCAAAGAACCATGTTAACAATAACTGTAATGAAATTAGACTTATTATGCATGCATGAGCAATAAAACCCCCCAAAAAATCTACTATGGTAGCACCTGGGGTTAAGAAAAAGAAAGTGGAAGATTGCAAAAGATGTATCAGAAGTGACAAACCCAAGAGGAAGATACCTCCCAGCAGCTTGAGGTCTCAGAGTAAGCATGGAAAAAGCTGCTGTGGTTACAGAGGTAGTTTATTACCAAAGATTATATCCCTCACAAAGTTTAAGGTGAAAATAAGACATAAACCATAAAGTGATCATATGCCCAAAAAGACATTGACAGGTATCAAAAACTTTTAGTTAATACTTTCCTGTAGCAAGCAAAACACCTGTCAAAGAATGTAGTAGATTACTAAAATATAAAGGAGCACACAGGAGAGAGAAGGTCCTACCAGGAAGCTGTAGGAATTCTTTGTGCCCCTGTTTGCTCTAAACTCAAGGAAGTTCCCTTGTTGTAAGCCCTTTATATAGCCCACATTGGAGAGATCACTGAAAATTATATATCAGTTTATTTCTAAGAAAGAGAAAATAGAAGAAATAGAAAACTAAGTTGTAACAATTTCAAAAGATAACAAAAACTAGGAAGAGTGTGCATGGCAAAGAAAAGAGAAAGTGAACTCTCTAAAATCATGAGAGTAACAAAGAAAGGTCTAATAAGCAATGGAAGATTTTTGTGGCATGGGAAGCAGTGAACAAGGATGCATCAAATCATTATCTGCTTGAAAACAAAGGAAACCAAAAGTATTTCTTCCTACAGCATGGTGGTAACTTGGAGAAAAGAAAAAATTATTTATTTATTAGCCTCCTTGCCACAAAGAGCTGTGGTTTACAGAACTTGATGTGAGTTAAAGATCTCCAGGACAAGCTCATCCATTGTCACTTGTTCAATAGAAAGATGCTACCTGTGACTTTGGAAGTTATATTGCTAGAAGTTCAGAATATAAGGTGGGTAGCTGTCACTACATGATTGTCATTTTATAATGATCTTTAGTAATCACCCTCAGTTTTTGACCACTTTTCATCGCTTTTGGAGCCAGAATACTAGGCTAGATGGATCTTTTTCAGCCTGAGCTGGAAAATGATTAAATATAAAATGTTCTTTCATATTTGTTCTGTAAAAGAAATGCTCACATAGTATGAGCTACTCAGGATTCACCCACTTCTGCAGATCTGTAACAAGTCACAGCAGCTGAGAAACCGCTCAGAACACTCCATGTTGGCTGACACAGCAAAATTGGAAATGCAGGCTCACAAAGCACAGTTTGCAGTGAGCTTATTGCACACAAGACTGTCAACTGACCATTTACTGAAATTCCCGGGCACCAACCTCTACCAAAAGGGAAAGAGAAAAGAGAAGCAATGGTACAGAGCCTGCAGTCCCCCTTTCCTGCAGTCCTCTGCTCTCAGGGGATTTTCTAGGATTTACATAATACAGTGATGAAGTGAAGCCAGGATGTTGTGGGACATTCAGCTTTCATTTTCATGGATCGTTTTCATTAGAAGACTTGACTGAAATATTCTGTTCCCTTTTCCCCAAAATATCGCTGATGGTATATGCTTCTTCTACAGTACTTCACAGTGAAATCTCTGAGACTTACATAGCTCACACCTAGTTGTTCCGCCTAAACTTTCTTTCACTCCAATCTCTAGGTCAAATAACTGCACCAAGTAATTCATATAATACATAATTCATATAAAACACTTTGCTTTGAACAAAAATGCAATAATTCTTTTTTTTTTTTTTTTTTTTTTTTTTTGCCTTTTTAACCAGTGAAGCAGAACTTCAGTCATTTAGTGAACACCACAGCTTGAAGTTAACCAGTAATCTTTTTTTCAGGACATATGGAGAGAGAATTTTTCTATTGTAATGCAATTCTCTAATGATCCATAGTTAACATATTAGTTTGTTTTCTATATAACCTTGAGAAAAATACAAAGGGTATTTCATTATTCTTTTAGATATGTAAACATGCAAAAGTTTCCTGTTGCTTTAAGGAATGACTTCTGTAAGCAGTTATCTGTGGTACATCTAAATTAAATAGCCACCTTAGAAGGAAGAGAAACATTTTGTATTCAGTCATTAAACAGAATCAGGAACAGTTGCTAAAATAATGTATCCCCATTATTCATTACTATTATGCTTCACTTGTAGGATTAGATACCTGATAAGAATTGTACCAGAACTAAAGATGCTAATGAATGATTAAAAGCTGAGGAGCAGATGCGAAGGGCAAGCAGAACAAGAATACCTCATTCCTTTTTTTTCTGAGAACACTTATGTATTCTCCTTCATTCTCTTCCACTGAGTTTTGCATTCCTGTCTCTACCATATAATGGGCTGAACTAGGACTGGATTGGGACTCTTTCCAATCTTGTGGAAAGCTGTCTTTCTTAAACTGTGACAAAATAATCAAAAACTTGACAAATTTTATTAGCTAAGAGTCATAATAATGTCAAAAATGTCAATAGAAATATTTCATTTAGGTGATCTTTGAAGCATTTCAACAGTACTTATGCCTTATAACTAAAAGCCATTTTACAGAAAACCAAAATCTTTAATTTGATGTGTCAAAATCTTGTTTCATAAAAACTAATTTTTCATGGCCTTGCAATCTGATTTGACCTATTTCTGACAAAGTTTTGGCTGAGACAAATAGACGCCTTTCTGGATGAAACTCATTTTGTCAAAAGAGCTCCAAGCTAACTCTGCTGTCCATGACTGTCTGTACAAATATCACAGGAAACTTCTGGTATACGCAAAGGCTTAATCAGCTGGAACTTGACTAACACGCAGACACGTATCTAACTGATCCCCAGCTGACTAGGAAATCTGTGTCCCATATGCTGTTTAAAAAGGGAGCTCGGAAAATTTAATTAGTCAGGAGAAAGAATTGGAGCTTGGTTTCCTGGGATGTTTATTTGTTTGTTTTTTAAATCTTTTTCTTTCTTTTTTTTTTTTTTTTTTTTTTTTACTTTATATGCTTATTCAAACCCATATATTCACCTAATCCACAGACTGCTCTCCTGCTCACAAGGTTTGTACCCTGCATTGCCTAAATTCACTGAGAATTTTATTTGCATCCCAAGAATTCAGGTCACAAAGAATCCACCTTGAGAACCCAGGAGATGAGTAAATCCATTATGGGTTTACTCACACACGCTAGCCTGCCTGGGAAATTAGCATGCAGTCATTTATACCACAAATGAATACTTCACCAAATCAGTGTCTTTCAGTCATAGCTGTCAGCAGACTTCTCATTTTCTTTTTTTTTCCTAGCAAAAAGGCACAGTTTTAGGTAGGAAATCAAAGCTCCCTGACTCTTCATAGGTAAATTTGCACCGATCTCTTGTAAAAAGCTCTCAGAACCCCTGAATCCATGGACTACACGTGGAAAGCAGTCCCAGCACTACAAACTTGTTTCCACATAGAAATGCCTCACAGTGCACAAAGACTGTGAAATACCTTTACACTGCCTTCAAAAAATCCACTTATTTCAAGTTCAGCTATTCTCTGGTTACAAACACAGACCTGTGTTTCTAAGTGACTTGTCCAAGTGACAATGGGAGATTCTGGATTGTGATTAGAAAACTGATTGATTACATAGTCCCATAATCCTGTGTTTTCTGGTTGCAGATCCAGGGATTTTGCCAAGCCACTTTGAGAAAATTTTCCTCCTGCTCAATGAAGGATTGTGCTGGTGGTGCAAAATAGAAATCTTGCTACATGTCTTGATAATGAAGTGCTCATGGCACCAGCAGAGACTTTGATTTTACACTTAAGCCTTATTAAGGCTTGGTTACTTGTTAGGGTGGTAGGAAAGCAAGCAGAGAGCCTGATGTGCTGTGCCAGAGCAGCTTTACCAAGCCTGCAGAGGCAGTCCAGGGGATTACCAGCGCAGCTGCCTGCCCTGGGCAGGGCAGGGTGCCAGCCCTCAGCTGCTCCCCTTGCTCTCCTGACTCAGAACGTGCACAAACGCACTTGGGTCTCCCTGTGACATCTGCACTTAAAAAGCAAGAGGAAAATGCAGGGCCTGGAAAAGACCATCTCCCTGATGGCAGGGCACAAACAGCTGTCCTCTAGCAAATCTAACCACAGCCATCCCTGCACTGAACCAGGAGTGAGAGTCAGTTCAGGCTAAAAATAATCTGATCTTTTTTGGGAGTATGTCAGGGCAGGAGCCAGGTTCTTGGCCGAATAAACAATTTGTCAAGAGCTAAAGGAGGGCATAGGCTGGGAATGAGCAGCTGGGGGCTGTTAAGATGTCACTGTCAGTGAATGGCACTGCTTGCCTGGATTTTCACTACAACAGAGCTTGAGTGTTCAGATAATCAGCCACGAGGTCTGAGATATGGGAGCAGATGGGCCAATACCTGCTTAGAGTGCTCTAGTTTGAGTCACTGAAAAGGACATCTGCCTCTGCTCTCAGGCCAGGTGCCTCAGCAGCCCCACTGCAGCTGGGCAGCATCTTCTGTGTGTTTGTCAGTGGGTATTTCTCAGAAGCCTGTACTCTTAGAGCTATTTTGAATGAATAATAACAAGGCAGCCAAAACCCCTCCTGCTGTTAAAATGTACTGAATATTGAGTCCTTGTTGTAACACAGGAAGGTGCCACAGCTCCCCAGAGAAACAGTTGCAAGAATGTTTTGAAGATGCCAAACCCTGCAACCTTTTCTCTTAGCCTAGTTCAACAAAATAACAGTCTCTGAAACTTTTTTACTCTGGGGCACACAAGTTTTCCAGACTCCAGCCTTCAGAATGAAAACTTAGCATGGTTTGTGACATCTGAAATGTCTGACGACAAATATTGGACACCTGTGGCTACATTATCCTTATATCTAAAAACTTGCATTGTCTCTTTCCTTGTATCAAGTTCCAGGCCCACCATATTTTTGTCAGTAACACTCGAGCCAGCATACAACACCAGAAGCACATAGAAATGATAACATGAAAGAGCTGAATAAAAGGAATAAAAGGCACTGAAAAACTAAACCAGAAACAAGTCATTGCTTAAGAATTATTGTTTTATTTGGTTGTCATTAGACATCTGTTCATAGGCACTGTAAACGTTCCACTTTGTGCCTGGGCTTAATAGTGTCAACTTTGCAGGGATGCCTTCTTCTTTCTCATTGTTTTCACTTGGTTTCTAGGGCAAGCAAAACCCTTTTTTTTTTTTTTTTTTTTTTTTAGTCCTTTAATAAATTAAAGCTTTTATAGAGTTAGAAGTAAATAACTGCACAGTATGGCAATTTCTATCCAGCAAGCCTCAGAACAAAACAAAGATCATTATATGCACTGTATCCAACTCTTTGTTGCTCCATTTGTGCCCTCCTTCCCCCCCACCCAGGTAATCCCAAGAACTCTGTGGTGACTGAGTAGAATTTGAGGTCAAGTTTTGTCCTGAAAAAATGTGGAGCTAGCCTTCCTCTTCCTCCCCTCACCCTGTCATCTGCTGACATTTCCAGATGACAGTGTGCTGAATCCAAACTGTTTCTTTTGCTGGGAATGCCATCTGTGAGGTGGCAGCTGGGGTGGGAGGGAAGGCACATGGCAAATGAACAGTGATAAATATACACAGTAGACTAAATGAGAGGAAGTTCCACTTCTTTGCAGTGTTACAGACCTTTGCACGCTTCCATTAAGTGGATGCAGCTTCTCTCTAACTGGTGTTTGAACAGCTGAATTGCTTAGCAAGGGAGCAAAGTCAGAACATTGGAACAGAGATGTCAAAAAAGCCATCTTGGGCAAAAATGCTCAGACTACTGAAATTTCCTAAGTCATTCATGGTTCCACTCTATTTCTATCATATTATACTATCCTAAAACTAGTAAGGGGGAAGAAAAAGAAGATGAGCGTGTGTATTGTCAAAAGGCATATGTCATAAATCATCCAAAATGAAAAATCATTGAAGATCTGAGGGAATATTTCTTGTAGACCTGAGATAAAACCAGTGTCCAGATCATTGACAACTGAACATGAATTCTACCAGAAAAAAAAAATGCTGGCATAATATTTTAATTTCTCACTTTAATACTCAAAAGGACCGCTTACATTTGAAACATATTTTTCCCTGCAGTACAGAAAGAACAATTCAATAATTAAAACCTCATCTTAAGACATTGAATTCTGTAAATAAGGTGATGTCAGAGGAAATTCTAGAGACTGAAATTTTTCTCATATTTCTTCACTAAAAGATTGCTGACAGCATCTTGTCTACACAGAAACACAGAAGGCCAAGGAGGGAAGGAACGTCTGGAGATCTTCAGGTCCAACTGCTCACACAGCAGGGTCCAAAAGGTATCAGGTTGCTCAGGGCCATATCCAGTTGCATTTTGAACTATCTCCAAAAACACAGACTTCACTTCTCTCTAATTCAGTGTTTGATTACTCTCACAGGACAAAACTTTCTTCCCTTGAATGGAATTCTCCCTGTTTCAATTTGTGCCCACTGCCTTCTACCCTTCCCTGGATACCAGTGAGAAGGGAATAGCTCTGTCTTCTTTGCATCATCCTGTATTTATATACATGGATAAGATCATACCTAAGCCATCTCTTCTCAAGGATAACATATTAATAAATATTAGTCAAACATTAATAAAATATGTAAATATAGATGTTTACTTTGGAATCACTTCAGGAATATCTACTCTGATTTATCCATGGTTTTCACACTGAATACAGCTTCCAAGATATCTTTTAGGCAAGTGCCATTGTTGGTAGGAGTTTCATGAACTGGAGAAGGAGATTATTTAAGCAACATTGTATTCTTTCAAACTATACCTAGGTAAGTAATTTGGTAAGACTTTCTTCATTTCCTTTCAGTGTTCAATTAGAAATGACACACATTTCAACTTTTTTTATCTTACTCCTGGGGTTTTTCTAAAGCTCATTAATTTTAAGAGCAAACAATGACAAGAAGTGAGCTTGATCCCTGACCAAGCCTTCAGCTGCACTACACCTGAAGGAACAAAACCACACAGAATCCTTTAAGTGCATTTTAATTTATGGAAGTTGGATTCATATCCCAAATTCACTTGATTTACCTTAACTTTCTTGGCTGACTTTATTTAGCATTGCCTGGAAGTAAAAGTTCCATGTTCAGTGCTGTTGATCTCCATACACAAGACTTGAAGAGAAGGAAAGGACATGTCATACCAGCAAACAAACTTGGCTGGTGCTGGCTCACTTCAGCTAAATCTGTGTAATCAAAAGTGTAAAACTACACACACATGTCAGTTGTAATAATCTTGTCACTCCGTCCTCTCTTCAGGTTTCCTAAAAGGCAGTCCTCTGTGGCAGTAATATTTACCTGTTGTGCAAGATATTTTTTTCTGTTAGGATAATGCACAGACATCTTACATCTTCATTTAGGCATTAAATCTGTTAAAGCTGATACCCCATGCTGATAAACAGGTTTCTCAACAGCCAGCATGAGGTTCATATCACCAGCAGTGCATATCTCGTCTGGGTGGGGAAAACCACACAGCAGCTACCTGTACAGGCTGGAATTCCATGCCTCCCCTTCAGGTGACATGCCAGCTGCCTCCTCCTGCTGGCGGAGCTGACCCCACTTTATCCTTGCACCATTTTTGACACTCACCACCGAGAGACATTTCTGCATGGCTGCCCACCAAAAAACCACAAGGTCTCTCTCTGCTGGGCCAGATTCCTGATGCCTTAGCACATTGAAACACTTCAGTGACCAGGGTCAGCCAGCACCCAGCCAAGCCACAGTGTCAAGAGCTGACTGTCTTTGCACTCTGAATGACACTCCTGGAACATTCCAAGGGGATTGGGAAAGCGAGCAGGAAGTGTCCTGGTTTAAAAATGGGTCCCCAGTGTCAGAGAGCCGGCTGGAACAAGGGGACAGCATGCTACCAAATGAGCTAATTGCAAGCATCAATTTATAAACACTGGTAGAGTGTTAGAGCAAAGGATCTGTTTATTCGATTCTGTTTATTTGAAATACAGGCCATAGATAGATTTTTATGTAAGTTCTGGAGGCTCATTTTTGAAAGCACATCACAATTCCAGAATATTCCAGAATAGTATATTCTATACTATTACACATAATTGTCCTCTACAGTGCCCATGATGGATTAACAAACAAAGGCGAGCTAACATGCATCACATAAAAATGAAGAATAACCCACACCTCCAGTTTTCATGGGAGATATATTACAACCATTCAGATAATTCCTGTGGGCTCACTTTCTGGCCTTGGTGGAGCAGTTTTCTTTGTCCTTTGCAGTTTACCTTAAAATCTTTCAATTTGATTAAGAACTTACTATTTTTCTTGAGGAAGAACCCAGAACAAAAGGTCATCTGCAATAAATTCAAGAAAGGTTTTTCACCATTTCTAGTGAGTGGCTCACAGAACAGTAAATAAAGCACAAGCAGATTATTACGATATCTCAAGAATATTCAATCCCATTGTTTTGCATAAAATTCTACCAAAATTCATAAGGTATCAAGTCAGCCTCTGAATTCTGTTTAAATAAAATTAACTTGACAAATCTCACTGTGTCCTTAGTCTATTAATTTTTCAGGTATCATTATATTTAAGACCAAAAAAATCTCCACCAAAAAAATTCAAATACACTCATAAAAATGTAAAGTTTATTGACCCACTTTATTTAAGGTTATGTGTGAAAATGAAGAAACTGCATGACTGCTGATGTGTAATTAAGAGACAACAATTTGAGTGAACTGGTTCTCATTCTTGAACATTTCATGCAGTTCATGTACTCCCAAAAACAGAAATGGAGTCAACACAATGCATGAGGATCAGATTTTGATCATCCAAGGCTATTTATACCACATCAGAGACCTCCAGCACACATTTGCACAAACTCCACAGTTTCTGCAAGAAAGCAGGAGAACTATCTGTATCCTAGTTTTCTTGAACTCTTTTCTGACACAAAAGCTTTGGTGCTCAGAAAACACTTTCCTGTGTCTTGGTGTTTGTGGATCTATCTATTTTTAGTGGCAGGTAATACACATCTGTTTTGTTCTTCAAGAAATATTTGCCAATTCAGAAGTTGCGTGATGTTTCAGCTGGGTAACTAGTTTAATAATAAGTGGATTTGGTAAGAAAGCAACTTACTGAAATGGCCACAGAGGTTTTTATTGAGGTCCCAATAGACTTGGTGCCTCCCCTCCTGTAGGAACCTCTCATGGATGGTCCCATTTCCACCTTAACCATCCAAATTACTTACTTCTCACTAAAACGCTGTATGTGGTGGATAACTGGGAGAATTACAATTTTAAAAAGCAGAAAATTGCATCTTTAGTTGTGAAGAATGAGCCTGTTTTTGAACATCTTACAGGAGCAGTATTCTGGTTTTTACACAGCATCCCTCCCCACCAGAATTTTCTGTGTATGGGAAGAAAATAAAGCAGCATTCATTCTATGTTGTAGGCAGAGATCTTAAAAAACCCACCGACCCAAACAAAAGAAGATCCACTAAAACAAAAGCCCCCAAACAGCAGCCATTCTTGTTCTGGGAAAGATCTTTGCGACAGTTCCATTTCCCTGGAAGAAAAACTTCTCAAGAAGTTTTTGAGAAGATTTCAACATTTTTCAATTTTCAGGGAGAAATGTCAAGATTTCAATACATATTTTGGCTTCCTGGGAAAGAAGGAGGAAAGTCCTCACAGCCTAGAGCAGGAATGCTGACTGCATAGCACTCTTCCCCAAACACCAGAGAATATTCCTTGCTCTACACTTGCAGGCATGACAGGGAGTAAGGAGTAGGATGACAGCCTGCTTCCCTTCTGATAGTAGTGCTTGAGAAATGCCCATGTTTCCTGGGATGGGTTACACAGGTACATGGTAGCACAGCAGCCTCTGCAGACATACAGTAAGAAAACAGTCCAATGAAACCAAACGCCTCAGCCAGACTCTTCCTGACATTCCTGGCTCTGACCTCTGTGTGTACAGTGCAGCCCTCACACAATTACATGGAAAGCAGTTTTTTGTATTGAAGGAATCCATTAGAGATGGATTTGAACTTTTGTTCAGCCTCCTGCCACAAATGTGCACCGTGATTGCCAGGCACAGAAAACATAGCCCACTTGTCTCCATTTTCTTCCTTCTTGACCCAGAAAGTTCACATGATGTGCTAGTAGTAGTCCAGAAGTGGTCAAATTAGTGAATGAATAAGCTTATAAGGTAATGAATAAGCTGTCATTCAAAGACTGATTTTAAATATCCTTTCCAGTGCTTAGTAAGCCTTGATAAACAGGTGCACCAGAAAACAGTTTATGCTGGAAATTGCATCCAAACTGAAATCACCTCTTTGTCAGGGGGGAAAAGTTTACAGAGAAAAAGATAAATAGGGTGAAAGAGAAAGGATGGCAGTATGAACAACAGTGGAAAAAACCTACCAGTGAAACATAAGTGCTGTGGTTGAAATTATTTTCTCTGTTGTTCTCTTGGGAGAACATTCAATGAACCTGGGCAGCTAAATGTCTTCTGAGGTTTCCCCTCCAGCCTGTGGAGAGGAACATAGTCCCCTGAGAGGCAGTGAGAGCAGAAGTTTGGGTAGGTGCACTAAACACTGCCTGGAGGAATCTTGTCCTTCACACGCTGCTGAAAATTAGGACGCTGTCTGGCTAAGTGAAGTACTTCACGTTGGGTGTTCCACATGAAAAAAGACTTGTTAGCATTTTAAAAGGGAAGATAGCAGTGTTACCTGAGTATAATTATTACAGAATCCTGGAAATTCAAATTCTTGTTTTTACACATATTCATTCATGCAAATGTGGAGCCTGACCCAGAAATTTTATTCAGGTGAGTAATCTGCCTTTGACTTCAATGGGATTCTGCCATATATGAACAAAACAATCAAATCATGTTTTGCATTTGCAGTCACCTCCATTTATCTTTCAGAGGGACTGTTGAGTTGTAAAAATGCCCAAATCATGCCAATTTGTCCAGACGAGATATCAAATCTCCTTTTTAATATTCAGCTTCAGCAATATGGAAAGCAACACTGCCAAATACTTCATAACCATTTTACTGGGGTTACTCACTTTTTGATTAGAAAATTCTCATTTCACATGGGTGTTGTCACCTGCCCTGTGCTAGATATATCATCTCTGCTGTGCAATTAATTACACAAACACTGAAAAATGAGTTTATGACCTGGAATGGAGTTTTGATAAACTCCTCTGAAGATATACCTGAAACACAGCCCAGTAGAATCCTGAACAGATAGAAATGATTTATGCATATACAATGGCACACACAGCCTCCAAACAAACTGAAGACCTGCCAGGAGCAGCAGTAGTTCAATATCTGGTTTGAAATGAAGAATGCAAAAGAGACCATAACTGAGGAATGAGGCACTGAATCCTGCAGCAGAGGGAAGGTAAGGAGAATGTTAATAATTTGAGAGATTTACAGCATCCTTGTACTTTCTGAGGCAAAGGGGTGAGGGTGGGACACAGAACCAGAAGGGTAAGGACAACAGACATGGAAAGCTTCAAATTAACAGTGCTGTTTTGTTATTTAGGGAATAAATACTTGGTTTTCTGAGCCACAGGTCTAACTCATGTACCACACGAGCGAGCTACACCTTTGTAACAAGAGTGACCCTAACATGTCCCTTACTTTGCCTCCTGTCCTGCACAGGCTGAACGCTGACTGTCCCACTACCTCAGCTGCCTGTGGGTGAGCTCAGCCCAATGCTCTGTCTCTCCTGGGGCTGAGGCTGTGGCTCCAAATGGCAGCAAATCTGAGGCAGCAGCCAGCTCCCACGACAAGGAGTGTCCCCACATGTCGGTTGTTGTCACCTCCTCCTCACCACCAGCCGTGGTCCTTATCTGGCCCCTGGGTGACCTGGTGCAGGGGAGGGACAGGCCAGGCCAACCCTCCCCAGAGGGGCACTTCTCAGTGTGGTGCTGTCTTAGTCGACAGAGCCATTAAACAGCAGCGAGCACAAGGCATTGCTAAAAGCTCTCTGAGTGTCTTTTCACATGTGGGCTAGAAAAGTAGGAGGCTGTGGTATTGCCGCAGCAACCAGGAGACCTGAAATAAGCAGGATGGTGAGCACCATGCTGAAAACATATTTTCTTATTCCCTGGAGCAAATACATTCGGTGCCTCATACTGAAAAAGAAATAAACTAAACAAACAAAAACAGCAGGTTAGGACCTGGAAAACAAAACCAGCTAAACATAAATAAATCATGGACATCTTGCAATATAGTAAAATACTTAGGCATTGTCATCTGTTGCTTATTACAGTTTCATTTACATTGGAATTTTCTTTGTTTTCCTGCAACAGTTGTGTTACTGTATTATTTTAAAACTAGTCAGTAATGTAAGTAGAAGAGTCTATCTTTGCATTATTCTGGCCAATATTATATCATACTGTGCAAGAAATGAGAGTTAAATCAATTTTAATGTACCATTTTAGTAAGATTACAACCACAGTTCTCGATTGCAATTATGGAGATAATTGCAATTTCATTGGTACTGCTTAATATTAAGAATACAAAATTTACCTTTGATGAACAGATCATTATGTAAGATGAACCCAAGTTATTTTTCTTTTAAATTGTATCTTGGCTTATTTTATTTCTTAACTTTGACTATTTAATAAAGGCATAAAGAGTTTTACAGGTAGGGTATACAGAAACAGGCTGACTGGTTTGACATCAAATTCCTGTACAGTGATTTGAGAAGAAAAAGCATTCATTTTGAATCAACTCTGGAGGCTGAGTACAGAGATTATTAAATGTAAGTTTTATATATGCAGAAAAATTGCTTTTGCATGAATTTACTTTTAAAATGTTAATATATGCATAAGAAAATTGTGTTTCTTAATCTCTGAAGAAACACTTATCACTAGGAACCGCTTAATTCTTTTCCTGTGCTTGATTTATTAGCTTATGAAATTATGGTAATAGTTTGCATGTTAATGGTTTTGGGGCTCAAATGACCTGATTTTAATAATGAAGTAATTTATGCAGTAAATGTAATCAGCATCTATGAATCTCACTTAAAAGGACATGCCAGTGATTACCTATGCTAAAAACAAATGACTGTCAGCATGGTACACGCTGTATGTTATGACAGGTAACTGGGATGTGCTCAGCTCAGCACACCCTTCAGGCTGGCTGGGCCCTGCTCTGGTGAGCACCACTGAAGCTGGCAACTGCAGCTCTAACAACTGTGTACAGACCTTCCATCACAGGCTGCCTTTGGCTCTTGGTCATCTTCTAAGGAAAAGGACAAGGACAGGAGATGGGCATGGCCAGAACTGAAGCTGGAACCAGTAGGAATTCCTGCACGAATAGAAGAATCCTGTGGCACAGAGACCTGACACACCTGGACAAAGCGAGTTGCTGGAAGAGAGGAAAGTGTTTGTTTAGGGAAGAAGTTGTAAGTCCTAAGAATTACAAGAAAAAGGACATTTTTATTAAGGATTTGACCTGCACGGCATATAAAAGATGCAACCTCCTGCAACATTTGGTAAGCCTATGTGAAACAGATCCATCACAAGGATTCTTTCCTAAAACATCTGTATTTACAGACCTGCTCACTGTCAGGATGCATATGAACCATGCCTCTGTTCCCTTGTGTAGTTTACAGTGCTGTTCCCCAACATGAGAAGAAACACTAGACTGGGCTTTGAAAAGCAAACAGCAATGCTTTCTTTGCAGTAAGGCAAGCTTGTGTTTTGATAACCTGCTGAACACTGAGATTCATTTTGGTATAAAATTCAAAAATATATTACTAGCTGCCAAATATGATCTAACAGTTCAAACACACAGACAGAAGCTGAAGGAGGTCAGATTGGACATTAGCCAAAATGTCAATGGAAGAAACCCCATTGATTCAGCAGAGCTGGATCATTTGTTCACCAAAGAAATCCCTAAGGGCCAGAAGTCCTCACCACTTCCAAGGACCAGAACTGTAAAATTACCTTTTGTAATTAATAAATGCTTTGCATGCAGCACCTCAAGCACTGTAAAAAACTGTCTTCAAACACCATTTCCAGAGCTGCTCATTTTTCAAAGCAAAAAGGTGTTCTGTTCTGGAGTATGGCTAATGCTCTCTATTCCAGAATTCACACTGTTAGGTTTAAGAAATGTATGTCATATCCTAAAGGGAAAACAAGCAGAAGCAGAAGGATAAGATAGTTTAGCATTTTTAAAGTTTTATTATGTCAGTCACAGGGTCCATGGAAGCCCAAGGAAGATATGGATCATGCAACAGAAGCCCTTCAAACCCTACCCCTCCCCTCCACTGTGTATTCAGGCGCTGAGCAGAGCCTCACTGAGGGTATGAAGGCAGCCAAGCCAAGGCTGCTGCCTGCACGCAGTCAGAGGATGGCCAAGCTGACCCTCCACACTAGCCCTGGACAGGAGCTGGGCAGGGTAAAACGCAGCCTGGTAAGAAAGCGTCCCTGCAGAGGGAGAGACGGGGCTTATCCTTGCAGCGGCCCCGTCCCCAGCTCCCGGGGAGCCCCGGCTCAGCTGAGCACCGCCGTGCAGTCAGACGAGCCCGATCAAAGGCGGTGTGTTTGCTTTAGACGGGATGCCATGCCCGCTGTTGCCATGGCGCCGTGACAGCTTAATGAGCTGTCGCCTGTCACCCCGGCCGCTGTCACCGGGCTCCGCGGCTGCCCTGCCCCCGCCGCCCGCGGAAAGCGGCTCGGCAGCCTCTGGGAGAGGCCCATCCATGGGCCCGGGCGCTCCGAGCTGCCTGCCCGGCCCTCTCGCAGGCCCAGACATCCTTGTCTCGCCAAACAGGATTTCTGGAGGTGAAATTTCCCCTCCTCCATTTCCCTGTGTTGTGCCTGGAGGACATTCCCCTGACAAGAGGGACCTGCTGTCGGCGGTGGAGGCAGGGTCAGGAAGGCGGAAAATAAAAGGAGAAATTTCAAAGTTCAGACAGTTTTCTTGGCAGACTGTGACAGCTCAAAGGGGTGAGGATCTGTCTGATGTTTACTTGGAAATCCAACAAGAATAGCTCGCCTCCGACAATCCAGGCTCGCAAACGCGAGCCCGCGCCGCAGAGCCCCAGCGCCGGTTCAGGCCTCCCATGGGACACACAGACAGACACCCGGACAGGCAGCACCTGCCTCTCGAAAACAAACAGGAAAATCCCGGCCTGCTCTATCTTCCCTGCCTGTGGGAATGTCAGCCTCCCCGGCTGGGGCAGGACGGGGGCCCTGCGGTTTTCCCGGCTGGGAGAGGAAAGGGATCGCTGCCGGGAGTGCCCTTTGCTCCCAGACAAAGGCTGGGCGCTGGGAAGGCGGCAGCATCCCCTGCCTGCCGCTCTGGCTGCGAGCTTCCCACGAGGGAAGGGCAAGGGAGGCTCACATTTGGTGGCGGAAGAGTGTGAAATCCTCAGGGAGGAGCCGGGGGAGCTCTAGTGCATCCTCATCAGCTGTGCCTTGTGTAACCATGGCTGCTGAGCTGCAGCACGGAGGGCTGGGAGATTTCTTTCTGGCATGTGAGCTCCGAGCACTGAAACACAGTGCTTACAAATGGACTAATTTGCTCTGGGTATAACACTGCACCCCCAGAAATTAGCTTGGTAGAAACCAGTTTTGTATTCATTTGCTTATCTGTGTTAAAGCAGAACAGAAACATACCACAACGCACTCAAAATGTTAGGTGATTTCAGGCTATCAGTTTGTTCATTAGCTGGCTTAAATAACAGCACGCTGTTAGCACAACCATCTTTGTTTCATGCTAGTCTTGTTTCTTACATCGTGTCTTGATTTAATATGTCTTTAAATACTTCTGGGCAAGAACTTGTTTCCCTTTATACTCGTTCTACCCTTAATAAATAAGCCTATGTTCCAACAACGCGTGTAGTTTCTAAAATGTAATCAGCAATAATATTTATTGCTTTTTTGTGTGCCCATCCAGAAAAAGAAAATTGTTGCCAGAATAATGCTTAGAACAATAACAGGATGCAAATGTGCACCCTATTCTTCCAGCCTGCTTCACTCAAGAATCATGTCAGTTCATGGGGAAGTCAGTGGGAAACCTGACCAAATGAGGACTTCTGATTTGTGTCCCAGGCATCTTTTTGTTGGATTTGTCACAACTAATGCCCCTTTGCTTGTCTCTCTTCACGTGCTGAAATGTTTGTAGGCCACAATGGGAAATCTACAGAATAGGCCAAAAAAGTTGCTGTGGTTTCAAAAATAGGTGTGAAGATATTGCAAGCTGAGAGGAGAATAAAATATTGGATTCAATATCTTCATGATTTTAAGAAACAAGAATGAGGGAAAAAGCCCACCTTCTAACTGAATAATGCCTAGGAATGGTTAACCATAGGGATGCAAGGTTTTGCATATCTCTGCCTCTTCCGCTCCCCACTCCCACTCCTGAATCTAACATCTCCTGCCTCCTCCAGTGCTGTTTCATGGCTCTGTGACTCCTCTCCTCCGCCTGTGACCTGCCTCTCAGAGCATCTTTGTCGCTCCCCCTCCCCACGGAGCAGCCCCAGGGCAGGGTGACCTCTCCCTTGGGATCCTTTGTCTCACGGTCTCAGACAGCGCGGAGTGACAGGGAGCAGGAGTGACAGCGAGCAGGATCCCCACCCCAGCGCCTCCCTAATCAAGCACTGCTCACACAGCTCACACGCCTGCCTGCAGGCTCCTCTCTTTAATGTGACATTGATCATCATGACACAAAATGGTCACAGATATCGCTTCCTAAAATTCAGGAATGTGACAGCTAGAGACAGAATCGCTAGTCTATGGCCTGGAGACTATACGGATTATTCAGGTCAGGATAAATCAGGATGGATATTTGCCCTACTTCCATATTCTAGCTATTAATAACCAAAAGCACGCCAGATTGTGGCTTGTTCTGTGTGACTGCACAAGGGAGCAACGCTCCCTCCCCCACGCCTCCACACACACATGCACAGACGAATATTTTTGGCTAACATTCGAAAGCCATTCCCAAACCCAGCCCTTGAGCTCAGAGTAAAGCTCCAAGCACATGGAGGCCCTCCTTCACCAGGCAAGAAGGGAAAGCCAAAGCAGGCTGAAAAAAGATACGGGAGACCTCTCCTGGTCTACTGCCCCAGAAACCCTGAAGAATGCAAGATGCTGCTCTGCCCTGTTTTCTTCAAGGCACAGCACAATTCAGTCAGTCAGGGCTCACCCCTTTTCCCAAGTACACTGCCTCAAAATGAATATCCTCTTGAGAAGATAGAGAAGTTACCTAGGGAACCCCAGTCACACTGCTCCTGGCAAGATTTCTCTCCATCACACCTATGCAGGATTTCAGTAGGAAGAAGCAGCACTTCCTCCCCTATACTGAAAAAAAGACACCATACAGCTACAGAATTAAATTAAGTTGCACCTTCCCCAGCTTCAAAATAGTAAGGGAATTGTCCTTCATATTGAGTCAGCAGTCATCTTTTTGGGAGATGTAATGCAGAAATTGCACAGTGTCTCTTTGCAGAATACTAGCTCTTGTGAGCCACCTTTAAAATTTTGGAAGATCAAGCCTTAAGCTCTGCTACTTTTAAAATAGTCTTTCAAAAGCCAGCTTTTGCTTTTGATTGCAAAAGGAAAATAGAGATATTTTTCAGACCACTGACATGGAAGAAAAACTGCCCTGACAGCTGAGACAACTTCCCTGAATAGGATCCCTCTGCTCTTGGGAGTTGGAAAGCTATTCTCTGCCATCCCTTTTGGGGCACTTATGCAATCTGCTCTAGCAACTGGTGCCAGTTCAGTTCAGCTACAGACCAGACTCTCTGGCCAGTGTGTTTAAATGCCATTCCCAGGATTTGCCTAGGAATAAAGCCTTTATACTTCTCTCAACCACCCTCTTCATGGTCTCTTACTGTAAACCATTATGGCTGGTCCCAGTCCATAAAATGCCACTGGTTCCCATTTGAATCCCAAAAAGATAGCTCTTATTCAGCAACTGCAGCACCCAGCAATTAAGCAGCACTAGATGAACTGTCTTCTGGCTGTGTTTCTAGACACTACTCCATATTTTATTTATCAGCTAAAAGCCAAGCAAAGTAACAATAACAAGAGTAGGTGGAGTGCCAAGAGCAGCACACAAGCCTCAACAGCACTCATTTTCCCTCTCCTGCTTCTCTCCTGTTCGTGACTGTGATCTTAGTTAACACAAGGCCTCAGTGACTGCAGTTCATAATCCTTGCAACTTTGGTCCTCTGCTGAGCAGAGTGCTCATATTTCTATGCAGTTTCAAACAGGCTCTTCCTGCTTAGCTCATTTAATAACTAGATTTGCTAGATCTCTACACATTATTTGGCAGAGAACATAATAAGCAGTTGCCAAGTCCTATCTTGGGTTACTCTTCCAGAGGTTCTTTAAGCTGGGGAAATAAAAAAACTGTCTTTCACTTTATTTCAGTAAGAAAACTTTTTTCTTTTTCCGCTTCCTTTGATTCTAATCATAATATTATCCTGGACAGAGGCATCATCAAATAAATACTGGCCAGAGGTTTCCTGAGGACCTGAACTGAGAAATGTTAATAAAATAGAGAGTACACTCTAGTCTTCCTTTTTTCTCCATTGGATTGTTCAGTTGAAGCAAATGTATTTTTGCTTATAAGGGTACAAGTTGGTCTAAATCCTCCACAGCAGTCCAGTAATGTGGATGTGCTGATAATTGCTCAGTCACTCACTGATTAACACAGGTATCTCTATTTTCAGGAGTACTGGAGCTTTCCCACTGAAAATGAGTAGAAAAATCTCCAGGCTCGTTACATTAAAAGGTCAGCAAGGAAATGAGAGACAACTTGAGAAAAGGAGAAGAAAGGTGCAGCACTCCCATATTACAAACAGAATTTTAAATAGACTTTTAAGGATATATGTGAAAGGAAAAAAATTTTAATATTTCCTTTTTCTCTTTTCATCCCTGCTAACAGAAAGAACAACAATCTGGGTTACTGGCCTTCCTAAATCCAGGGAGTCAAACATATCATTAAGGACAGCAGAGGGAACAGCTCCTCAGAGCAAGCACAGAAAAAAGGCAAGAGAGAGCTCAGGGAGATAGGTGGGATCCAAAGGTTTTGAGCAGAGATAGAAGATGAGAGAGAGATTTCTCTTATTCCTTGTCCCTACCAGTCAAAATCTGAAGCAGGAGATCTGATGTACCTTTCCTTCATGGCTCAATAGCTGTGATAGAATATGGCCCTCCTTTTCAGACCTAAACTATACGAGTTAAGAATGACTGCTGGGTTGGCTGCTGGAACTGTTTGTAACATGGAAGAAAAACAACTCTGTGGAGAGAATAAGGAAAAATGGGATTATGTCCACTTAGAACTGAGATTCAGATATGGGAAAAGCTTACTCTTGAGCTACAGTTAGTTTCTGTTTACTGTAGATGCTTATTGCTGTATTGGATCCCACATTACAATTAGCAGTATGAAAGTTTGATTTCATTTGCAAACATACATATATGTGTATATATATACATATATCTATCTATATATATATATATGTGTATATATATTTGCACTTAACAAATTGTGTACTTACACAGTTCCTGCATATTTTCTGCTACTTTTCATATAGTATTTGGACATGGCTGATCATGTTATTAACAGCTTTTTGTTATTTAAATATTGAAGCAGCTAATGATCATATTTCTGAATTATAGAACTATGAAATTTCATGCTCTCTTACAAAAGGTACAAATATAAAATTGACATTTTATGAGAGGTCCTTTTGTTAAAATACAATACTGACTTTGTGGATAACAAAAACATATATAAATGTGGTTTTCTATAGTCACTACTTATTTTTCTTATTCCCTGTATCATAGAACATGTGCTAATATTTAGGGAGGCCTGCTGGAGCTCTTACAGTTATTTTTTCATGCCTGACATTACCAGTGCTATTTTCCTTTATACATCCTTCAGAGCAGCATTTGTCCAATAAAAACCTTTCTTCCTAGGGGAAATTCCCTTGCAGAATTCTGTCAGCAAGAGCTGATACCTGGCAAACAGGAGGAAACCACATCGGAGCCAGCTTCCCAAACAAATCTAAACTCACCCTCATGTTCCTCTGCTTGGTGAGGCAGCAGCTCCAAGTTTCAGCTCTGTGAACAAACGATGCAAACAGGCTCACACATTTCCTGGGAGGCTGCTGGGAGGCAAACAACTTTGCAGCAGCACACTGTGGGTTATCAAATACATGCACACGTTTATGGCAGTGATATTGAAACAACAGGCTGCTTCTTTCACATGTCTGTGTGACCTGTGCACAATGGGAGTTTCCTTCTGTTCAGTGTCTCTGGGTGCTGCTCCTTGGTCCAAAAAAAGAGAAGTGACGGCCTGTCCCTCTTTCTTCCTTCCCATGAGTACTTGAGATTTACACGGTTTTGTTTGCTTCACTGAGAAATGGAACAAAGACTAAAGAAAGGTCAGATGCTCACAACAGCATATCTTTTTCTTGTTCTTATGAAAGGGTAATATTTACCTACCTAAGAGCATTTTATTTATTCATTGAGAAGAGGGTAGGAAGGACTTTGGAGACAAAACATATGAAGTTAAATCTGGTTTTGCAGAAGCAATCAAGAAGGGTTCTCAGGAGATAATTCTGAGGGATCAAAAGTCCGTTTAGCTCTTAGACACAACTTGGGTGTTCTTACTGACAAACATTGTCACCTAATTCCTGTGAAGATTTCATCAGGGTTTCAAAGGATAGCAATAATCCCCCTTAAAATGAAGTCTTTCTACAGAAAGGCTCCTTTCACCAAGGAATTGATTCACTAGCAAAGTCTCATTCCTTTAATTAGCACCATCCAAGCTCATGCTCATCTCTGATATGTTTCTATAAAATATGTATATGAAACATGCATGCACTTATTAATTGCAGCTGTCCATGTATGCCAGTCCAAGACGCATTTATGTTTCTATTGGACTAAACAGGAAATCAAGGACTCTAAGAAAAATCTGTGTCATACAACCAATATTGGTCAGCCTTTAGACCCTGCCTAGAATATTATATAAGCTTCAACACTTAAACATGAGCATGTTTAATGAACAAATTTCTTATGAAAGCAAAATGTTGAGAAGATTCTTCATTAAACATCATCCATGTCTTGAGAGTTCATTACACATTTTGACAGTACCTCACCAGGCCCTAATAAATATTTTATTCAACTACCTCTGCTTTGAAGCTCTAAGCAGTAAAAATATTTTTCTTAAGTGACAGATGAAGAACCTGTTTTGGTCACAGCATGATACTGAGCCAGCCTGGCAAAACAGAAACAGCATCAGCTACCACTGGGCACTGATGTGCCCAAGAAGTTACAGTTGATTTACAAGGTGAGTTAAAAGTTTGGGATGTGTTCCATAAAGAAATGAAACTGAGTATCTCCAGGTGGGTGGTGTGAATTTATTGGGAGCTTCATTTTTTCTTGACCACATCAATCACTAGTAATTTGATTATTAATATTCAGTGACTCAGTCACTTGGGAATACAAAATAAAAATAGTAAGTTTTTTGACACTTTGGGAACAAGTACATGAGTCTTGAATTTCAGAGATAGACTGGCTAGATAAGTTTAAGAAATTACTTGTCCTCAATTATTTTCTATCCCTTCATCAACCCTAAGATGGATATATGAGGTTAGAATAACAAAACTAACTATTCATCAAGCACTAGAGATTAGAAGGCTTTCACCTGCACCTTTTCCTCCTGCTCTGCCCCACACATGCAGTAGGCTAGGGAAAAAAAGCAAATGATAACCAATCCTCCAGGCAAACAACCTCAGCCTTCCTGACTGCTGTAGGCTAGAAAAATAACCCTATATCAAGTAAGCAGACAGTCCTTCTGAAAGGAATCATCCTGGCCTGGGAAAGAGACCATACCTTGCACCATAAAGCTAACCCTTAAATAGCTGATAAAAGAACCATCTGTCTATCAGCTGGCCTGGAGGCAAACTGGGGAATATGAATGGGAAGTCTGAAAAAAGCAAGCAATTCTTGGACCATCATTGCCTTTTAACTCACCAAGTGAAAAACCATTAGGACTTCCATGTTAATCCTGGTGTTTGGACACTGTGTGGAATGCCACAAAGGTGACGTGCCTCCTTCTAGGCAAAGTAAGTTTCATTTTCAAAGCAGAGGTTTGAGGTTCGCCCACGCAGGAGTGAAATCATCAAACCGAGGTCAGTGATGTCATTCGGGACAGTCCCAGACCACAGAGCACAAGCATGACTCACTTCTCAAAGTCTAGGAGTGTCTGGAAGTGCCTCAGGTGCTGTTTGAACTTTCTTCTAGAGGTGAATTTCAACCACAGATGTGAAAATGATTGAGGGTCAAATGTACAGTGAAGTGGATATTCTCAAAAGGGAAGGGAAGAGTGAGGAAAAGAAAATACTGGCATACTGGAGAGCAGGGCACCAAGGGAAAACACAAGACAGGGCAGAGAGGCACCATGAGTTTGAGCTTTGAAGCTGATTATCCCAGGAAGGCCTGGCTCTCTTGCCTGTGTCTGGTAATCTGAGTTAAAATCTTCAGTGACAGAGATAAAATGGAAACACAAACTCTTGCTTCTCAGCTGTACATTCCCAAAGTTTGGCTCAGGATATCTAAAGGGGCAGAGCCAAACTTTTATGGTTTTAGGCTTTTTAACCTGGGGCATACAAGCTGGCCAATGCTCTTGGCGATTGTACAACAGATTGCACCACCCCATGTGCCACAAAATCATCTGGTGAGCTGCAGTGTGATTTGCAGCATCTATCCTGCAGACATCCAAGATGATAACAGCAGAGGCTTCTAACCATGGCAATAGGTGTCTTAGGAATAGCAAAGGAGGTGTAGGTGCCATCTGCCTCTCTTTCTGTTAAGTTCAATCCACTTACTATCAATTCATCTGGATTGAAAAACTTTATTATACCCCACAGCAAAACCAAGGAATTAAAAAATAATAACAAGAAGAGCAAAAAATCTCTTATGTTCAGTCACTGAAGGTGGAACAAGAACAGCCTTGGCACAAATATTTCAGTCAAATAAACACAGGAATTCAGTAGATGCCAGGAAATCTATAGTAGAGACTCATTTAGGAAACTGTAACAGCCTGCACAGCAGGCTTCAGCACAGTATTTTCATATGACATCCTAACAACAAAAGCTGATGAAATTTCATATTGTTCACAGTGAAAAGAAAACACTGGTTCTTTTTCCACTGTCTTTGCATTGGTTTAATCTTGCCCCGGTGTATTTTAACTTAAGCCAATTTGGGATGTTAACAGCATCCAAATATGCTTTTCCTGTGAGCTGCCAGGGAAGGCTTTTTTGAGCTGAAATTGTGTTAAGCTGATTACTTCTTTTAATTTCTCCTTAATAATTGAGCATTTTTAATTGTTTGAATCTTAACAGCTGATATAGCTGTTTAGAGAGTCAGGGGATGCAAATGAAGACTGAGAAATTATTTCAATATAAACATATGAACTCTATGCCATGGCAACAGCAATTTTTCATTAAATTATAGATTCCTCGGGGTTTCTTTTTCCATATTGACAAGATCATTTAATAGGGAGAGGAGGTAAGGGAAAAGAGAGATCTTACTGAAGAAACAGAATTGTTATGACGAGCAATTAACAACATATATCTCAGCATGTCACAGTGGGTCTTCTCCTTTCATTTCAGGAAATAGACTGATTATAAAAATGCTTCCCATTTGAGTGCCCCAACCCTAATGCAGTTTGCATCAGGCTGCGTTTTCCCTCAGGCTGAAAAATACCGACATTGACAGGAACACTGGATGTGTTGAACCTGCCATCACCAGCCTGAAAAACCTCTGTCCTCACTATTGCTCACACCTTCTAGGGAACGACCTGCTTGTGTAGATGGGGCTACTTCAGTTCCAGTATAGAGTCTGCTCTCACACAGATACAAGCTCATCCATTTCCCCCAAATATGTGTGTGTGTGTGTGTCTGTGTGTCTGTGTGTCTGTGTGTGTATGCTGTTTTCTTAATGTAATCTCTTCTCTTTCAAATCCATGCAAACCAAAGTAAACTCCAAAACCATTACCCAAAAGCAAGCCCAGAAGCCTGCAGAGCATCCACTCCACAGGCACTTTAGATAAATGATCCACAAGGAGTGGAAATAATGTGAAGATATATTTACACTACATCATTACCTGCATTTGCAGATCACAACAAAGATGGTTGACAGAGCTGTGAAAAAATGTGTCTTGGTACATACTAAGGTTTTATTGTTGCTTTTTTTTTTGTATTTTCATTGCTCATATAGGCTGTGGTGCCTTCCTGTCTATCACAGCACATGGACTCCCTCCTCTCATAACATTTGTGAGGAGTTTGTTTGGTGCCTTTTGTTATTTTTGGTTGTGTTTAGGTTTCTTTTCTTGTTTGTTTGCTTTTATAGACTCCTGTCAGCTTGACCTATTCAGAAATCTGGTAAAAATGCCAGAAAATGCTAGCAGAGTGATTTTGTCCCCACATTTTTTAGCTTCATGATACATGTAATTCTCTGCTAGGAGCACCTGGGAGATGATGGCCTCCTGCTGCTAGCCAGCCCTGCACCAGCCATGGCAGAGCATTAGGGAAAATTACAGAATCACAGCTGCCTACTGGTTAGCAAAACCCAATCTTCTGCTCTAATTTTGAGGAGGGAGGCAGGACAATATGCTGCAATTTTTTTTTTCTACAAATTCCTTCAAATTACACAGAGAAGGGAAAATAACAAATACTTGCAACATGTTTCTCTCTTCCCTGTGCTTTCCAAATACAGCTTGTATTTTCTAGCCAATCATTCCACTAAAGCAGGTTTATTAATGGTGGAAGGTTTACTGATATGTTTGGAAAGTATGCACTTGTCACAGAATAAATTCCCCTCTGTGTTTTACATACACTGGGTCAATTTGAAGGCTTGAAATTACTTTAGACAGAAGTGCACAAAGGCACAACTTCAGATGCAGTTGTGGCTTTGCCTCATTTTATAGCTCAATCATCCAGTACTTCAGCCTAACATGTGGTCAAAATGATCCATCTCACTTCTGCTTGAGATTGTATTTGCTTTGTTATTTCTACAGAGCAACCTAAAAAGGTTTTTGAAAGCACCAAGTTTGGTAGTTGTCTGCTCTAATAGTATCTAGATATGCAAATATGCTGTTTAGAACATAAACTATGCTCAGGGAGATTCATTGGCTAGAGTTGTAAAAGAAGAGCAATACAAATTATCTTCTTTTATTTAGATAATAAAAATGGCAGATCTTTACTACAGGATTACGTCTAAAACCTGTTTTTCTAAGCATCCCACTTACCCAGAGTACAGGGGCTGCCTGTTGGCACTGAAGGTTGTATTTAATGGTTCAGAAAAGCAAGGGAAGGAAAAGCACAAACCTGTTCCCCTCTAGAGATTTATTCATCATGGAGAGAAGCCACTGAAAATGGGGTGTGTTTTTCCCAGACTGTTTTACATTCAAAACAACAGCCTTGTCTGCACTGGAAAATTCCACAGTATGTGGAGACCTACAGAGAGACTGAATGAAGGGACTTGGAGAAAAAGGTACATGTCTGAACTAGATTGAATAAGGATAATTATGCTCAGAATGAATCTCACTTAGAACCTTCTGAAGTTCCTTCAGGAAAGTATATTAAAAAAAAAATACAGATTCTAATTTCTGTGATATTTCTAAAATTAGTAGTATTTCTAACGACTAAAACACCCTCCCACGCTTCTCCACCTGACATCTCCTTTCAGACATTGCTATATAAGAAAATCAAGTTTGAGAATGGGGAAGTGGCATGGTCTTAAACCATTTTCATGATGGTCAGTGATGTCAGTGAAAGCTGATTGTGCTCAGCTCCCTCCACTAAACAGTGGCTGTGCTGAGCAGGATGTGTACACACATGCACACACCCCCACTTTGACAAAGATCCAGCAGCTTCTTTGCCCTGCTCATCAGGTGTTCATAAACTTTCAAGCTGTATTGCTGTGAAATCATAAGCAACCTGAGAAAGGCTTTATATTAGGAGTGCGGGCATTCAGTACTCTGGTGCTCTCTGTAATACACACTTAGCACAACACATTTAGTACACTCACGTAGACACAAACTGTCCATGCAGGAAACATGCTCACTATGGCTACTCAGAAAACTCATTAAAAACTACAAGGTGTGTTCAACTGGATCTAAATCTTTGTTCTTATAATTCAGGTGCTAGTCGAGCAGGGAAAGAACCCTGAGAGTTGTGAGAGAATTCAGAGAACTAAACTGAAAGTTAACAGATCTTCCACTTTGCTTCTAGAATAGCCATGTTATAAAAATTTTACTCTAAGAGCCTTTCCAGATGTAGCTAGATAATACTGAACTCTGTTTCCACTAAGAGATTTAGGAACTGTATTAGCTCACATGGAAATAATTTTTTAACTAGCTGGGAGTGGTTCCCTTACAGTTCCTGAAGCTGTTCCCCCATGCTCATATCCCCTCCTCTCTGGCTCATTTTAGGAGCTACACCCAGTGTGCAAAATGACCTCTGCACCTATTTGTGCATGGAAGGAAAGTAATATGGTCACTGACGGGCTAAAAGCACTGTAAGAGCCAAGGCCAAGCTTTGTACAGTTTTTACCTGGCAAAACCCAACAAGATGGACCTGTTTTCATAGTGCTGCAATGACATACAATGACTTCAGCTTTGCAGGGTCCTTATGACTGATGCAGCTTCCTGCAGGATGGTGTAAGACCCTGAGAAGCCTGGGAAAACTGGACTTGTACTTTCTTGAAGTCTATAAACTTGAAAGATCCTCTTCATATAGTCTGAAGGTCAGAAAAGTGGGATTATATAAAGATCAGTGATGGAGGAAGAAAATACAGTTGTATTTAGACATAACAGCAAAGATTCAGCACTGTATACTGAGCCATCAGGATGTCTTTTCAATTTAATTTTGTCTCTTGTCTCTTACCAGATTCTTTGGCCTACTGACATAATTTTTTTTCAACCATCAATCTGTGTATGTTTCCAAGATACTAGACTCCAAAATACCACAGCAGTCAGGATAGTTTATAAAGAACAAGATACAGGCATGCAAGAAGGAGAAAGGAGAGGCTGAGGAAGGAAACTCAAGTGGAGGACAGCAGCTGAATGACAATCCCAATGCTGCAGAAAAAAAAAAAGTGAGCAAGGTGAACAGACAGAGAGATTCATTATCTGCAATATAATAAATATACAGAATTATTGTCCAAGTGAAAGACTACACAGGTAGGTAAGACTAATTGATTAGAAGAAAAGAACAAAGAAAAAAGCACAAGGAAGAAAATGGGACCACATTTTCTCTTCAAGGCTGTTCTAAATATGCTGTCCTCTGCTTAGGATCTGGCTCATGTGAAGCTAAATACCTGAAGGAATCACATCCATTCACCTTAGGATCTTAGGATCTCCCATCTCTCTGCTCCCCACCACTCCAGGTTTTCTACACTGATATTTTGTGCAATTTCTATACGAAGGACCATCACTCTGTGGCCATGGTCTCCCACACCTGTATGCCACCATAAAAACAACCTCACCGCCAAATGTAAGACATGTAAGGCAGAGCCAGCACAGACTCTGTGCTTTCCTTGGGTTATCTAAGGGCACTATGACCGACACCAAGCTGCAGCCACAACACCAATTTACAGGTGTTTCTCCTGTTTAGATTCCCTCAAACAAGTTTCTCTACACAAAACTGACAAAAATGAACTAACTTATTCTTCCTACATAAGCCACTTATTACAGCTATTGTTACGTATTTAGGAGTAAGTCACCCCATTCCTTCAGTATGAATGAATGGATAGAGATATTCAGCTTGGTTATGTTATTAATAATTTAATCTGTCTTTCAAACTGCATTAAATCTGCCCAATGCATAGCCTCTACTCAGAATTTAAATTGTCAAATGAGTTTATTGATTAACTTAATTTTCTGCTGAATACAGCAGCTGCATTTTAAAATGAGGCTTCATTACTTCTGTATTTTTGTTGTTTATCATTCACCAGGAAACTGACCCCAGAAATTTCATTATTCCATATTAAGACATAGCATTAACGGCTGTTTTGCTCACAATCCTCAGAATGCAAACAGAGGAGCTGTCACGGTGTTTTAATTGAATTTTATATGCCAGTTTGGAGTCACTTCCATTTAAATGCAACTTAAATGTGGCTGACAGTTTGAATACCACTATGCTGTAAGTCAAGAAGACAAACCAGTCAACCACAGCCCTGCTAACTCTATGGATTTCCAATCATGCTAATGTGATTCTCTCCAGTTTACACATCTCATAAGCAGCATTTTTGGAAGTAAACAACTGCAGGAAGAAAACACTGGATTCAAAGAAGGCTTAAGTTATTTCCATTGAAGGAATTGGCCATGTGAGATCTGAGGCCATGATCTGGGGAGAGCAGAGCTGGCAAGTACCAGACCTTTGTTACATCTGGGCCCATTGGTTATTTCCCTGTGAGTTGCTGAAGCATTCTCACTTCCAAATCAAACAAATATGAGCTAGTGTGCCCTGCTGCCCTGAAACCATACAAGCCAAAGACAAGGTGTATAGAGCACAACATGTACACCACAGTCTCCCTAAACGAGGGGAGCCTGTGCTTCTCCTCATCAAGTTGGTATGATTCAAACAGTGATCATATGCAGCCTGTTGAATAAAACAGGCAGTTCTTATTATCACACACCAGGGAATCAGATGCCCTTTCAGAGCTACATGCACTGGAACAACCTCCATTGTCAGTCTCTCTTTTTACCCTCTTTCCCTCCTTTTATTTTCAAAAATTTAATATTTACTTTAGTGTATGAAACAGCTGCTTCATAATAAGATTAACTTGCCAAGTCTGAGGCATTGAAGCCTGACCAAGTTTTGCAAGGTATGACTTATAGTTCCATTTTTCTTGTACAGCATGTGGAGAAGCCAAGAGTAAACAGTCCTTTTAGATATCAGGAATCCAACAGCCTTGTATCCTACGATAGTCAGTGTGATGCAACTTGTCTAAATATATTTCTGTTAGATTTTGGTAATACTGTTTCTCACCAGGCTTCATATAAAGCTGTAGAGATTATAGAAATATTCCCAATTCATTTAAGTGGTCCATTTCATATAATTTGCTTATAGGCTGTTCACAAAAATTAGGGAATGCCAGCATTGCAACAAATCCAAAATATTTTTTAAAGACAATCCCATTTATTTTTAAAATCAATCCTAGAAAAAGAAGCTCCCATAAACATCTGATTTTAGAAATAAAGGGAGACATACTTTTTTGAGTAGATTTGCATAGTCATACAGCTTGGATTTTATTAGCGGGCTAGACTTTATTTAAAAGAGAAAAGAAAAAGGCTGGATTTTGCAAAAGCACTACCTTTTTCTTGTTGTTGGTTTTATTTGTTTGTTTGTTTGTGGTTTTGGGTTTTGGTGTTTGTGTAGCCAGAAGTATCACAAAACAATTCCAGCTAATTTGGGCCAAAAATATTGAATGCATATTGTATTCTATTTCCACATACCTGAAAATTTATTTTAGAAACCAAATTAACCAGAAAAAGATCAGCACCTGTACAAAAATACATATCAGAGACCCAGGATCTGAAGTCTGAAGCAGTGCCACTGAGATATTTATTCCACAAAGGGCTGTACATGGCAGGAGTCACTCTCAGCCTCCCCCAGTGCCAGACAACACTGATGTCAGTGGCTCATCACTGCCAGTCTCCTTGCTGAAACGTGACCTTCCCCGTGACAAAGCTCACAGTGAAAATGAAAACAGAACATTTACTGAGCTGAACGCCCTTCTGTGAGTACCTGGGCACGTGCAGCACAAACAATTCCCCTGTGTCTGGGGTGCCCACTGCCCTGCTGAACTCCCCAACAAGTGTAGCACATTTCTGTAAGGGCTCTGTCTGCAGAACTGTGTGGGACACCAAAGTTATTCTCTCCAGATTCCCAATCAGTCCAGTAGGAAATGATTTCTCAAAGCTCAGGGTGTTGGGACTGATTTTAATAGCTTATATTGTTGAATTTTGAAAGGTACATGTTGTATGCAGTCCTCACCTTTTTACTTGGATGAATGTGGAACTCTTGAAAAGCCCTGAATGTGTAACATGATTTTCAATGCAGATGGAAGGACTTTTTATGCCACTGGAACAAAAACCTGGTGTCAATCTTTTGTAAGTAGAGATTCTAAAAGTAAACCTGTATTGCCAAAACCAAGAAAAGGGATAACACCTGGAAGTCAGATACTTAGATGTGGATTAAGAGCAAGGAGAAGAGCAGCAGTTGGTGGAGAGTGAGCAGAGATTCATGGGGAGAAAAGTTTAAATTTGGTGTGTCTGTGTGGATGTTTGTAAATGTTCTGTCATCTCAATTAAAAAATACATTAAAAAAACATATCAGCTTTTACAAGGCAGGGTTCTGTTTTTCCAGCAACAAAGCAAAGATAGAGCTGCACCAGACAGGGCAGGTACACAGACCTGAGGTGACTGTGTAGAGACTAAAGCCTGACTTCTTTTTTTCTGATTTTCAAGTTACACATTCAGGGCTTGACAACATCAAATTAGAACGAGCACTCTCGTAAACCAAGCAAATTACAAGGCAGAATAACTTTAAAAAATACCATTTCCTCTAAAATGAAAATCTAATTCTACAGTTACAATTAATTTTGCTTGGGAACTGAGGTTTCATGATGAGATAGAAGCAGTGGGATGGGGAGGAAATGTAAGGTCTGGTCACTAGGGGAATTTGCTTTCAGGTCTCATTTTTGACTGTTCATGAGTAGGGTTTTACACCTTTCTCTGCCAAACATTTAGCAGGGAAGCTGGCACGGCTACAATAGGCACAGTCTGTCCATCTGAACCTGCAAGACGCACCTGATGATAAAGGAGATGAAAAAACCTGTGTGCAAGACATGAGGTACTTATTAGGAAACAAAAGACTCTCTCACTCCTCACTCCACACAAACATGCTTTGCGTAATATTTGTGACAGTAATCAGACTTTATTTAAGTCAAATTTATGAAGACAATTTCTTGTTCAAAATAAGGTTCATTACTATGGGAAAGATGGGTAGAGTGTGACAAAAAATAAATAAGAGAAAAAACCATATTTAATTAATTAAAAAAGAAAACTAGTAAAGACCAGGACCAGGAAACAGCAGTTTGTATCAACCTATTAAACTGATGGATAACAAGCTCCAGAGGGAGGAATTAAACAAGTTGAATGAGCCTTCAAGTCTCAGAAGAGAATTAAAAAGCATAATGTCTCATGTTGGGAAGATTGAACCTTTCTTTTGGTTTAGACAAAATAAAATTTATAGCTTTGTTTGGCAGCCATCAGTATTTTTTTTAAAGACTAAAATAAACATTTACATTCCAATTTTGCAGTTCTCATAAAAGCAATCTCTGTGTTTCAGCTGATGGGAATATTTCAAGAAATAATAGTGCCCTTCAACCTACAGGTACACAGACAAACACACAACTGCAAGATCAGCAGCTGCCCATTTTTCTCAGACTTCTGTAACCACAGTCATTGAGGCTGCCCCACAGAACCACATAATCAAATACTCTTAAAAAACCCACAAACCCAGACAACCAAGGAAAACAAAACTGCCCCAGAGAAAGATCCAGACACAGATTAATTTTTCCCCCATTATATGGTGGCCTAAGTGTACAAAGTGTCCCAAATGCAGTCAGTCCGAACGCAGTTAACAAATATGTCAATGTTAGAGCCCCTTAGGACATGCCAGAAGGCAGGAGTGGCAGTAAACAAATGTTGTTCTTGATTCAAGGCCCCTTTCAGCAGAACACTGTGAGGCAGACTTGGTGCAAATGAGAAGGCCAGTGAAATCAGACACACTTTGCTTCTCCTGAGCCAAGTCACTGCTGAGAATTCATCAACAATCCATAATATGTTAAGGATGATGGAAATGATTCTATACCGTCTGTGATGTACAGGTGTCTTTAATTACATTTTCCAGGCATGAGAAACAGCAGTCATTGGCAAATAAAATAAGTAAGAAAAGATTAGAACACAAGAACAACTGAAGTTTGGCAGCAAAGGACTCCAGTGTTCCCAAAGAAAGAAGCACATTTCTATGTAGTCAGTACTGCCTGGAGAAGTATCTCCCCTTCCATTTAGAGTAGGGTGGGTGGAAGGGTGAATGCCCTTTTGCACAAACTTTTCCAGATGCCCCTAATTATCCCCCCAGATGTGAGGAAAACATCTTTCTGATGTGGAAAATGATGAAAATCAGAAGGTCTGTAAAAAATCTCACTGAACTCTGCCACTGGATGTACAGATTTGTGCTTAAGTTTGTAATTTCTAAACAAAATATTTTGGTGTTTACTTTTTATTAAGTATATGGGTAGAAAATAATAAGCAAGATGTTATTAAGAAACAAGCATTGTTTACAACATTTTCTGGAAGTAAGCCCCAAAATAAAAAATGCAGTTTACAGAAGGACAAAACATTTTTTTCAGTGATAAGGTAAAGCAGATTCTTCACTCAGCAACTTGAATGTGTTCCAGCTACAGAAATCAATAGCTCCAGAGGTCAACAATTCAGAGGTGCATGGGCTGAATCCTGAAGTGAAGAGGCAGCTAATGCTGGAAAAATGCCAAAGCTACATTGAAATTACTGGTGGCACTCTGACCTGACACAACAAACAGAGGAGGGCATGTTGGTTAAGCTTTCAGTGAAATTGTCTGTAGTGATGGAAAAATGCAGAGCAGTAGCAGGAAAAGCAAGGTATTATTAGTCCTTTCAGTAAAAATGGGTCCTGCCAGGGCAACAGATAGAAAAAGGAAGTGTTGCTTTTTCTGGCTGATACCTTCTGTGAAGAGGTGAACCCAGAAATACTAAGTAAGGAGGTAAGAATTTTTAGCTACAAAACTTACTGAAAACCAGCTGGGTCAAAGAGCAGTCAGTCTATCCCCATTTGAAAGAATGCATTTATTTAGGGAAATAAAAAACTGGAGGACAGTGACAAGATGGACAGATGAAAATGGGGAATAGAAGCAACAGAAATTAGCAGAGTTAGAGGGGAGCAAGTCCTTGTTTTATTGTGGGACCCCTTGACTAAACAGACAGCAAGGTGTGTCAGTGGCTGTGTGCAGCTCTGTTTTACATACTCTGCAGAAGGGACACTGCTGTCCCACCCATTTTGGACCAGCTCTCTTGCTAGAAGGTTCTTTCAGCAACATAATTCCTGAGGCCAAAGACAGTGCCAAAGCAACTGTCATCCCTGTGCGATGGCAGAACCAAGCAGTTCAGTTCTAGGCAGGTCCCTTCCTTCCACTGAGAACATGGAGAAGGACAGTGCCACTGCCCTTTTCCCATGCCATGATAACCCACTTGCACCTCTGTGCTGTGGCTTTTCAGAACAGCCAGCAGGACTCAGCCCTGGTCAGAGAGCTCAGCCTAGCACCTGTACGTGGAAACTGTGGAGCAGATAATTTCTTACCCAAAAATTTCCCAAGAACAAGGGGAAGGACTCATCTTCTGCAAGCAAAGAGCAATTCATGCTCTTTCTCTTAGCCACCACCTTTGCAGCTCCTCATGAGACCTACCTGGGAGACATGGATTGTCTCCTTTCAGCTGAGAGTTTCCCCAAGCTCACCTCCCTCCAGCATGACTGGCTGAATGTCCCTCAAATGGTGAAGAAAGGAGGCCCCAGGAGGAGCACAGTGCTTATAGAGAGGTGCTCACTTTCACTGAAAAAAAAAAATTTGAATTTCTCTATTGAGAAGTTTCTCTATTCTCTATTTGAATTTGTCTATTCTAAACAATCTATATTTTTAATCCAAATATGGTAAAAGGGGAGGAGTGATCACACTGGACACAAACCAGCTGTGGAACATGTCTTCAATTAAGAATGAAGTGTAGGAGGAGACACTTTTGCCATCTTTGTTAAAGTGAGCAATAGCTTTGTTGAGCCATTGATTTCACCAGGATTTCCCCAGAGGACAGATAGTTAGCATCAGAAGGAGCGGACCAGCCATGCAGGTTGTAGCAATATTTATGGATGCTTCACAGATCAAAGCCACATTCTGGCAGGCACTGAGCTAACAAAGCACAAATCTCACCCAGTGAGCTGCTACTTGCATGTGTGCAGGAGCCCTGGGAAATGCAGGTGCCTGGGTGGAGCATTGGGAGCAGCAGGTTTGCAGCACTGAGTGTCCTCTTCCAGGCCCACCAGCCCATTAGGGGACTGCTGCTGCCTTTTTAGAGCAATACACCCAGGCTGTCCCAGCCAGAGGGTGCAGCAGGGTGGCACGGTCCAACAAAACAAAAAGTGTTGGGAAGGGAGGGTTTATGAAAATTTCTTCAGATAAAGGGTTGTCAGGCACTGGACCAGGCTGCCCAGGGAAATGGTTGAGTCACCATCCCTGCAGGTATTTAAAACAGGTGTGGATGTTGTGCTCAGGGATCAAGATTAGTGGTGAGCTTTGGAGTGCTGGGTTAACAGTTGGACTTGATCACCTTAAAGATATTTTCCAACCTAGTCCATTCTATGATTTGCAGGATAAGCAGCACCCACAACATGCAATTATTAGATCACAATGAAATATTTTTGAATTTATCTTACAAGAGAAAAATGTAATCCACTTTAATTTCCTTTAAATTCATACCAATACCACTCTTTCTTGCCTTCACTTTTCCATTTTCAGCCAGCCACTCAATAAATTCCTCTCCCCAACATATCCTCCCTATCCTAACCCTTCTCTTTTCCCACTCCTCCTCACCTCCCCCTGACAAAAATATACCTTTTAAAAATATATTGTACTAATGTTTGAAATTTTCTTTTTGGTTCCCCCCACTAACGTGCATGAGAACTCCCTCAGAGTGCAGCACCTTTCAGAATCTGGCATTGTTCTCCACCAAACCACAGCACAATAATTTGATATTTACTTAATTGCTAAAAATAAAATATTTTTTCTACATAATATGACAAAAGGTTTGCTCTGCTAATAAAAGAGACTGTTACTGAACAAGCAAAGTCTTATTTTCTGACTCTAAAACTCAATATAATTAAACAGAGGGGTTACTATCAAAATCATAAGTAGCATAGCTCTGCTAATGTCAATTATTTTTTGCAAACACTGTATGAGTTCTGATTAATGAATCAAATCTGTTCAACCTGCACCAGTGCACAAGCCCATTGTACTTTATATGACCTTGAGGTGATTGACTGTATGTTCCTTTCCCCAAAGGGTATTTTGTGCTTTTTTACTTTCTTGTTGAACCTTTCCATGTCCATGGACTGCAGAGTCAGTTGCAACAGTAACACCCAAAAAGGACAAAAAGGAAAAAAGGAAAAAAGGAAAAAAAACACACAGATGGCTTTTAGCTCATGCATCAGGACTCAGATTTGACTAAGAAAAAAACCTTCCTGAAGCAAAAGATCTGGATTTCAAAGAAGAAAATAATGTATCCTCCAGACTGAGATGCAAAGTGGGAGGCAGCATGGCACAGACAACACCTGTTTGTTCTCCTGAATCCTTCAAACTCTCTGGTTATCTTCTCTGATCCTATTCTTGCTTTCCCTGGGGAAGGCAGAACTTCATGTGTATTAAATTAATCACAGAGCTTTTACTGCACAAATGGGCACTGCTGCTAAGGTGCCTCTGGCAATAGTTTGAGGTAGGTGGCTGCATCCTCGCAACATTTTCAGAATTACCCTACTGGTAGGAAAAGGGCAACATCCACTCGTTTTTCAGAGGCTGTCAGGAGACTATAGCATAATGCTACAGAAATTATCTTACACATACAGCAGAGCAGACATAAAAGCTAAGCTTTTACTGGGGACATTAGCATTCTCTACAGCAAGCTTCCATCAAGGCAATGTCACAAAGCAGTGGAAGAGGTCCTTGACTGGATTTCTTCCCCAAAAAATCCAAGTCTAAACACCTTAAAAAAACAGATTATTTCCTACCATATTAATTTGGAGAAAAGAAGCTCATATATATGACAGATTTTACTTGACATGAAATTTTTAAAAAAGCTGAGTGCCATACCACCCATCTGCTAATCATGGTTACCTGAAAAGCAATATAAATTCTGGGTCTGACTTGCTGTAGAAGACCCAGAGCTGACAGGATTACCTGGCACTTTTCAAATGCATGTAATCATACTGCACTTTTCCATGTTTCATAAACCTGAATTTATTTGAGTGGTCCAGCCAAAACAGTTCAGTAACCTTTGGAAAAGTGCTAAGGAATACCACTCCAGCCTTGCTGCATTCCCTTCTGGGAGAAGGGAGGGGAGCAGCCACGCTGGTACTGCACAGCCAGTGCAGTGCCTGACAGATATAATTCAGCAATACAAATTTAACTCAGTTCAGGAACGGGCCCAAGCTCATATTTCCATTTGATTAGCCAAGGCATATGGATTTTATGCTTGCTACAGTTAGAGAGATAACGACTTGAGTTGATAGTAAGATAAGTGGTCAAAATCCTAATCCCTCAACATTTTGGAAGAGATTTGAAATGCTAGTGTGAGTTCATGTTGTGTCAGCACTCTGCATTACGTGGCTGAGGCAGTTTTGATCTAGAGACCGTGAAATCCGACTTGCTGCCAAAACACAGCCCCATACTGCACCCCTACTGCTATTGCTCTTAGACATATCTTATCTATTTCTGGCTTGGAAAGCTGGGAAAGGAAGGCCTAGGGAGATTTTGTTCAAACTTCTGTGTCCATCAGCCCGTTCTTGTTCTGGGTGCCCACACACACAAGAAATTGAGCCAGAGAACTGAGCTGTGCAGTTCCTCTCAACCTCAGGAGTTCCTTTCTAAACTGGAACTCTATTTTATAAGAATTTCATTAAGAAAAAAAAAATAAATGCGCACATTCATCTTGCCAGGTGCCCACAAGACATGCCTCAGTTTCCTTCCGTAGAATCTCAGGGAAAAACATTTTCTAGAGCACAGGGAGAGCCAAATTCACCCAAGGTGAGTTTGGCTGAGAAACTCCAAAGATGAACATGGTTCGGTTTGCTGTTCTATCCTCCCCTCCCCAGGCTCCAATACATAGCCAGCTGGGCTCAAAACACTACAGTGATATTTTCTTGGCAAGGCTCTTTATAACATGTTTAAGAAAACTAAAAACTGTGGTTTTAGAAACACAGCCCACCTGCTGCATATGTTCTTCTTTACTCCAAAATGAATGGAGGTATCAGACAGAAGGGAAATAACAGTAGGATCAACTATTGATTTGCAGGTTAAGAACAGGCTCATCAAAACCAAGGCAAATAACAATATAATGGATAATTATATTAATTTAGCACACCCCAGTAAAAACTACAAGAACAGGTGAGCTGTAGTCTTCCTAAAAATTTGTTTCCTGTTGAAATAAAGCCTTAGACTTCTGAATGACAGTTTAAAATAAAGGCAATAATTTCTTTCCAGCTGGTACAGTCATTTAATAAAATGACTGTTGTGCCTCCAGGAAAAAGATTCTTCCTTCCTTGGCAACAAACATGATTACCCTGGTTTTGGACCACCACTTGAGTCAATCCACAAAGCGTTCTCACTCTAAGAACATGACATTGAAAAATAATTATTTGCCATATGGAATATAAGAAAATTTTAAAAGGCATCTCAGAATGTGCAAATGATTTGGGGGAAACATAAAAAAGTCTAGCAGAAGGTTAAAATCACTTCACTATTATAATTATTCACCTAATATTTTAATAATAATAACAAAATACTCCAAAAACGCTCTTGCTCTTCTTTCAACCAAATCTAAACTTCATACTTTGTAGGTGTTAAAATTAGCACCTTCAAGCTGCAGGGAGGTGTGGAGAAGAGACAGCTTCCAAACAGCAATAGACTGGATGAAAATACTACCTGGAGCTGTAGTTAATTATCTTGCTGATGTTAATTGGCCTTGTTTGTCAACAGCCAAAGAAGAATGAGGTGCTAGGTGCTGCAGAAGGGTTAATGTAGCACTGTTTTAAGACTGCTTCCTTTAAAGATATCATTTACCTAATATATAATAATTATTTCTGTTCTCCAGGCTCCAGAGCAAATATCTGAGTAATAAAAACAATAGTGTTTATATTGCTCCTTTTTTTTTATTTTCCTAAAGCACAAATAACAGAAGAGAGGGGAATAAAGCTGTCTATGGCAGAACTGTCCCAGTGGTACAGTACATTTTCCAGCATTTTGATGAAGCAGTTTGTTCAGCAAAATAGCTGTGTGTTTATGAAACAAGGTTATTTAGTACATTAAGCCTGGAGCTGACATGTATTGTTTCCAAGCAGCAATTTGAATGGTATAAAGAACACACTTTATTTTCCTGTTCAATGTGTACTGCTTGTAAAAATGAAAAATAAGATAGGGAGAGATACCTCTGATGGCATTTCTTAGAAATTCAGTCAACAGCAGCTTCATAATAGCCAGCATGCAGTGAGGTGATCATGGCTCAAGCACACATTCCTAACAACGGGAGCACAAAAGGACAAGGAGGATGGGAATAGCTGGAGGTGTTGCCATTCAACAAGAGAAGAAGCTCCTGTGGTTAAACAAGGCCAAGTACAAGGTCCTGCACCTGAGCTGGGGCAGTCCCAGGCATAAACTAGGTTTGGTGGAGAATGGATTGAGAACATTCCTGAGGAGGAGAACTTGGGATTGCTGGTGAAAGGCTGGACATGAGCTGGCAATGTGCTCTTGCAGTCCAGAAAGCCAGCTGCATGCAAAGCAGCCCAGCCAGTGGTGAGGGAGGGGATTGTCCCTCACTGCTCCAACAGCACCAGACTCCCAGTTCCTGAGACCAAACCTCCCTCTTCATGTGCCAAACAGACACAGCTCCAGCCTTCTCCCTGCCTGGCCTGGAGGCACATGAAACTCCTAACAGCCACAATCCCACTCCTTAAAACATTCTTTGTGCTTGCGCATGGGAGAGAAACAGGAGCAAGTAGTGAGGCCACTATTACAGCTCAAATCCTCGCCTCTGATGCTGAGAGACCAACCAATTTCTAAGTGGGTGGTGCTTGAACCTTTGTTCAGTGGGAAGTGGGTATCCTTTGTCTGTTTCACAGGAGTCAGTGCCTCTAACATGGCAAGCAAGCTACTGTAGCTGACATCCATCAAATTCAAACCTGGAACACCCAGAGCCTTTCACATCTAAATTGCTTTTCCTCTGTTGGCCATGACTTACTGCAATCAACACTCTCTTAGGGTAAGATTCCAGATTTGTTGGTATCAGGGGTAATGGAGCAGAGATTTCACCTTCAGTTCTCAGAATAATTGAATTAGAGAATATTCAGGTTTGGAGGGGACCTCTCAGATCAGCAGGCCCAGGCCCCGGCTCAGAGAAAGGTCAGCTTTGAAGTCAGAGCTTGGACAGCATAAAATCTTGTCTGTACTAGAAGGTCAAAAATGGGTTGCTTTTTCTTCCTGGAAGAGGCTTCCAAATTAAGGCATTAGCTTTTTATAATTTTACATATATCTATTTACAAAAATATTCTCAGTTTCTACTCTTAGATATAGAGAACCTTTATGCCAAAACCACTCATCCTCTCATTGCAGTACAGCCACCTGAGATGGAATGGCTACAGCTTGTTTTTTGCACACTCCCCTGCCCCTAGCACTCCTTCAGAAGCTGCTTTTTGCCTCCAGCCCTCAGCAACGGAGATGTGCCTCTCTGCCTGCCCACGGCCGACTTCCTTTTCTGTCCCTGGGGCCCGACGCCCAGCTTCTGCCCTTCCTCCCCCCGGGTGCAGCCACATCACCACAGAGCCTGAACCAGCAGCAGATTTATTAGGCTGGCCTCTGCTCTGCTCCAGATTCCACTTTTAATATTCGTGAGTCTCATTAGCCAGCACGCGTGGCCAGCCGAGAAGCAAAGGAAACGCAGCGATCACTCGGGGCTCCCATTAACAGACATTTTAAAATTTTGTTTTAAGTATAGATATGAGTGGGAGACTAAGGCATTTTATCTGTGCCTGAAGAAGTCAGTGGCAAAATTTGCCAAGTCTAATCTCTGCAGCATACAGGTCTGTTATCTGCTGCAAAATGCGAGATAAAACAAACAGCCCCCAGCAGAAACTCTGTGAAGAAACCCTCCAGTCAAATGTGTCATGAGAAATACAGCAAGGAAAGGTTTTCCCTAGATGAGGGGAAGGACAGAAGTGTAGAAGACAGAGGTTACACTTCCTTTTTTGGGAATGGTTCATTGTGGTTTTAAAAAGCACAAAAAATGTGGTGTGTCAGCCACTGGCAGAGGAAAATGGTAAGTTATGCTATTTTCAGCGATATTTCTAAACCTTTGTTTAGTTTGGCTTCTTCCCCAATCAGGTTACTCCTTAACCTCCTGTCCTCAGCAATGCTACTCCCTCCTCCTTCACTGCTTTGAGGCAGCAAAGCCCTTAAAGCAGAAGACATCCTGGGGGGAGGAGTGTGACACACTCAGAAACAAGGGTTCATTTAAAATACATCCCCAGCTCAGACTGAGTCCTACTCTCTGCCTGCACCTGAGGGATCTCTTCTGATAGCACAGCTGCCTGTACTTATTTGTACAAAATGCTGGGGTTTTCTCATAAGGGTTGCAAGGTAATGCCATATTTAGTCTAACTGAATTTTGAATATGGATTCCACTTACCCTATCCCTGTGCATCCCAGAAATTAACACCTATGAATTTTTATGCTCACAAGCTTGGAAAGGATATTTTTTTTGAAAATACTATTGCTTGTATGGCACACACAAAATTTACTGTCCTTGGAAATTATGGCAAATTTCAGCCTCAAGGCTAAACAAACCAACATCTTTGTAGGAAAATAAATGGAAAAAACACAACAACAAAATATTACAGAAAATCAGCATTCTCTTGTGCTCTTCCCTGTCAGACACACTCTTCTCTGGCTTTAACCATGTGCTTAGACTTTGATGACACGAAAGGGAAGAATTCCTGCTGCTTCTTCTCACATGTCAGTGGCATTAGTAACATCACTGTCTCATCACTGTCTATAATCTTGTCTTGCTGATGACACCAAATGCCAATTTTATACAAGCATTCAGTTAGCATTTTATATACCACAAAGCCCATAGGTTATTTTTTGAATGCAATATGCACACACATTCTCTATAAATTATTTTATCTGCTTTTATGACAGTGTTGGGGCTATCTATATCTCACAAGCAGAGAAAGCGCTGTTAGAAATTAGTTGCGTGTAAACACAGTGAAACCCACAATAGGAGTTCAACATTAAAAATGCAACTCCTGGTGTTCAGTTTTCTTATGGAGCTCTTCTTCTCTCCAACTCACGTGACCCGCTTCAAGTGTTGGCTTAAAAGACAAGCCTCCACCCCTCTAGGAGTAAACCTAAACCTCAGAGCTCTGGGCACCTGGGGGTGCCTACACCTCCACTGCTCCTATGGGAACCTGCTCTGAGACTTTTAGTGATGCTGAAGGGACAGTTCAGTTCTGCACAGCAGGTTTGGCTCTTCCTGTAGCAGCCCACCACCTAAAGCAGGGGTCCTGCTTCCCCAGCCCTGAACTCCAATTTGCTGCTCCTGGGGCTAAAACAACTTCTGAAGATACAAAGACCTCCAAATGCTGGGACCCCTCCTGCTAGTGTAACTCCCTGCTCACTGCAGAAGCAAAGGAATACAGAAGGGAATAGCCTTTTTGCAGGCACTAAGCCTTTAGACTGGTTTAACATTACCCATTAAGTGCACTCTCAACCCCTTGTGGACTCACTTCCCTCAGTCAAGGTCTCTAGGCCAGGAGTTTTCTCCCCAGCCCAGGATTGTTACGCTTGGCTTTCTCTGCAGTGTAACTTTATGAAGTAAAATAGGGAATACATTTTTTCTTCATATGTAGGCAGAAGAAAAGACAATTAATAAAGGGAAGGGTGGGCAACAAACTTACTTGGATGCTTATTGCTCTCAGTGCCTGTGAACATGTCCTTGTTGCTCATTCCCTTTATCTGCTCAGTTCAGTATCTAGATCTCATTCTGGAGGTTTTGTACATTGACCATTTGTTCCAATCTCTTCTTAATCTGTTTCTTGCTCCTTTATTTAGCCTAAGGTTTTCCTGTGTAATTTTTCTTACTAGAACTGGTTTCCTCAGCTGCTTCTGCAGAGTGCTCTGCTGGCATCCAGGAGACACAATGCCATCTGCCTGCAGTGACAAAGATGTGAAGGGGCCTTCATTGCTCCATCAATAAACCTTAAGAGTATCCCAGGCCCTGTGGGACCTTCACAGAAGCTCCATATAACCGGTATACCAGACAAATCACATTTGAGACTGCCTCCCACAGACCCTGCTGTCAGCCAGCTCTGTGTGGTGGATGCTGGAGACTGAGAAATGCCATGCAGTGTGCACAGGCCTGCCGTGGAAGAGGGACATCCTGCAATGGGCACAGCTACCTGTCTGTCTGAAAAACACCCTACCAGTTCTAGTCAGGCAGTACTTTTCAGGCAGAAGTAAGATCTCTTTGTGAGGCAAAGGCTGTCAAAAGAATACACACAGGCTGTATTCCAGTGATGGATTAAAAAAAGATAGCTTTCACAAGACCAGGAATAGTAATTCTCCAAGCTAGAGGTGATAGTGCCTCCAGAACAAACTGTTTCACATGGTCTTTGGGAAGGAAGCCATGATGATGATGGACATGCATCAAGCTATCCCTGAAAAGCGGCAGGAGGGGAAACACATCACCACCAGTTGGATGAGGAGAAGGACATCTTGAACATCCAAAAGGATTGTGTGAAAAATACCACTACAACCTCCATAGGACACAACATTGAGGCATGAGCTAAGTTGGTCCCTGTGAATCCTTTACCTGTCCTTTACCACAAACACATGCTGAATAAACCAAGGACATGATTGAACTTTCTGAAGTCACAAGGCTGTGGCTGCATCTCTACAGTGTGGGGAACAGAGAACAGATCTGTTGATCAGAGAGATCACTACACTGTGGTCTAACTGTGGGTGTTGCATAGCAAAAAAGATGCCAGCCAGAAAGGCAGGTGCTAGAGGGCTGATGATACAGAGCTGGTGCAATCAGCACTACGGGGAATAAATAATCCATGATGATCAGCAAGACTTCAGAGTCTGACAGAAAAAAAAATCATAATGGTTATTAATAATTGAGGTTATTCTCAAAGTGCCCTGGAGCACTACATGTATTCCCTCAAGGACCATGACAAAGTGTGGCAGTGATCCTGTCCTGCACATCTGAGGCAGTGGCTGGCTGATAATCTGCAAGAGACCGGCGCTGGCGCCGGGGTTATCAAGTCAAGCCTCAAAGATAAGGCAGCCAACTGGCCCTGCAGCAACCACTGAGAGGCTGCTGCTCGCTGCAGTGTGTTTGCCTTTCTGCCTGCCTCCTGCTTCTCCCCTTCTCCTGGAGCTTCCTCAGCACGCTGGCAGGCTGGAGGGTGACAGGCGGGGTGTGGTGGGTGCAGGCAAGGTTCCCAGGAGTGCCAGCATCGCTGCTTAATGTCCTGGGCACCCCACGCAGTGCGCCAGGTATCCCTGGGGTGAGGAGGTGCCTTGGAAGCTCCTCACATGGACATATGTAGGGCAGCGGCATGGCCATGTTCCCACCTTTCCCATAGCCCTGTGTCTTTGCTTGGCTCAGTCCAGCAAGAGACCCCCATACCTTCATTTGCTCACCCAGTTGCCCCACATGGCCCAGCTCTCTAAATAAATTCATTCCATAAGCACTCACTGATATTGCAGTGGGAAGGGCACATCCCAGCCTGTCACAACTGACAGGTAGCATATTACACAAAATAAGGTCTGAGTCCAGGCTCGGTTGAAATCTGCAGGGCAACTCACATATTTACATTATATCCAGACTCAGTTTTCTTCTTTTCTGTCTTTTCTTCTTTTTTATTAATTCTTCTCTGGTTTTACTACTTTATGTTATACATTTTTTTTTCAGAAAAGTGACTCATGGGGGGTTTTTTCACAACAAAGGACCATTGTTATTTCAACTATCAGCTTTTCCCTGTGTGCCCTAACACCCTCTCACAGTGTTGTCATTATCAAAACTGCAACAGCATTTCAGGACCCACACACAGAAAATATATACTAACAGATTTAATGGTTTTAACTAGCAAAAAGTCAAAGGTTTCCCCACCCACCCACCTTTTTTGCTATTTGTTCCATTTGGTATCCAAATGTCAGCATTTATTGTCTGCAAAATGACTGCTGAACCAATGATTATGGTGTGGCACATTTCCTTTGAGTGACAGTGTCTGCACAATGACTTTTCTCCAGCACACTCGGCAGTCAGCATTAAATATTCTTGGCACGCAGCCTGAATAACAACACACATACTGAGACCTGCCAGCATTGGAAAGTCCCTAAGTCCCAGGAGCTAAGATTAATTGCCAGCTATTCTTAAAATTTTCTCACCACTCCACCCAGTTTCTTGGGTCTTCCCACCCACTACAATCTTACAACTGGCTTTCTGGAGTTTCATAAACCTTCCTGAGACAGTTTCGGATGATTGGAGAGCACTTAAACTCCCCCTTGAACTGGCTGATTTCACATACCAGCAGTGCTTTCCTTGACTTTACAGGAGGGAGGCTTGGTGGAGTAAAGTTTTGTCCCTCTCTGTTACCACTCATGAATTTTCCCAAATTAATTTGTTTCTGAAGCAGAGGTTGAAAAAATATGACCTTTATGAAAAAGGCAGCAGAAAGACCTCCTGTAACCTACTTAATTCCCCTTTTAAGCCAGGGTATGAAGGCAAGTCCTGTGAGGTGCTAAGCATCATTTACTTCCATTAAGCACAGATGTGATGAGGGCATTTGTAGCAGACTACAGCCTCAGTACTTCTCACTGTTAAGCCCAAGTTTGTGCTGGTGGTGGAAAAACACAGAAGGAATGATAGCATCACCTATTTCTCAGCACAGATCAGTCTTTTGCTTAGGTCACATTGCTCTCTGAACAAGAAAAAGGTTTCACAATCATGAACCACAACCCCCTTTTCACCAAGGACTTCAAATGTGATGAGAAATGGGGGAAACAACCACATGGGAAATGCAAAAGTCCCTCCTCTGGCATTTCCAACTAAAAGGAAAGCAGGAGTTATGAAAAACTTTCACATACTTTTCACTTTGGCTTTCTACCCATAGTGGTTACGATCAGCTTTGAAGAACCACCAAAGTTTTTGATCAAAGTTTTCTGGATAAGAAAACTTGGCCTATTAAAGTAGATTGGCAATTTTTTAAAATGAAAGGTGTGGGTTTCCCTTAAACAGATGCCTGTAAAGGCATCTAATTCCTGAAGGCTCAAGCATCCTGGTTGAACCAGTTTTAGTCAATGAGTCAGTTCTCTGATAGAGCTTACCAACAAAAATGTGACTCATTTTCTTCTTCTTTCACAAGTTTCTCACCAGTGCTTGCTAGTTCACCTGCTATTTTATTTAGGACTGATTTAGGAACTCTAACAGAGGCTTTATATTGCTCACTGTAAAAGACTGTTATGTTGCCTGTTTCTATTTCAGACCTTTGGCTCCAACCCCAGGCTTTCAACTATTAGAGCGAGCAATGCCAGACTTTTGTTTTCCTGTCAGCTTTTTTTTTTTCCATAGGTGCCTGAGAAGCACTGGCAAAACATTTCAAGTAGCTGCCCATGCAAAACATATTTCCTAGCTATTCTTTGTGTATATAATTTCAACAGCCTGAGTGCAGTACTTCTAACTGCATTTGTATGTCTACATAACTTGAGCATCTACACCTGAAAAAACTCTCAAAATCAAACAAGGAAGCAGACATCATCAAGCTAACCTCCAAGCAGCTTTTCCAGCACAGTTTCCATAATGGCCTGTGCACACAAGCAGATGTAGATCTTTATTGTTTTACTATGCTTTATACAATGCTTTTCAAAAGCAACTGCTCACAGGTAAAGAGACGCAGCCACCTAAACCCTCATTCAGGCTTGGTTTATACTGGGTGGTGTTTTGAGTACACTGTCAAAAATACCAGATCTCCTTTCATCCTGCAACACTTCAAGTTATTGGATTATAAACCACACTTTTCTAAAAAGAGTTCCAGTCACAAGGTACTGTTTCAGTATAAATATTGAAGTAACTGGGTGTTGATTAACGTATTTCTTTTAAGATTCAGTCCTCAAGGTTAAGGTAAAGAAACAGATTTATTTTTGTAATTATTCATAAATATGATGAGAAATGTTACCCATGGACCTTCTCTATAAAGTACTAGTAATAATCATTTACAAAATAGTTGGAGCTTGGAAGGCAATGAAGTTAAAAAGCAGAAGTAAAAAAAAATAAATCATCAAAAGGAAATTGTCCAAAGTGTCAATTTTAGAAACAAACATCTCAAATATTAGTGATAAAATGATGGTACCAAAGTACCATACTGATTCAAACTACTGGGCACATTTTGGAAGCGGAACATGTTTTGGCAGCAAACTGATCAAACAGACCAGAAGTAAAAATTAGCATTTCGTGGAGACCCCTCCCATTGACTACTTGCTATTTGGCATGATGTGTGTTTCAAAAGCTTCTGATGTTTTGGGAGTGCCGTCTTTGCTCACTGCAGTGATTTCAACGACATCCTCTGGCAAGGGTTAAAAATATGAGACACAGTAAGCTTCCAGTACACTCCTTACCCATCCTCACACACACACACACACACACACACACACAAATACTATATATGAACAGCCAGCACTAGGCACCATACATCTAAATCTGTATTTCACACTTCCCTAAGGCAGAAATTGCCTACTTGCTGCCTCGCTCTTGCTCAGTGGATGAGGAAAGCTGGCGAGTCCAGCAGCTGGTCTGGGAGGGCTGTGGATGTGGGCATTTTTCTGGGAGAGGTCTCTCTCTCTTTCTGGGGAAGAAGTGAGTGCATTTGATCAAAGGGACCTGCTTTCCAGGACAGACTCTTCCAGACATCTGGCCCTCCAAAAGCAGGGAGGGCTTGATCAAAGCCAGGGCATTATGGACTCCCATCGCACTGACAAGAAAAAATGGGCCTGGTGGCAGTTCACACCAGAGAAATGGCTATTACATGGATCAATGCATTTCAATTTAGTATTTGAAAAATAAAAGGGCAAAAATGATCTCTTTTTGTAGTAGTTTTCGGTTTACTGGCCATTAGTGTCCCTTTTAATAACCACACCACAGATGTTTTCAGACCTACAGAGTACATAAGCAGTGTCACGAAGTGTGCAGCACTCAGTGCTCTCAAAATAGTGCTATTACTGAAATGGCACACTAGCTCAGGAAACTTACAACCACCTCTGCAACAGAAGATGTACACAACCTTCCTAACAGAAGAATCCAAATCTAAAGCAACTCACTGCCCATAACTTAAGGGCATATGAATGTAAAGGACAAAAGATTTTTCTTCATATTAAAAAATAAGGAATGTTACAATTGCAAGCAAGGTCACCTTCTCCCTGTTCAAGTTTTTTGTAAGTACTACAATGTGAAAAGAAAATATGAGACCTTAGAGTCACTTATCCTCTGGCTCTGTTTTTCTCTAATTAATTAAACGAGTGAAAAGAGGGAGTTCAGGGCCCATAGATCAGCATCACCACAATGCATTTCAAAACTGCTCTGTGAGGACAACTCCAAAAGCCAATCACAGGATACTTATTAAAGAAGCCTTCTGATGTAGCCCTTTATAGCAAAAAACCTGCTGGATGCCCCAAATTCCTCAGTTACACCTCGTTAAATTATATCAGTTGTTTGTTGCCAGCATATTCTCCATGCAGCCTAATGGCTTTGTAACTGAAGCTGTTGGAAACCTGTTTAATTGCTCAATTGGGTTTTTTTTTTAACTTCTCAGTATACTTAGAATACTGTAATTTGTTAGAAAATACATTAAAATAGAAGAAAAGGGGTGGGGGGGAAGCACGAATCAGAAAGTCAATGCTGTTACATTAAGGTTTTTACTAGGTTTCTCTGAGCTACATTTGCTTTCATGTTCTTGACCAAAGAGCTCTTGGGTAAGGAAACATTCATAAGTTGCTTCCTGAACAAGTCTCCTCAATTACCGCGCTGCCGCTGCAATTCAAACACTTACAGAATTCTTTCGAAGGGCAGCAGCATTAGCTCAGCAACTGGGGTGGTCTTGTTACTTTAAACCTCTTTGAAAATTCACAGCCTGCAATCATCTCACATGCCAGTGTCCACTCTGGCTCCGAGGCAGAGGGGGAAAACACTTTGGAGGGGCCTATTAAATAAATCCTGTTTTCACAACAGTAAAATCCCTAATAGTTTTGATTCACTGAAGCAGTGCTCCCAAACAGCTCCCTTTGTTTTCAATCACTTTTATAACTGTCTCAAACTAAAAAGCCAGACCAGAATACCTGTCTGTGTGTGTACACAGATATAAATTACCTCAACAGACCAATTTTTCAGGACTTCTTGTCAGCATGGAGTAATTTTTTATTTTTAATGTTTCAAGGAAATTTATTTGATTCCAAAAATAGATTTGAATCAATTTGCTCCTCCACACTTGACAACACTCCTTTGTTAGCAATTCTATATTACTGGGAAGACATACATCACTTAATGAAAAACACAGACAATAAAGGCCTTGGAGTTGTGCTGCTGCAGATCCATTATCAGTGCTTATTCCAGTTGAAAGTTCCTCTTCACTGCAAACTCCAAATACATTTTTTATATATTAAGAAAAGGAACTTTAGAGCCAAAAGGAAAATTATTTAAAATGGATGGGCACAAAACACAATGCATTCCATTCAGTTTCTGTTCCTGTGCTTACCAATCTCCAGCTGAAACATTAAACACTTAACCCACAAGATGCAAAGGGATTTTGAAAGACCTCTCTTCAGGAATGAAAATAATTATCTCCCAGGCTTCAGGTTCCAAGGGCTTAGAAGCAGGACTGTACAAAGGACTAATTAAGTTAGAAATGGCACCAGAGTGTGGTCTCCTGAAAAGGTGAATTTGTGGGCTGCAGTGCATTGTGAGGAAAGAATTTTTGTACTGCTTGTGCAAAAATAAAAGAGCTCTCTAGAAAGTGATTCTTTTGCATTCTCAGCCCCAAACCCCACCAATCTCATGCTTGCTGGAGACACAGAAGTAGATGCTAGTATAAGCAACAGTGATTTTATGGGGTCAGTTAATCCTAATGGAATACAAAGGAAACTCCAGCAGGCAGCCCCCCAAAAGGGAATACAAAGTAGTTGGGTAATAGGGGATCTAGAAAAACTTTCTTTACTGGGTTACAGCTAGATCATCTGAATCTCTCTTTCCCACTCTGCAGGGTCCCATGTGGTAAATTAGCTCTGATGAGACATTCAGATATCTGGGAAAACCTTGTCACAAAATGAAAAAGTACATTAGACATGTAGGGAAAGGGGACACAAAGAAGGGAAAATATGAATGTTCAATGGAATGCTTTTCACACCCTCATTCAACACCACAATGTACAAGTAAAAATTATGATATAAAAGACTAGCAACAGCTTCTTTTATATCCTTACTTAATTCTGTTTCACAAAATGAGCCAGATCCTTAGCTGAGGCAGCAAAGGATCATTTCCACAGGGTTTAATATAAACTCTTTACTCCTGCCATGTCCTTTGGTTTCACTCTTTTTTTTAAGCTCAGCAGATAGAAGGAAAGAAGCTTCCACTTGTCTTATCAGCACAATTAATCACAGCACTGCTTAAGCCACTGAAAGCTAACTAGGAACAGGTCAGGAACTGCTGGCCATAAACCCACTGAAGATTAGTCATCTATTCTTAGTGAATATCTAATAGGAGGAAACAGGGAAGGAAATGGAGAATGGAAATGGGCTCAAGACTCCTGTGGACTTCCTTGGTGCATTACAGAGGTGCATTTCTTAACCAGCTTTTCACAGAAAGCCTTCTGATATTTGTGTACAATTTGACGTTTAACTAAGAAGCCTTGTCAAAATTGACAGCATTTAAGTAAGAAGGCAATGTCAGATTTGCCTGAAAAGTCTGGGAGAATAAACATTGCAGATTGTTCTATGTTTATGTGGTGAACTATACATTCATCTGATACTTATACTTTAAATTTCTAATTTAAAATCAAGAAAGAATAAAAGAAAGAGTGTGTTTGTGCTGGAGACAAAAACATTTCTAGTATGAATCTGCATGGAGCTAGAAATTAGAAGAAAAGGAGTGTCAGCATCAATCAATTTA